>NW_012267327.1:3776162-3805514 GCF_000151885.1 Dipodomys ordii
AAAGCCGGAAGTGGCGCTGTGGCTCAAGTGGTAGAGTGCTAGCCTTGAGCTGAAGAGCTGAGGGACAGCGCCCAGGCCGAGTTCAGGCCCCATGACTGGACCCCCCCCCTTAAAAAAAAGGTAGGGAACACTTGAATGCTTGCACAAGGCCCTAACCCCATTACCACAAAACTTAAGTGCAGCCAGACAATCTGTAATGTGAGCTAGTGAGGAGATTGCTATAGCCAAAGGATCTCAAATCTGAACTCAGTCCAGGAAAATGTTAATGAGAACCCATCTCAAAATGAAATACAAACTTGAAGGGTTGGCAGTGTGGCTCAAGTGATAGTAGACTTGCTTATTAGCATCTGTGATACACCGAGTTCAGTCCCCAGGGTTTGGTAATTTTTATAAATTCAAGAGTTAAGACACAAAGAAACAGGCATTTGAAAGGAGGTGGGGTAGGGTCAAGGAGAGAGGAGAAGACAAAAGAAGAGGAGAAGAGAGGGAGAATGCAGTCAAGAATCCAATCTATATCCTTCAAAATTAAGAAAATCCAGGCACTGGTAGCTAATACCTGTAATCCTAGCTATTCAGGAGGCTGATATCTGAGGATCACGGTTCAAAGCCAGCCCAGGACAGGAATGTCCATGAAACTCTTTATCTCCAATTAACCACCCACAAAACCAGAAGTAGACCTGTGGCTCAAGGTGGTAGAGTCCTAATCTTGAGCACAAAAGCTGAGGGACAGTGCCTAGGCCCTGAGTTCAAGCTCCATGACCAACAGGGGAAAAAAGAGGGGGAAAGAGGTGGGTTGGGAGGGATGAGTGACACAGATCAACATGCATTGTATTCATAAACTGCCATGTGAGATGACAGTGCCTGTAGACCACTACTTAGAGGTAATTAAATAAAATTTGGAAAGAGGATAAGACATAAAGTGTAGGGGCTTAATTCTGTACTTTAGCTTCTGTATCTGTTCCCCAGGCCTGGCACGTGGATAAATGGTCACTGGAAGTGGGAAGCAGGACATGGGGACAGGGGGATTTGTACATGGCATCGAGAGACTTGGCACACAGATGCCAATGAGCATAGTGAAATGCAGGAGCTAATGATTCAGTGCTTGATTCTCTACTGGGTCCAGGGGACAATTCTTCTCAACCCAGGGAACATTAAACCCAGAATGGGGTCAATGCCATGTTCTGCTGGCTTCCCATTCTCACTCGCAAGAACATGTCTCTAAAAAGCAGACAGCAAATTCATTCTAAGCATCTTATGGCTCTGGAGCTTGTTTCTGCCCTCAGGTAAATACACCAAAATAGTGAGGAACGGTTTCCTAGATTGCCTTTTGTGAATGGGGAATGGAGATGACCTTTCAGAAGTCTTCTGTTCAGCAATGGCTATGTTTTATAACGAGTCACTGAGTTGTTTGTTTTTTTTTAATAGATTGATATCTCCCACACAAATCCTGGATTTATGTTTTTTAAGACAAACTCAGTGTGTGGTATGAATGGTAGGTCCTATGAAGAAACACACATGGCTCATTTCCACGTGTTCTGTTCTCTTGTTCTTTCCTGGGATGTCCTGTCCATTTCCCTACGCATGCTCCAAATAGACTTCAAGTCACAAGTTCCACCCCTTCAGCTATGAAACTGCCTTTGACTGCAGATGCCCTCACAATCTCCTTGGAATAAACTTCTGTGGCAGTATTAGGTAGGATAGGATATGTATGAAACTGATATTGTTGTATAGTACTTGTTAATTTTTTGTTCCAATCCAGAGGCTTGAACTCAGGGCGTGGGCACTGTCCTTGAGCTTTTTTGATTAAGGTTAGTGCTCTACTAGCTGAGCCACAGCTCCATTTAGGATTTTTAATGGTTAACTGGAGATGAAATTCTCACTGACTTTCCTGCCAAGGCTAGTTTTGAACCATAATCCTTAGATCTCATCTTTCCGAGTAGCTAAGATTTCAGGTGTGAGCCACAACATGGAGCCAATTAAATCTTCACTATTAATAGACAAGGTTCATCTCTGACCTTTAAATGAAAGGAAAATGCCATCTAAGGATAACCAAAAGGTACTGAATTTCCTTCACAGAATTGTCAGGAAGGGCTAAACAAAATGAAAACCAAAACAATAAAAAGATTTGCATTTACTGACCTGCTTTTCTATGAAAATAATTACAGGCTGTCATACCTTTAATTCCAACTTATGTTTTCAAACCAGGGAACAGAAGCTATACGAACTATAGAAAGCTGAGCCATTTTCAAAAAGTAAAGGTGCTGCCCAAGTGATTCTCATCATCTTCCTAAGCAACACAAGGATTCCAAGCTACAAGGGAGAGTCAAGGGGCTTTGTTACCTCTGCACTGCAGATCCCTAGCAAGGTAGTAGAGATAAGAAAGTAAAACTCTTATCTTGGGAAGAGCCAGGAAGGCATGTAATAATGTGTTGAGCCTGGAGATTTTAACTCCATCACTGAATTTTCTATGCTAATGATATTTCATTTCCTGAGATCCCCAGGAGTTGATATATGTGGATGCACACCACCAACCCCAAATGCTACTTGAGGAAGCTAGCAGGCTATACATAAAGTTAAAAATGCTGAAGTTGAGTACTGAATCTACAAGGTCAACAGAGAGCTAATTGACTTATTAGTTAAAAAACTATTTACATAATACATTTTCTCCTACTGGAAAGTGTCATATTTACCTATGCCTAGTAATAGAAATGTTTTACATATTGAGTATTCTTAGAAATTAACTATGACTTTGACTTTCTGTATAAAAATGCTAATATTTAAAGGAACTCTTTACCTAAAATGTACACACACAGGGAAGAAGCCTAATGAAATAAACACAGTCCAGCCTTAGCTGCCATGCAAACGTGGAGATCCACCCTGTTCAAGTGGCTGGGAGATGCCACCTGAACCTTATGTGTCTCTATGTCTGCGTTGCTCACCTGTTTCATTGCACTTAGGTGTTCCATGTACAGAATCCCTTGCAGAACTTTCTTCCTTTCTCTAGACTCACTCTCTAGAAGAGTTCTTAGGTCCAAAACAAAAAGGAAATAACAGAAACAAACACAAGACTAGATATTTTATGTGGGTACACATCCTTCATCAATTTGCCAATGGAAAACTAAGAGCTCAAGAATGATGGCTGAATTTGGAGAAAATCAAGAACAGCTCACCTGTGGCTTCATTTCTGCCAGTTTATTCTGATACCTTTGGATGGACTCTCTCAGCTGCTTCTCTCTCTCACTTTTTGATGATGTTGCTGTGTTCATGGTACCCAGGGGGATTGAAGGAAGCCATTCTACCTGATCACAGCTTCACAACCAACAAATAAAAGATGAACCACAGGAGGAAACAAGAAACTGTTAGCTTTCTGTAGAAGACTTTCTTCTAAGGAATATCACTTTCGTCCATAGACACAAAATTCAAATACAAAGGAAGATCATCATCTCGATAATTTGAAGTAATACAAGACTTTTAATGTAAAAGACCTTTTAATGTAAAATGTGGTGGGTAGTGTGTTTCTGAGAATACTAATTGTTTTGCTAATGGCTCATTTATCCTACATTTTCCTGAAATGAGGTCTTTTGCAGTAGTAGTTTTTTGGATCATTGAGGCTCAGTCTCATTACTGCCAAACATTTCCCCGATTCCTCCCCCTACAAAAAAATAAAATCAAATTGGAGTGCAAAGTCTATACAGCTCTAAAATATATTAAAATAGTTCTACCTCTGAAACTCATAGATACTCTTTTTTGTGACTTGGGATTACTGGAAGACCAGTCATGTGCAATGTATGTTGTTCCTCAGGGGTAGACTGAAGAAGGGGAGTTTACTGAGACTTCCGAAGCCTCCACACCTAAAAGCTGTGGATGAGCTTTACTATAGCACCCTTCCCATCATTCCCTGCTGCTGTCAGACCGTCTGCATTTGGCAGTCATACTGCCTCCCAGTCGTTTGTATTATATAATCATGCAGAATTGTGTGTTGATGAGCAATAAACAGGCTATGCATGTGAATAAGCACTTAACTCATTTGTTTTAAGAATACATGATTTGAAAACACACACACACACACACACACACACACACACGATTTAGCAGATTTGAAGCCATCTTTTTAATTTGTAAAAGTAGAGTATTATGGTTTGGGGTTTTTGTTTTTTATCTTGGCACCTCTGAGAACTTCAACTCCCCTGTGAACACTGTGGAGAGACCAGGAATGGCTGAAGACATGGCTGTGGTGTAAAAGTTCAGGTCAGTTCTCTGAGCCTGTTCTACATCAAAGACTTTTCTCATCCTGATAGATGGGAGAAGGTGGGAGTGTCGTTTGGGAGACAGTTACCAGAAAGAGAAGGAAAGGATGAAGTTTACAGAAAAATGTGTGTGTATTTGGTGAAGAGGGAAGAAGGAAGAGGCTGAAAGTAGAGAGGCCCTCCCCCGTGTGAAGCAGAGAAGGAAACATCTATGAAAGCTTCCATTTCTGTTTTTTTTTTTTTTTTTGGTCCGGTCGTGGGGCCTGAACTCTGGGCCTGGGCGCTGTCCCTCAGCTCTTCAGCTCAAGGCTAGTGCTCTACCACTTGAGCCACAGCGCCACTTCCGGCTTTTTTCTTTTTGCTTATGTGGTGCTGAGGAATCGACCCCAGGGCCTCAGGCATGCAAGGCAAGCGCTCTCTACCACTGAGCCACCTTCCCAGCCCCTCCATTTCTGTTTTTCAGGGCTGCAACACATATTTTTCTTGCTCCCTACCAACAGAGCAGAGTGAGGAACTACAATCAAATTCAAGTACTACTATGAAAAAAAAAACACTTAATTCCACCCACATATGGTGTTAGCTATTATTGTTATTTTCAAGGAAAGGTGCTATATAAACAAATGCAAGGAATAGCTACTATATATACCACCACCCACAGTGTGGTTTGGAAGACATCTGTGGTGGTACCTAGGCAGGCCTCTATTTCACTTGAGAAAAGAACCTTGTGGTTCTTAAGTTTCTATTCAGGAAACAGAAACCTCAAGTATTTTTATGAAAATGCAGTCTACTGTATTGTCTTCCCTGAAAGCATTTTGGAAGTAAATTTGCATATGCAATCCAACCCATAGATTTTACTCAACAGCCTTTTCAAAATGCAGACTTTTTGGTTGTTGTTGTTCAGCCAGGTAATAGATGATGCCATCTTTCCCCTGCCGGTAATCCCTACTTTCAATGCAGATAAATGCATAGTGTGAATGAAATGGGAGTGTAGGGATATCTATTTCTCAGAAACTGTGACAATAATGTATAGTCTCCCTCTGGACTCATAGTGGGAAGGAAAACAAAGCTTCAGTCACATGACAAACACTGGCTGTATTTTATGTCACCCAGGCTACTCCAGTCTGAACCCTACCATTTGTAACATAGTGTGCCTTGGAAAGGAGAAAGGATTTAAGTGGAATCAGGTGTCCTGGAATGTAAAAGGCTGCCTTCTGAGAGAGGATGTAAGGCAGCAAGAGAATAGGTTTTTGCATCAAATTCTTGGCTTCCAGTTTCATCTTGAAGGAGGAATTCTGGGCAAGTTACTGAACCTTTCTAGGCCTCTGTTTTCTCCTCTGAGAAATAGGGGAAGTTCATAGGACATTTGTCCAGGTGAAATGACTGATACATGATTGCTATGACAGGAACAGTTAATATGTGTCTGGCTCAGGCACAAACATTGTTCATTCAGCTGCTGTTCATTGGCATGCTCCTGACAATTGGCAATTAACCGCTGACAACGGGCTATATTTTCTGTAAATACAATACTTTTTTTCTTACCTCCCTGTACTCAAGGGACCCCCACCTAATGAACAATTCTACTTCACTTCATATCATTTTAATGCACTGCTTTATATGATTCTATCAAAATCTAATGGGATGTATGTCTCTGGGAATAGTCTTTTAGGTTTCGGTGTGTCCTGGCCTGAGATACTGAATCAGAGGACTGAGAAAAGTCAGTGGTTGAATTACTCTTCATCCTGGCAGATGTCAAACCTACACCCCTGGTACTGAGCTCCGCATTGAGGGAAGAACCAACTTCCATGTAACTGCCCTTGTAATTAGGTTTACTTTCAGCTATCTCTAAACTCCTTGTTGTCACTTTAGGTGTATTTTGTCATCTTTTCAATGGAAGTGAGCTAAAGATAGTCAATATGATGTCAGTGTACTTAAAACATCAAGGACTTGAGACAATTATAAATATAAGTACTTTTTGCCTCATAGACTTTCAAGGTTGATCAGTTTTCTGTCAACATGACTAAATTTATCTTGCCTCTCCTCACAAGTGTCATTATTTGCATGTGTAAAAGAGATGGAATTAATGTGGGCTTGAGACTTATTACTATGATCTGTGATGGCATCCCCACTTTTGAAGAGAAGTGGATGAGAGTGTGTCAATTTGGGGACAATGGTGAACTGAAAATAGAGGAAGCTGGCAGGGACAGCTTCCAGCTCTGTGGTTCTGACAAGGCCTAGGACTGGATGCAGAAATCATAGGGAGATGGCTAGATTTCAGGCAGAGGCTGACATCCTGGTGGCCTGTCACTAAGGGACCAATCACCCCGCACCCCATACCCCAGAGCTTTCAGCAAGTTGTCATCACAAGCAGCTCAGTGGAACCCAGAGAAGATGCACCGAGATAACTGCTGCCATCCTCTCCCTTCTAGGGAACAGCGTGCTGAGTTCATGAGAGGTTTGAAACTGGATGTGGTGGTGAATGCCCGTGTTCCTAGCCACTATGGAGGTAGAGACAGGAGGACAGAAGTCCAAGACCAGCTGGGAAAAGTTGCCAGGAAAACACATCTGAAAATCAAAGTGAAAGCAAAAAGACCAAAGGAATGGCTCAAATGAGAGCTCCTTAATTTTAGTACCTAGAACTGCCAGAGAAAGGGGGTGTGGGGAGAGAGACAGAGTGAGAGGGGGGGCGATTTATCATTTGTCTCAGGTCTTAAAGCCAGTAGAATAAGGATTAAACACAGTCTGGCCCAGAGTCTAAAATCTAAACCATATCCTATGCTGTGGAAGTTCTTAGCATATAGTAAGTGATTGCAATCCTTGACTATGCTAGACAAAGTCTAGGCTTTGTTTAGAAGATAGCTAAGTCCCAGGTTGGGGATAGAATCAGAAAGGTGGATCTTAGGCATATCATGAGGGTTCTGAGTCTAGATTGTAGTTTCCATTCTGACTTTTCTCAAAGGAAGAAGGGAGACTGAGTCATTCATGATCATGCTCCCTGAGGTATTGGGCTTTTAATAAGGAGCAAAGACTAGAGTAAAGAAATGGAAAATTTGCTTTTGGTCTCTAGGATCTTGGCCTCCAATTCAGTTAGGACAGTTTAGCACTTATTTGACACTTATTCTGTGTCAAAATTTTATTTGGGAAAAATACAGGTCATGTTGCTGAACAAGAAAGGGAGACTGAAAAATCTCCAGGCCATATGAAATGTTAAGAGCCCTTGCAGGCCTTCACATTTGTCTTCAATCTCTAAATAAAATTAACCTGCAGACACCAGGCAGAAAGGTTTTAACAGAAGCTTGTGTGTGTGTGTGTGTGTGTGTGTGTGTGTGTGTGTGTGTGTGTGTTAGCCCAGGTTGGGGTTTGAACTAAAAGGTTCTGATCTCACTTGACATTTTATGGTTAGCATTCTACCACTTGAGCCACACCTCCTCTTCCAGCTTTTTGGTGGTTAGTTGAAGAAAAGGATGTTATAGATTCTTTCTGTCCAGGCTGGCTTCAAATGAAGATCCTCAGATCTCAACCTCCTGAGTAGTTAGCTTTATAGGCATGAGCCATCACCGCCCTGTTTAACAGCAGCTTCTGAATGCTTTGTTTTCTTTTGCTTTGATAATTTTTTTCTCACTTCTTCAGGCCAGGATTTAAAATAAACAAACAAGAATTACTACCTTAATGTCTATATTAGCAGTACTGATCCACTGCCATATCAACATAGAGGACTTAGAACATACTGCACTGAGAAGCAGGGCTTGAGTTAGGGGTACCTTTGTTAAAGGGGAATACTAATTATTTCTCCTTAGAGAAAGAAGATTAGTCTAGCAAGGGCTTGTAATAACACTGACATCCATCAATATTTAATCAGCCTTTTTCCTGTTTTATTCTTGACTTCTTCCTCCAGAGCATAAAGTGATAAAATCAATCTATGTCTTCTAAATAGAAACACACATGTAGCCTAACAGTTTAATGTCCCTGGATACTCCCCTCTAAATTATACTCCAGTGTGATCAGGTTGTATATTGTGTGAACATGAACTTGAAAACTGAACTTAGGAGGCCGAAGTCTCCTGCTGATGGAGGTGCAGAACTTTCCCCCATCCAACACCTGCTGATTATTCCATCCAGATTTCTTCTACATGATGGAAAAACAAACAAAATAATCTTTCCAGAGCTAGCCAGAGGAGGCTAGGAGTTCAAAAAGAGAGTAGCTACTCATTATTTAACCATAGCTAAGATATGGAAGCAGCCCAGATGCCCCTCAGTAGATGAGTGGATCAAGAAAATGTGGTATATATACACAATGGAATTCTATGCCTCCATCAGAAAGAATGACATTGCCCCATTTGTTAGGAAAAGGAAAGACTTGGAAAAAAATTATATTAAGTGAAGTAAGCCAGGCCCAAAGAAACATAGTCTCATGGTTTCCCTTATTTGCAATAACTAGTACATGTGTAGGACAAGTAGAAAAGGTCAAAAGCTATGTACATATGACCATATAAAATAATGTTAAGTGAAATGAACCCCAAGATAGGGACACAAATACCTTTTTTCTTTCATGCTAATGTTTCTAATGTATTTATAATGTACCATGTGATTTTTTTGTTTCTTTGTATGTTCCTCCCCCACGGTGTAACCCCTGTTTTCACTGTATTTGATGTCAGTACCCTGTATCTTGTATATAAACTTTCTAATTCGGGGAGGGGAAGGGAAAAAACAAAATGCTTAAATAAGGACACAGATTGATCCATTGTAACAATGAGATGTACAAAACAGTATGTTGAAAACTAATTACAATTTTGGTGGGTGGGGGGAAGGGGGGTAAGGGGGTAGTTGTGGAGGTAGGAGGGAAGGGATGGTAGGGGAGGCAAAAATATTCAATAGGAAATGTACTCATTACCTTGCTCATGTAACTGTAACCCCTCTGTACAGTATGTTTACAATAAAAATGTATGAAAAAAGAGAGTAGCTACTAAGCTACAATCTTTCTACAGCTGAAATTTTTTTCCAATTTCATAAAATGTACTTTGGGAATTAAAGATTGATAAAGAATTTTCAGAAAGTGATCAGAAACTACCTGTTTTCCGAATGGTTAGGATTATTAGCACAAATCCACGCGTCAAGAAATTCCTTTTTCTGGAAATCAGTAGGATACGGTAAGACTCTCCACTTAAGGCAAAGATCTGATTATCAAAACAAAAGCACACAAGAGACCACAATCAGAAATGGATGCCACAATATATGATGCCCATTTTCAGGCACCAAAATGAGTGAATCCTTTGTCATATAAACACAATAAAGCACAACTCCTCAAGTCACTCTAGGGTCCCACTAAGAGTTGTTTTTATTATCATTATTATTATCCTCATCTTTAATTTTATTATTGCTTCAGTTGGTTACTTTTATATATATATGTGTGTATATATGTTTTTATTGTAAACATATTGTACAGAGGAATTACAGTTACATGAATAAGGTGATGAGTACATTTCCTATCAAGCATTGTTACCTCCTCCTTTGTTTTTTTCCCCTACCATCCCTTCCCTCCCCACCTCCACAACTCCACCCCCCCCCAAGTTGTAAAGTTCATTTTTAACATAGTGTCATTGGGGCGCCAGTGGTTCACACCTGTAATCCTAGCTACTGAGGAGGCTGAGATCTGAGGATCACGCTTCAAAGACAGGCTGGGCAGGAAAGTCCCTGAGACTCTCATCTCCAATAAACCACTAGAAAACTGGAAGTGGAACTGTGGCTCAAGTGGTAGAGTGCCCACTTTGAGCTGAAGAGCTGAGAGACAGTGACCAATCTCAAAGTTCAAGCCCCACCACCCACCAAAAAAAAACAAAGCATAGTGTCTTGTACATCTCATTGTTACAATGGGTCAACCTGTATCCTTATTTAAGCATTTTTTTTTCAGTTAGTTACTTTTGGATCACAGAATCCCAACAGACTCCACTCTCTCTCTTCTTAAACCATGTAAGAATTATGGTAATCTGTCTGCTCACTTTTTGCAGCCTATTGCCCGGCCATCTCTGAGAGAATATTCTGTCTCCAATCACACAAATACCATAAAAAGGTAGAGTCAGGATCTCTGAATCTTTTTTTTGGCGGGGGGGGGGGGTCTGGTCGTGGGGCCTGAACTCTAGGCCTGGGCTCTGTCCCTCAGCTCTTCAGCTCAAGGCTAGCACTCTACCACTTGAGCCACAGAGCCACTTCTGGCTTTTTTTTCCTGCTTATGTGGTGCTGAGGAATGGAACCCAGGGCTTCATGCATGCAAGGCAAGCGCTCTACCACTGAGCCACCTTCTCAGCCCCAGGATCTCTGAATCTTGTAACACATTTGCCTTTTCTGCATGGCCCTCTGCTCTCCTCCCACTCGCTAATCTTCACTTTCTGATTTTTGTTGTTTATTTTCTCCTTATGGTCCCTCCTTGACTTTAAGCTCAAGAAATGCCACTTTCTTCAGGCTATCCAAAAATTCAGTCCTAAACTCCATTTGGACACAGTGCAGCTGGCTTTTAGTAAACAGCTGGCCTCGGTTCATCTGAATTGCTCCATCTCTAGCAACTTCTATGATCTTGAGCAAATGACTTGATTCCCCTCTGATTTAGTAAAATCATTTGTAAAAAGAGATTAATATTAGTATCTCTCTTATAATACTGAGAATGAAATTGTATAATAATAGCTAGAACTTAAAGAAACTTTCAAACTTTCAGTAAACCTCATTATTCTAAACCTATTATTTAACTAAAATTTAAAACTTTTAATGAATTTAAACCTATTAATTAATTCAAACCTATTAACTGGTTATACTCACAACAGCCCCATGATATAAGGGCAAGTATACATGTTATTTTATAAAAAGAGGGAAAAAAGGCCTTTGAGAGATGAAATAATTGTTCCTTTTCACAGCTCTTAGGCATTGGAGATCGGACTCTAACAGTGTGTGGTACACATCAAAAATATACTAATTGGCAGAGATGTTGAGCATCTCTTCATGTGTCTGTCAACCATTCGTACTTCTTCTGAGAAGTCTCTCTTTAAATCTTTATCCCATTTATTAATTGGGCTGTTGTTTCTTTGAAGGTTTATTTTTGAGGGGTTAATTTTTTGAGCTCTAAGTATATTTTAGATATGAGGCTCTTGTCTGATGCATAACTAGTAAAAGAAAATCACCCATTGTGTGCACTTTCTATTTATCTTGCTAGCTCTATTGTTTGCTGTGCATCAATTTGATGCAATCCCATTTATCAAGTCTTTGATTTATTGTGATTCTGAATCTTTACTTAGGTAGTTTTGACCTGTGCCTAGAAGCGCTAGGCTTTCCTCTACCCCTTCCTGTAATATTTTTCATGGTATCTGGTATCAATTGAGTTATCTGATCTATTTGGAATTGATTTTGGTGCAGGGTGACATATAAGTATGTAGCTTCAGTTTCCTCCATGTGTACAGCCATTTCTGCCATGGAACTCTAACATTCACAGAGTGAGACCAAAGGAGACTATTCTTAGGAAAGGATCACAAAGACTCAGTAGTTAGGTGCATATGATTATATGAAATGGTGTTTATCGAAATGAACTCAAACAAAGGGAAACAAGAGGGTTTTTGTTATTTTGCTTTTCTCTCTCTCTCTCTCCTTTGCTGCTGTTTTTTATTTCTGTACCTTTTATCTTATATGTAACTCTCTCTGTTTCAGGGGGAGTACAGAAATGGTGGGAAAAAGGGTGAACAAATGCAGCAGTGATACTGACTAGACATTATGCTGAAAATGAACCACAACTTGTTGGGGAGGAGAATCAGGAGGGAAAAACTGAGAAAACGAGGGAAGAGGTGACTGTTCAAAAAGAAATGTACTCTTTACCTGACTTATGTAACTGTAACCTCTCTGTACATCACCTTTATGTATATATATGTATATATATATACATACATACATACATACATATATATGTTAATTGTTATCCATTATGATTACAATGTGATAAGTTGTCACATACTGTCATCCATTTATTCAATATTACTTTTTACATATATAGTCATGTGTGTTCCCCTTTGATATCTTACATTAACTCAGACATTTACAATGTTCACATAGAGCTTAAATTACAACACCAATAGGTCATCAGAGTTTGACCTCTTCTTTTGCTCTGGCCGTCTACCAAATCACCCTTGACCATGCCGCCTCACTACAAGTTCCATCTAGCCAGGAGAGCTTCTCTGGAAAACTCCCAGATGAAAGCAAAGGGTCAGGCTCTCCTGGCCTGGCCTGTCTTCTCCACTGTAACATTTGTTGTGGAAAACAGATTGCCCTTAATTCCCATAGCTATTTATTTATGTAATTCACATATGGTTATTTTCCTCCTGAAAAACTTCCAATACCTCCCCACTGCTTATCAAAGTAAAAACTCATTCTAGAATTCAAAGCCCTTGAACAGGTTTACTCAATATAATAGTTTTGTCTTCCATTATTTATTCATCATGAATGCAGTTATCAATCATAAAAATCCTACTATGTCTTAGTGTTACACATGACTCATAGAAAAAAATGGTGTGTTTATTTCTCTCCAAGAAATATTTTAACTGAAGCATATACCTAATAGGCAGAAAAATCTGTGAGACTCCATATGAATGTTTCCTGTGGTAGCACATGCCAATCATTCCAGCTATAATAGAAAACCTAAAATAGGTGGATTGTGATCTAGGCATATGCCCGAACTGGACATGAGATCCTATTTTAAAATAACCACTACAGGGCTGGGAAGGTGTCTCAGTGGTACAGTGCTTGCCTTGCATGCATGAGGCCCTGGGTTTGATTCATCAGCACCATATAAGCAGAAAAAGCCAGAAGTGGTGCTGTGGCTCAAGTGGTAGAGCACTAATCTTTAGTTGAAGAGCTGTGGGACAGCACCCAGGTCCAGAGTTGTGACCCATGACTGACCAAAATAATAATAATAATAACAACAACAACAACTACTACTACTACAATAAAAGGGGGCTGGAGACATATCTTAGTAGTATAGTCTGCCTTTGCTCCTCCACTGCTTTTTTTTTTATTTTTTTACTTCTAAGACCTCATCACTTCTATTACTTCATTTACCTACTTTTCTGTCTTCAGTATTTTAACCTCTTGTACACTGTACCAACCTTGAAGGGAAGAATCATATCTTCCTCATTTCACCACTTTAAGCCACCATTTATAACACTGTCACTTGTGCATTTGAAAGTTCACTAGTATTTGCTAGTTACAATGGATTTCAGTACTCACCACACTGCATCATGAATGGAATGGCCATGGCTTGTCTCCTTTGGTATTGAATCTCTGAGGATTTCTCTAGGTCCTTATTATGTTGGTACCCAAGGTCATTCCAAAACATTGTTAGATTCCTGTTGCCTAAAGGAAAGAAAGCCAGACAATGAATAATGAAATAAAATAAAACCAACCTAGTCAAGATAATTGGCAAGGGCAAGTGTGGTTAAAAATACATATGTATTCAACATGATCTCAACTGTGTAAAAATACAGGAACAGAAGTGAGAGATGGATATATTAATGCTGGATGCACTGTAGTGATGTTATAGATGTAATATTTATTGATCTATACTCTTGATTTTTTTCAGACTACACGCAATAAATAAACTACCTTTATAATAACACTGAAAACAATAGCAGTTATAAAAGTTACAATTTTATTATTGCAATAAATCATACTGATATTTAATCTATTATGTTAAAATAATCTCTGGAAGGGTTGTGCAAATTAAACTTTAAAATTATTGGTAAGGCTGGGCTTTGTAGTTCATGCTGGTAATTTCAGATACTAAAGAGGCAGTGACAGGAAGGACCATGGCTCAAGGCCAGCCTGGAAAAAAGTTAAGAAGATTTGCATGCACCTCAATCAATAAGCTTGGTGAGGTGGCATGCACCTGGCACCCTACTTACAGGAGAAGCCATAAATGGGAGGATCATGGTCTGAGGGAAGCTCCAGGAAAATACACAAGACTCTATATGAAAAAAATAACTAAGACAAAATTGCTAGAGACATAGCTCAAGTGGTGAAACCCGCCTAGCAAATGTGAGGCACCAAGTTCAAACCCCTGTACTACAAAAAAAAAGTATAATACAAATTACCATTCTTGTTACATAACTAGAGTTTCTCTACTTTTTATTACCTCTAGTTCTGTTTTTCTCCCAGTCTATATGGCTGTTACTCTACACAAGCCCTAAATTCTACACTATATCCTTCCATTAAAATTCCTTAATGTGGGCTGGGAAGGTGGCTCAGTGGTAGAGTGCTTGCCTTGCATGCATGAGGCCCTGGGTTCAATTCCTCAGCACCACATAAGCAAAAAAGAAAAAAGTCAGAAGTGGCACTGTGGCTCAAGTGGTAGAGTGCTAGTCTTCAGCTGAAGAGCTGAGGGACAGCGCCCAGGCCCAGAGTTCAGGCCCCACGACCACACCCCCCAAAAAAATTCCTTAATGTTTCATACATAGAATATATAAATATTATTGTGATACTAACAACCATAAAATGTCTAAAAATATATTTTTAAGGAACAGCATTATCTGACATCAAGCTGGAGTGTTATAATTTTAATGTGCTGCGATCTCTACAAAAGAAAATGGCTTAGGAATGTATATGACAGGAAAAGAGAAGAAACTTAAATGTTTCCCTGAAAAAAACAAACAAACAACTAGACATAAAAGAAAACAGTAATGCAAGAAATGATGAACAAACAGCTACAAGGCACTGAGAAAGCAATCAGTAAAAGGAACAAAGTCTCACTTCATTAATTAAATGTAAATGTAATGAACTTCCCATTCAACAGACAAAGATTAGAAGAATGGATTTTAAAATGTCATCCTGGTATATGTTATTGAGATACAAATTATTTGCAAATGAGATGATGAAGAAACATATTTCTTTTGATCCAAAGAAACAAATTGATTTGAAACAATATAAAAAATATTTCTTGCAAAAGTAACCAAAAATAGAACAAAAACAACTATGCTTATATCCAATTTAAATAAAATATTTACAAGGAATAACAAAGGATACTATATATTGGTAAAATGTTCAGTATATCAAGACGATCAAATAATTATAAACTTATATGCACCTAGTAGCAGACCACTAAAATGGGAAGGGAAGGAAAGGGAACAGAGAAGAGAAGGGAGGAGAAGAAGAAGGAGTAGGGAAGGAAGAAATGAAGGGAAAGGAAGAGAGAAAGGATAAGGGCAGAGAAAACAACTCCTGAAAAATTCACAAATTTCTTCAAAATTAAACAAACAACTATTAAACAACAAATGGATCCAAGAATAAATTATGGGAAAATACTTAAAAGTCAATGAGAATAAAA
Source organism: Dipodomys ordii (assembly GCF_000151885.1). Taxonomy (NCBI): domain Eukaryota; kingdom Metazoa; phylum Chordata; class Mammalia; order Rodentia; family Heteromyidae; genus Dipodomys; species Dipodomys ordii. The sequence goes on from NW_012267327.1 coordinate 3,791,753, forward strand.
TCATGACATAACAAAATGTATGGACATAGCAAAAACTGTGCTTTGGCTAGAATTTATAACCAGACACTTTTTTTTTAAGCAATGGAAAAGATCTTGAAACAAATGCCTACTTTGGGATCTAGTGTGATGTCCTATGTCTGAATTTGCAGCACTTGGGAAGCTAAGGCTAGGAGGATTGGGAGTTCTAAACTGGAGTTAATAAAATAAATATTACATGTGTATTGCAAAATGCCACAGTAAAACCATTTGAACAACCAAAATACATTAAAAAAAAATGAGTGACAGGAATGCAAACTCTCTTGTCTGCCCATAGAGAAGGTGAAGGAGTGTGAATATGGTCAGAATGCTTTAGGTACACGCATGGGGATGGAACAATGAAAGATGTTGAGAATCAGGGAAGGGGAATGAAGGAAAGTGAGGAAAGGAATATTATATCTTATATATATTACATTATATTATATATAATAAATGCTATATTATAAATATATACTATATGCATGTATGTCTTAATAAAACCTCTTGTAGAATTAACTGATGCTAAATTAAAAAAAATGTAGAAAAAACAATAATTAAATTTTAAGCCCTCACTTTACATTTAAGGATGTAGAAAAATAAAGGAAAAAGAAAACTTCAAACATAAACCTAACAGAAGAAATGAAGATCAGTAGAGAAACAGATGAAATCAAAAATTGGTGAGAAAAAAATCAATGAAATCAAGCCTGTTCTTTTAAAAAGATAAAATTGGTAAACTTATGCTAAAAGGACTAAGGAAAAAAAGAGATTCAGGTTCCTAAAATTAGAAATAATACTGACTACCAATTCTACAGAAACACAGAGGACATCCAGATAGACATATGAGCAATGATACCCCAATAAATTAAATGAATTAAATGAAGTGATCAAATTCAAAGAAATACAAATCCTGCCAAGATTAAACCATAAAGAAACAGAAAATCTGAGTAGACAATTAACTAATAAAGAAACCGAATCAGTATCAACAATGTCAACAAAGAAATGTCTTGGTAATCATGATTCTACCAATGAATATTACCAAATATTAAAATAAAAAAAAGAACTGTCTGTGATGTGATCATCTCATTTCTAGGAATCTATCCAAAGAAAATTAAGTCAGTATGATTTCATCAGCACTTCCACATTCATTGAAGACTATTCATAACAGCTATGATATGAAATCAACCCAAATGTTCACTAACAGGGGAACAAGTTGAAGAAGTAGAGTGAATACACACAGTGGAACACTCCCTGATCTTAAAAAGAAGGAAGATCTGTTATTTGCAGCTTCGTACACGTCCCTGGAGGATATTAAATGAATAGGCCAAGCACAGAAAGAAAAATATTGCAGCATTGTAGAACCTTAAGACATCTGAGCTCACAGAAGCAGGAAGCTCAACGATGCTTACAAGAAACAGGGACCGGAGCTAAGGTGAGAAGATGCTGGTCAAAAGAGGAAGCAAATCTTCAGTTATATATCAGGTGCATAGTTGAGATATCTACTATATGTTGTGGTTAATAACAAGGTATTTGAAAATTGCCTAAAAAGAAAGAGAAAGCAGAGTCTTGAAGAAATGGCTGTATATAGTAAATTCACAGCAGTATGGAAGAAATTCAAATATTTGTCTGCAGATAAACAGTAAAAATGGCAGGCATGGAAAATCATTATTCAACCTTAAAAAGGAAGGAAATTCTGATATATACTATAATATATATATGCACCTTGAAAGTAGTAAGTGAAATAGACTAGTACCCAAAAGACAAATATTACACAATTGAACTTGTATGCGATTTGATTCAAAATCACAGAGATAGAAAGGAATAGACAGAGGGTGAGTTCGGAGGAAACAAGTTGTTTCATGAGTTTAGAATGGCAGTTTTACAAAATGAGGAGTTTACAAAATGAGGAGTATTCTAGAAATGCACGGCAGAGATAGTTAAATAATAGTGTGGTGTACTAAATATTTTTGACCTATATATGGTAAATTTATCCATGTCCATTACCCCACTGTACACAGGGATGGATCTGATACAGACTCACAGAGACATAGTGGTTGATGTATTGTGTCTTTCCTTCCCCGTGCAAACCATGACTTTCCATGGGAAAATATGTGCCAGCGTAGCTTCAACATGGAGCTGAGCATCCTGTACCTAACAAGCACCGAAAATGTTGCCACTATAATTCCTGACAGAATACCTCACTAATGTGTTGTTTGCACTCAAATGAAGGTGAAATAATGTCTCCCCCAGAAAACATTAACTAAAACAGTTAATACAGCACAGCTAACTTACCAGATGAATGAATTTCCACTGTGATCCCCAACACAGACATTTATTTAGGAGTGGGAAAACTAGTAGGCTGTTAAAAACACAAGCACATGTTCCTCAAGGCAGCCCTGTGATCACACCACACTTAAATACTTATACATTATACACATTATGCACATTATGCCTTAATTCACATTCTGCCTGCTATTCCCTCTGGATGGTGAAATCCTTGAAGACAGTAACAGCAAATGGGATCCTATTTCAGTAGCGGATACACAATGCTTCTTTTTTTTCTTTTTTTTTTGGGGGGGGGGTTGGGGGGTCTTATAGGACTAAATAGTACTAAAGAATTCCTGATTACTAAAAGCCAAAATGGAAAACTTACTAGCCCAAACATTTAAAGACCAGGTTTAATAAAAATTAAACTTGCTTAAAATAATAGTAACAATATACAAGGTGATATAAGGGCAAAAAAAATCAAATAAAAGATTTTGAGAGATGTATTCTTGCTAACATCCAGTGTAATACTGACTCCCTTCCTTCAGCCAGAAGCGGTTCCAACATACACAATTTGCACTTGTAGTTGTCATGGTATGAAAACAGAATTTCCACAGAGTGGACTCTGGAGACCAGGAAGTGTTCCAGCAGCCTGGTAAACGCAGCATCTGGAAGGAGGGCTTCAGTTTCTATTTTCTTATAGGTGTCAGTCTTTAAAAGACTTATACAACTACTTGTTATACATGAGTTCCAAAACAATAGTGAAGACTGACAAAGGAAGTTGGGTGTGTACTGACATCTCCAAATTGCGTGTGCAAGGGAATAGGCTTGAACATATACATGTGCAAAAATTCATGTCCAACCTGTTCTATCTAGAAATGATAAAAATCAACAACAATAATTTATTGTTTCAGGTTGACCTTCACTGAGTAGCATATAGATAGGACTTTTTAAAAATATGGTTTCATAAATTGGTGTATTCCTGTGTCTTATTGAAAGGTTTTAGATTGCCCTTTCACCTATGTATGAATAAAAAGGCAAAACTTAAGAAGCAATTGACTTTTAAAAATAACATTTAAAATGTTTCCATCCATCTGTGAAACAAGTCATATAGATACCTAAGTAATTTATTGACCCCAGAATGATATTAGCTTAATATCCCCAAGACAGGTTGATTTAAAATTACAGTTTGCGACTGTAAAAAAGTAAATAGCTGAAAGCTCACAGCTAATATCCACAGTTGTGAAAGAATACATATTCTGAGGCCTTTGTTTGAAGAATCAACAAGCCTGTTAAACTAATTGGATTATTCGGCATTAATGCATATAGGATGAAAGTCTCCATTTCTGAAACAAATCTCTCTAGGAGAGTAAAAACAGTGAAAAGTTAGTTTATGGATACCGATATATGGAATACTTTATTCCAAATGTTGTTGATGCTTACATTTACCTGATAATTTTCTGAGAGCTGTTTAAACCTAGCAACTACATACTACATTTTTTTCTCAAATATAGTAAGGAAAAGAGACATTCAGAGATGTTACCTATTAAAAAAAAGAGAAATGCAGCATCCTCCTAGATAGCCTTCATTCAGAGCATGTGCAAAACCAACAGGCCATCCTTTTTTTGGGGGGTGGGGGGTGGGGTTGGGAAGGTGGCTCAGTGGTAGAGCACTTGCCTTGCATGCATGAGGCCCTGGGTTCGATTCCTCAGCACAACATAAGAAAAAAGAAAAAAGCCAGAAGTGGTGCTGTGGCTCAAGTGGTAGAGCGCTAGCCTTGAGCTGAAGAGCTGAGGGACAGTGCCCAGGCCCAGAGTTCAGGCCCCACGACTGGACCTCCCCCCCCCAAAAAAAAAAACAACCATCCTTTTGCCCAGAGGAGAAGGAAGAAAGTCCCACAGTAAATGATCAAAGCCTAGCTTTGATGGTCTCCATCACAATAAGGAGATCTAAAATTGTTTTGTTTTGTTTTGTTATCTCAAAGCACCAGGCAAATGATAAGACAGAGAAGGTACTTAAATCTATTTTCTTCCTTCAGATGGTCTATATTTAAGTTTGTGATATTGGTTTTTGTTTTTTTGGTTGGTTGTGAGGGCTAGAACTTGGCCTGGGTACTGTCCCTCAGCTCTTCAGCTCAGGCTAGCGCTCTACCACTTGAGCCACAATGCCACTTTCAGTCTTCTGCTGGTTTATTGGAGATAAGAGTCTCATGAACTTTTCTCCCCAGCTTGCTTTGAACCATGATCCTCAGCTCTCAGCCTCCTGAGTAGCTAGGATTACAGGCGTGAGCCACTGGCACTCTGTGGTGTATTGTTTTGAAAGACTTCCTGAGGAAAGTAAGCAAGAGGTCATCTTGATTAAAATATTGCCATATGCATGTATGAAACACCATGGTGAAAATCCCTTTGAACAATTATGATTCACTAAAAAAAGTAATGAATTGTAGGAATGTAAAACACGTCCTGCCTGAGGTGTGGGTCCTAGTGGAAGAGTAGGAGAGTGAATGGGGTGGGTGAATGGGGTCAAAATACTTTATATGCATGTGTCAAATGGAAGAATGAAGCTTCTTGCTAAAGGGGAAGGGGGTAGGACTGAGAGTGATAGAGAGAAGGAGCACATGGCATGCATAGACAGACGTCAAAATGGAATTAATTGATAATAGCAAAAGAATGTAAGGGAAAAAAAGAATTTTGCCCAAACAAAAAAGAAATGTCGTTGCTAGGAAAGTGATTACTGTTTTCATTTCATGCAAAAGCTCTGAGGTAAAAAGTTCTGATGGATGCACAGTAATGGAAATGTACCTGAATGTCATATTTGTAGATCTGAAAATGGCATGTATGTTAGCATAATTTGAAAAAGACCTCTCAATAAATAGCTTTAGGGGGAAAGTCCAGTCTTTAAACATAACCCTCTCTTCTTTTCTACAGGGCACACAAACAGGCTAGTGGAGAGGATTGGGAGCTCCTGCTTAAGTGTAACAAAGGAATATCAAATGGTACAGAATTCCAAATGAAATAGAGGTCCTAGACTTTTCTGGACAGGTGAGATCCTCTAAGAAGCTTCAATGAAAATTAAAGTCATCATGATAAGTACAATCAGAAGACAAAGGAAGCACACGAGCTGTTGATAGTAGTGATTCCAATCATCAGGAAAAAGTAAATGGATAAAACCTAAGAATATGCTTTTTCCCAATAGAAGTAAACCAGTGAACTCTTGAACCATCATCCAGTTATTGGTAGGAGTTGACATGAATTGAAGATTTTACATAGAGCATACATTTACGCCTCATAACTAATTACATAGAGTGTCTATGTCATATCTGAATGTTTTCATTGTCTCTGTTTCCTCTCACATCAAGTTCTTACTCAAAGAAATTTTGAACAGCTTAGAATTCTACTGCATCTGTCAAACTGAATTTACAAATTAGTAATGGGTAACCAAATTGTATATAACAGGATGCTTTTCTTTGTTGAAATATTAAAACTAATAAAATAAAAATCTCATAGAATTACAGTAACTGTTTTTGGAACCTCTATGGGATTTGATCACTGATCACTAACTGCTAGTGTTATTAATGAGAGACAATTATTGGAGAATGCATGGCTCCCAATGAAAGAGACATCTTAATAAAATAGTCTGTAGAGGGTCCACTTCTTGGTATCTTCTCACCCTAACCTCACAGGGGTCTTGCTAACACCGCTTATATAATGGCATCAATCTCAGTCATGAGGCCTCTGCTCTCATGACTACTAATAATCTGCTGCCCAATCCCTGCCCCAAGATCCCTCTTCTATAGAGCATTCCCTCAGAGTCAGGATTTGATATCTGTTTTCCATGCGTGAGCATATGCGCGCGTGCGCACACACACACACACACACACACACACACACACTTAGAACATAGCACCCTGATAGATTGGCAGCATCCACACAGGGTGGATCATGTCTGATTTCTTAGTCCTAGGGCAAGCACAGCTTAACAAATCAAAGCACACATGAGAAATAAACTTAGGTTTAACAGGAAGACATATTTCTAATAGAGTGGAGTAGAGATTCATGGACCGATTCAAGAAGCTATCATTTTCCTTCTCGTGGGAGGCCCTTGCTCAAGCTTAAATGGCATGAGATTGAAAGGATTTCAGTGACCAGACCAAATGATTTTTAGCCTCTGTGTGAACCAAAAGACCTATGATTTAAATTCTGTGGGCAAGGTTATGTTTCTAACACCATAGATTTCATTTTAGCACATCAGTTCAATTCAGATCCATTCTGGAGAAGTTCAGTAAACACATTTCTACCTAATTAGTTCTGTTCAAATCAAAATTTTATTTGCTATTACTGCCATCTTTTCTTTCTCCTCTCCCTACTCCCCAAAGGTAATAAATAATATTGCCATTTTATTGTAAGGATGCATAAAGTTTCAGAAAATGCAGCAGACAGTGAGGAGAGGTCAGACTCAGCAAAGAGAAAAAATATTTCTGAGATCCTTAGCATCAACTGTGCCAAAAGTAAATGCAGATAGGATAAATGACACAAAGTCATTACCTCTCCATTTCCCTTTCTGCTGATTTGATTCTTACAAGGGCCCCATTTTCCATGGAAACAGATCAGACTTACAGCAATATAAAGATTGCATCTTTTATTTATAAGGCAAAAAACCTACCCAAATACTTTTTATTAAAATTGTGTGCCCTGTAGTACTGGCTTTCAGAGTATTAATCAAGTATTAGGCAACTTTTGTCATTCATGTAGGAATTAATAAGCAAAAACCTTGAAGGTCAATCTCCTCAGAAGTTACTGAGACTATTAGTTCTGACAGTGATTATTTGATTCAGTTTGATCTTGAAGTTTGGGGTGAACGTTTGAGAGACATACTCCCTATCTGTGTTTCATTCCCTCCTTCCTTCTAGGAGAACATCTTTGTGAGATTAGCTTCTATTGATAAATTAATTTGCAGACAATTGGAGGATTAGGAAAACAATATACTATTAACCGTTAATAATAAAAGTGCAAATATAACACTAATATTGAACCCTATCACTAGAGAAGATATTGAAAAATTAGGCAGAAGCCGGGCACTGGTGGCTCACGCCTGTAATCCTAGCTACTCAGGAGACTGAGATCTGTGATTAATGGTTCAAAGCCAGCCCGGGCAGGAAAGTTCATGAGACTCTTAACTCCAATAAACCACCAGCAAACTGAAAGTGGTGTTGTAGCTCAAGTGGTAGAGCACTAGCCTTGAGCTGAAGAGTTGAATGACAGTGCCCAGACCCAGAGTTCAAGCCCTATGACTGACCCCCCCCTCAAAAAAAATTAGGCGGAAGCTGGGTGCCAGTGGTGGATCATGGTTCAAAGCCAGCCTAGGCAGGAAAGTCCATAAGACTCTCATCTTCAATACACTATTTAGAAAAGGCCAGAAGTGGCACAATGGTTTAAGTGGTAGAGACCTAGCCTTAAGCAACAGCAGCTCAGGGACAGTGCCCAGGTCCTGAGTTCAAGCACCAGGACAACACCCCCCCCCAAAATAAATAAATAAGTAAATAAATAAATAAGAAAGGATAAGGACAGTGAGTTACACAGAGTTGGTAAGGGTACTGTCAAATGACACCCCAGAGTGGGTGGTCAAACAATTTGGGGTATGTAGTCCCCTAGGAAGAGGGAATGAGAGAACTCTACCCCTAAACAGCACCTTGACTCTTGCAAGTGTGCCATATGGAGGTCGTTTCTAAGTTCTTTACAGTTAATGCTTTCCTCCTCCTAAGGACTTAATTCCATATTGTAGGGATGAGGATGACAAGGACAGGATTACAAAGAGACTATGAAAAGATGAGGGAAATGCATACTTTTAAAGTGCTTAATCTTTGCCTTTTGTACTATGTTAGCATTTAAAATCCATAAAGAGAGCCAGGTGCTGGTAGCTTATGCCTTTAATCCTAACTACTTCTCATGATCTGAGGATCACAGTTGAAAGCTAGCCCAGGAAATGAAAGGAAAAGTCTGTGAGACTTTTAATCTCCAATTAACCAGCAAAAAGCCAAAAGTGGAGCTGTGGCTCCAGTGGTAGAGTACCTGCTCAAGTGAAAGAGCCAAGAGAGTGAGAGGCCCTGAATTCACGCTCCAGTACCCTGTTCAAATAAAAAATAAAATCCAGAGAGAAGATTCTGATTTCTATTTCACTAAGCTAATATTATGTGTTATGCCACTCTGTGTTTTCTACATCTTTAGCTAACCGTGGCAATCAAGGTTCCTATATTGAGTATCACTTGAAACATGACTCTGAGGAAGGAAGAAATTGCATGTACAAAAAAGTATGCTTTATAAAATGAGAGAGCAGCTTTTCAAACATGAATGTGTACAGAAACAACCACTCAAAGATCTTGTGAGGAGGCAAGTCTGCTTTCCTGCAGGCTCCATGTGGTGTGGGTATTGATGCTGGGCCACAGAGCACACTGAGTGGGTTTTATACCATGATCAGAAAACCCATTTTGGGCAGAGAACCCAGTCCTTCAACCTCATCCTCCTCTTGTTTCTATCCCTGAGTTCCTTCCTGACCTCTTCCCTCTGTCTCACTGGTAAGAAAATTTTAGGTTCAAGGAGAATGGATCCAAATGAGGAGAAATCACTCTAAATTGACAACCTCAAACATAGTAAGAATAAGATTTAAGTTGTCCTTTGGCAAGAAACATTTCATTGATATGCATGAATTTTGCAACTTAATGCAAATCATTGAAAAGGTATGTAGTTGCTTGTCTAATGTAGCTGCTTGCCTAAATGAAACCCTATGTCCATATAACTTAAAAACAACTGCTTATTTAACACTCAGCACACTATCTTGTCACTGAAGTCTCTCAGGGAAGTGAGGTGAGCTAACTAGATCCAATTTTCCCACATACCTCAAATTATCTTTTAGGTTTCCAGAAACATATTTATTTTAGTTATTCTTCTTTTGAAATCTTTTTTGAAGTAACATATTCAACAAGTGATTTTATGTATATGTGTGTGTGTGTACATATATATATATATATATATATATATATATTAATGACAATGTTACTATATTGCTGTTTAAGTGTTTGTCTACAATTACTCCAGGGTATTATGAGAGAAGTGCTCTTAGAGGTCTACGAGGGACTGTGTGCTCCAACACAGTGGCATCTCAAGGCATCTTTGGAGAGTTTCTCAGTCTATCTGGAACGGCATTCTCTGCTGCTCCTGCTCTGTGCTCTTTTCCTATAATTTCTGATCCCCTGCTTTATTTTTGAATGATATTCTGGAAATGCTTCTGAAATGGTCTCCCTTCTTTTCTGTTTATTTTTCATGCTTTTTTCCCTTTGTCTTTTGTGGTGCTGAGGATTGTACCTACAGCCTTGTGCAGGCTGGGTAAATGCTCTTAACACTTAGTTCTACATCCAGCACCTTACTTATGGTTTTAAGGCAGGGACTCTCCTCATTTCGGCTTAAAGACATCACAAAGGGTAGTTTCTTACTATGACCACAGAATACTCACTCATTCCAGTGTCCTTACAATACTGGATCAAATACTGTCCCATGACTCTTAGTAGATGGTCATATTCTTGAACATTAAGAAATTCTTGTTTATTATGGGATAGTTCCATGATCTCCAAAGGTATGTTAACAATTCCAACCACACCTGCACCAAGTCTGAGGGAATAAACACATACATAAATTGTGTACATGTTGGCTGAAGAAAAATAAAAACAACATACAGAGTTGCCATTTGGAAAAACTTTTTTCCAGAAAATAAGTTCACTCATTTCATCTAGATTGTGTGAAAATGAGCAAATTATCTTATAATTTTGTTTCATTATCATAAATCTAAAGTCATCTTGTTAATCTTTTTATAAATGGAGAGAGCCTTTCCTTACCTATTAATAATTGCTAGACTCAAATAAAACACAACAATACCATTCAAAAAATAAACAAAATAAAGTCATCCTTGGTTGTTTGGTTCCATCATATAAAATCATATCAGCATATCATTATTCAGTTAATACAACTCTTTTTCTAAACCTATGACTTTGCATGGGAATCGGGGTTTGTGGGAAAGGGAAGTGGGGGGAGGCAGGGGAATTTTAGCTTAAACTCCATTAGCAATGCAATAAACTGCAAAAAACTGGCTAGATGTTCTTAACGGTGTGGGTCAAGATCATATTTTTGTCTCCCATTTAATCTGTCAGGCTAGATTTCTCTTTGGGGAGGTCACTGGGTGGCAATGATTTCTACTAAGAAAACATAGGCTTTCATTACCTCTGAGAATAATAGCAGGTATCCGACTGTTAGCCTAATTAGCAAGAGGATTGTGAGAAAACTCGGCCCATTTTTGTGGTGGCAAAATACACATAGGATTTTGTGTGGTTATATAAACTTGTTCTGAGAGAAATCAACCAGTGATCTAACGCTTACTCCAATGCCCTTACTGTGATGCACCAGATATATCTTCACAAATGAGAGCCCTTCTCTCTCATTTTTAAATTGGTAAAATAGTAAAAACCTGAACAGATGATACAAAGAGTGGAAACATAGCAAGCAATTCAAGAAATTGAAAGCTGTTCCCCTTTTAAAGTGTGTTTTTTCCTTAGAGCAAGCACACAGCTTCACTAATACTATAAGTTCAGCCTGTTAATTCCTTGACAGAAAGAGTAGAGACAGTCCATGCTCTCATTATGATGACCCAGTCATCTTTCCCACAGACAGAATCTCACTTCAGCCTCCCTCTTCCCATGTGTGTGTCAGAAAAAAAGACTATACTTACAAGGACTTCAGTTTCAACTGCGGGCCCACTTTCTCATGCATTTTGATCAAACGGTTGTTACTGTAAATGAACACTCCAGCTTGGCTTTGGTTTTCTATGTTTACTCCAAAGAACAGGGAGAGTGTTCTTGATTTTCTTAATTCTCTAGAGTTATATTTAAAAAACAAAAGTTAAACTTTTCATTGAGTTGAGCACTGGTGGCTCAAGCCTGTAATCCTAGCTACTCAGAAGGATGAGATCTGAGTTGCGCAGTTCAGAGCCAGCTTAGGCACGAAAATCCATGAGACTCTCTCTTATTTCCAATTAACCACCAGAAAACCAGACTTAGCTTTGTGGCTCAAAGTGGTAGAGTGTGGGGCTGGGAAGGTGGCTCAGTGGTAGAGAGTGCTTGCCTTGCATGCATGAGGTCCTGGGTTCGATTCCTCAGCACCACATAAGCAAAAAGAAAAAAGCTGGAAGTGGCACTGTGGCTCAAGTGGTAGAGCGCTAGCCTTGAGCTGAAGAGCTGAGGGACAGCGTCCAGGCCCAGAGTTCAAGCCCCACGACCGGACTCCCCCCGCCCCAAAAGAAGTGGTAGAGTGCTACCCTTGAGTAAAATGAGCTCAGGGACAGTGTTCAGGCCCTGAGTTCAAGCACCATGACTGACAAAAACAAACAAACAACTTTTCATTGAATCAAAATAATAGGTCTAACACTGCTAATTATTAAACCCAGAAGATAAGCATTGAAGGATTGATATATCCAGGATTGATATGTATATATGGATATATTAGATAATATCTCTTTCCAACCGAGTATTCTGCATTAATATAATGTAAAAAAGAAAAACACAATTATACCAGTCAAACACAAGCTCTTATTGATTCAGAAGCCAAGTCCGCCAATTTAAATTTACATAAATCAGAAAACACCAAGAGTTCTGAACTATTAAGTAGTCTGATACAGTACATACATCACCATGTTATTTTTATGAAAATTTATCACTTATAAACTTTCAGGTATTTCCAATACTAGATGTCATGTCTACCTTGCAGAAAGTTCTCAAGTTTATAAATGTCCTACATAGATTAAAATGAGCCAAAGATATTCTTTAGCTTTCTTTCTAACCTTTCCCAAAAATTGGAGGTAAATAAAACCAATAAAGCAAGTTTACAAGGGCAATAGATATGAATTCCTGTCTTTCTGACTCTGTCCTTCCACACTATGTATTAAATGACTTTCCACTGAAAGTCATTAGCAGGATCTGAAGAAACAGGAGGTGGCTGAGAACTGAGCAAAGCACCCAAATTTAATCATTCTCTCCTATAAAAACTCTCTCAACAAGAGATATCACCATTTCCAAAGTCTCTCCTGGGCAGCAGTGATTATTTTCAGTTTAACTTGTCTGGCATTTTGTGAGTTGAAAAACAAATCAACTTCATATGTAAATATCTGGGATTTTTTTTGTTAACAGAGTCTTGCTATTTTTATTTTTTAATGGTATTTTTTATTGTAAAGGTGATGTATAGAGGGGTTACAGTTATGTAAATCAGGTAATGAGTATATTTCTTTTATTTCCTTTTTTGTTTTTTGTTTTTTGGTCCATCATGGGGCCTTAACTCTGGGCCTGGGCACTGTACCTCAGCCCTTCAGCTCAGGGCTAGTGCTCTACCACTTGAGTCACAGCACCACTTCTGGCTTTTTCTGCTTATGTGGTACTGAGGAATCGAACCCAGAGCCTCATGCATGCAAGACAAGCACTCTACTACTGAGCCACCTTCCCAGCCCTGAGTACATTTCTTTTTGAATAGTGTCACCCCTCCCATATTTTTTCCCGTTTTTTCCCCTCCTGACCCCACCCTTCCTCTCCCAAGTTGTATAGTTCATTTCTAACATAGTGTCACTTAATTAGATGTAAGTAATACAGTTATTTGGAATATTATTTCCTATGTTAAACTTTAATCTACCATATACAGGAAGAAACTGGAACCAACCCTTCAGGATTTAAATGAAAAAGTACAGTGAATTTGTTTGGTGATCTTATGGGCAGATCACTTCATCTAGATATTGTCACCTAAACTGCCCAACATTGAACTCATTTCTCTTTGCATCCTACCCATGTGTACACTTGCCACTATATGCTTTATAAGCATCTGATATCCCTTATCTCAGTTGGAGAAACACGACTCTGCTAGGATTGACATAATGAGATGTTACAAGCCAAAAGAGAAGCCATCACCATGACCATGAACGCTGCCTACTTAGAAATCAGAATTTGTTTTAATGCAGAACAGAGGGTCCTGGTATAGAGAAAATCTTTTGTCTTACCTCTGTTTCTCTTTAAGATTCTTACGCTTTGCTTCTACATCTTCCAAAGCTTTCTGTAACACATTCTGGAGAAGTGCATTTGGTTGAGAGAGAAAATAAAACTATTGGATCAGCAAAGGTGAGCAGATACTAACTTATTATCTGGATAGTTCAAGAATAACAATAAGAACTCACACTGCCTAACACAACTGACCACAGTTGACACTCCATAGGTTCTGGTAGACACTCAAGAGTTAAGAAGACAAATCAAATCTCTACCCTCTGTTCTCTTCTGACACATATTCAAATTCTTCTCTGCCTTTAAAAGAGAATTTTTATTCCCTTTAATGGTAAAGTGACTTTGCAACAAACAATATAAAGATCTGGGTGACTTCCTGCTTTCACTATATTTGATGTCAGTATAACT
>NW_012267327.1:3805879-3810765 GCF_000151885.1 Dipodomys ordii
AAAAAGATCTGGGTGACTTACCCAATTTATCTGGGCTTTAGGTTTTGTCTGTGAGAACAACAGATGCTCAAATGTATGGCATAATTTTAAAAGATCAAGTAATTAATAAATTTCATTAGCAGTCAAAAAAACAGCCTCCTTGGTACAAAATTCTGGATACTTCTTCCTAGTATCCCCCCAAACCTTTCTATTATGGGATGCTTGGGTTTCTTTTTTCCTTTAGAAAAGCCCCAATGCCAGCCAATAGTCTCCCTAATCTACACTTTAATTTGATACATTGTCTCACTACCTTATTAAGCTCTAGCCAGACAGAAAAGGAATAAATTGTTACTACTGTCTTTACAAATAAGAATAGACTTTGAGTAAGTTTCACCCACTTAGGTGAAAGATAGGGACCTCTTTTGATGGAGACAACACTGACAGAATACCATTTCACTGTCTTTTAAGTAAAAGAACAGGAGAAATAGTGGGTAAGTATTTTCATTTCAAATTCTACTGCCTAGGAGCATTTAACAGGTCAAAAGTCCAGGTCATTCTGCTCTGCCCTCTTCTTTGCATGAAAGTGGACGAAGGTTCTTCAGAACAACAAAGCAAGCTGCTCAAAGCCAGGCCCACCTTTCCTGGAAGGGCACTGAGCGCACCCACCAAAGAGACATTGAGAGCAGCAGGCCTAAGGCACGAAGAAAGCAACAGTGTGACCTATTAGAAACAATGTCTCCCTCTACTCTCAAATAGAGTAGGCAAAGGGTATTGATTTCTTAGAGACAAAATAGGGGGAAAGAAAGTTAAAACATAAAAAAATCAATAACAATAAGATAGGTTTACCTTTAGCTTAAAAATAAGTAAAAAGCATAAAGTAAGAGTCTGGAGAAAGTCATAATTTAGCTTCGATTTGGGATATTACACACATTACTCTCTGATTTCATTCCTTACACATGCCTGTTAGGTAGAAGACTGTCAGACACAGCCCTGGTCCTTGGAAAGTTTATGTGCAAATTATTGAGTAAGGTTCATATATTTACTCTATGGAAGGGGATAAAAGGAAGCCTTTTCTTGCTCATCTTTTTGTACAGCAACAAATAAATATGCTGCACATGATTTGCCATATTTTTGGCAAAAGTTAGCAAACTTATAATATATACCCTGCAGCAATAGTCTTTTTCTCTTAGCTGCAATGTTATAATTAATAATAATAGTTGTCTTAATCATGGGTATATTGCAAGGATTATAGAGAATGTTTATGAACTGTATGAAGCAACTCATAAGAAAAGAGCTTTGGAAGCCTGAAGCACTGATATTAATATTCATAATTATGGAATGTAATTCCTAGTTCTAGAAAGCAAGATTGCTTATTACTCTTCTTCTTGCCTTTGCCATTTATGTGCACACACGAAGAGCTGTAATTTGAATAGATATTTTCAAGGAGACTTGCTAGGCTAGATTTTTTTTAATCTGCTAGCTTTCCATTATTCTCTTCCTTTCTTGCATTACTTTCCTTTTCATTTCAAGGAAATTTGTTGCGATGCTCTTTTGCACTGTTCCAAATTTACCACACGTTCTGTTCCTCTTTGCACTCCCCAGACCCTCTTGTTGGCTTTCCTCTTTCCCTACATTCATCTATCTAGTCTATTTACCTGTGATAGAAACAACTTAATCTTCTGAGGTCACCTGTGCTTACAAGTTTAGGAAGCAAATGGTAAGAGACAACTAGGCCCTGGGAAAAGCTAATGACACTGTCAGCCATTTAAGAAGATGATTCTTTACATGTCCTACCTTGGCAGAAGGCAAAGAAATCGTGTTAGGCTGGCTTGTTTTGATTTGTGCTTCTTTCAACTCAAGTTCAGCTGGAAGCAGAGGCAACAGTTATAATGCAGTGAAATCCTTGCAGGCAATTTTGGGGGGGGGTGTTTTCTATACTTGGAGCCACAACCAGTAAGGATCATAATCTCAGACAACCCTATGTTCTCTTTTTTGTAGTTTTTTGCATTGTAAATCTTCTTTCTGTTGGGATTCCTCAGGGCCATGACAATTTATAGGACATAAGTTTACACTTATAAATTCACAAGTGTAAGTCAACCTTTGGCTGACTGAAAATGCTCCAAAATGAAGGCACTCCTGCTCCTTCCAGAAAACCGGGAAAGGGCACAGCCTTGTCCCTGCTATGGGAAAAGCAAATGTGGACAGCACCCTACTTAAAGTAGGTCAATGCTGGTCTTGACTAGGAGCTAACACATCATCATGACAAGAAGGATCCCAAAGATGAACTGATTAATTATAACTATGATCAGGATCAGACTTCAAACAGGAAGTCATATGATTAAACCAACTTTGACATGGAGAGAATGTGTAAAGAGATTCCTTTAAGGTAGGAATTACATTTGATGCCCACAATGCCTAGAGCAGCGCATGTCTAAGAATAAGTGAGCAATTAGAATCTGCTGAGTGAATAAATAATAATGATGTGAACTTCAAATAATCACATACCGATCTTTACTGCTTCTTCCGCCTTTTTTACTTCATTTTTAAATACACCTTTAAAAGAAGATGTGACATAGAGATACTTTCTACAAAGAAAAAAAAAGAACATCATCAAGTCATAAGAGAATATTCTTTGGGTAAGACTATGCACTGGAGAGATAAATAATTGTTAAGAAAGATTTATCACATAAGTTACATCCAGCTGGCAAATTAGCCAACTTCATACCTCTAAAGAAATCCTTTGCCTTTTAATTCTTCGTAATTTTACTTTTTTGTAAGGGAACTTTAGGAGTGAACTGAGAAAATCTCTGCCCACACACGTGTTCACTTATACATATAAAATGAGATAATTTTCTTTTTAAAAAATACATGCTACTGTTCCATTGTGAAATCATTTTATTAACATGCACAATTCTCTTACTCAGATTTGTCACTGACATTGGGTAAACTGCTTCTCCAAGTCTCCAAGCAATTATTTCTTACTGAACTCTCAGAAAAACACATTTAATACAGAATTTAAAACCACATAAAGCACACTTTCTACTTTGTTATTCAAAAACTTACTTCCAAGGCCTATTGTTTCAGTGGAAGTGAAGAACTATCAAAGCAAAAGGAAAAGGAATAAGGGCACATGTCCGTAAACTCACAGAGAGCAAAGTCTAGTTGAAAAAACTCTATGAACATGGATGAATCTATGTGCATCTGCTACAGGGAATTCTTAGATTCGGGATTTTAAAAAATTGCTTGTTATCATCATGGAAAGAAATATTCCAGAGTTATATTTTGTTTGAGAAAACCCAAAGCTTTGTATATCTCATCCTCTTAGTTGAGGAAAGGTTAGTGAGATTTTGAATAGAGGGTATCACATTTGCTAGGCAAGCTCGCTACCATTTGAATTATGGTCCCAAACATTTTTTTCCATGTAGGTTCTCTCGCATAGCTGATATTACAGGTATAAGCCTCCATGCCTGGCATTTACATATCTTTATCTATACATAACTATATTTTTGCCCCATACCCTATAAGACTCAGAGTTTTTCACTTTCTTTCTTTTTTTTCCTTTTTGCCAATCCTAGAGTTGAACTCTGGGCCTGGGTGCTGCCTTTGAGCCTTCTGTTCAAGGCTAGCACTCTACCACTTGAGTCACAGGTCCACTTCTGGATTTTTCCATATTTAACTGGAGATAAGAGTCTTATGGACTTTGCTGCCAGTGCTGGCTTTGAACCACAATAATCAGATCTCAGCTAGGATCACAGGCAGAAGCCACCAGTACTTACTAACCACTCACTCTCTTTTATAAATATTTTCAATGCTAAAAGAATTATACCATGGCTAATTTTACATATCAACTTGACTAGACTAAGGGAGGTCAAGGTTATACGTGGATGTGTCCCCAAAGCTGTTTCTGAAATGGATTGACATTTGAGAAAGGAAACCTGCAAAAAAAGATCACCCTCATCAATATGACTGGTCTAATCTAATTCAGGAGAGAACGAAAAGGTGGAGGAAGGCTAACTCAACTTCTGCTTCAGCTATAACATCAAATATCTCTTCCTATAGGACATAGGACATAGGTTCTCAGGAGTCTGCACTCTAGAATTTACACAAGCAGCTTTCTTCATCTTCTCTCTGCCCTTGTTCTTGATCCTTTATCCTCAGAATGCAAATGGCCCCTGGGTTCTCAGGCCTTTGAAGTAAGGGCTGAACTACTAGATCTCCAGCTTGCAGACTGTGGAAATTCATCAGCTCTACAGTCCCATGAGGTAATTGCCATAATAAAGTACAATATGTCATGGGCTCTGCTTTTTACTGGATTACTTCAATACAGGTATCACAGTGGGAACAAGAAGCAAGTGAAGATCTGTAGATCATTTCTTGAAGCCAAAGTGTTTTAACATGCATAAAAAGACATGTTTGTTGGGAGGAGAGTCAATCCATATATTCCTAAATTGACATAAGCTATAGCAAAATGCATCCCAGGGGCTAAAACTAAGGTACTGGCTTCTTAGAATGTACCCTCGGACTTAAAAAAGGATTCTCCATGTTTATGAGTTTTAAAACTGAGAGAAAAAAAAACATAAACAAAAAACCTGAGAATATATGAGCAGACTGAATGTGTCCATGTGTTTATTCTCAGGCCCTTTAAAGAGAAAATGTTTGCAACCTCTAGAATTTAAAGCAATCACCTTTAAATTATGACCTGGTCTAGAATTGCTTTTATATGTTCTGACTTCCAAACAATTTAAGTGGTAATGGAAATTTTCACTGATTGCTGGTATACACAGTTCATACATAATTTTAAATGGTTTTTTTTTAAGCTGGAGTTTATTTACAGCTTGCTTACTGAAGATTCTCTTTTTTATCTTAACAAAGCACTAGCAGATATACTCAAGGCAGAAGTGCTTCAG
>NW_012267327.1:3819120-3821164 GCF_000151885.1 Dipodomys ordii
ACACACACACACACACACACACACACACACACACACACACACACACACACAAAGCATTCATGTTTGTTTTCATGTAAGTCACTAAGAAAAATACTGAACAGAATATGACAAAAGAGAGAAATGAATGAAATTGTACCAGAAACACCTTCTCAGACACTTTGGTCCTCATCTGATTTTGTTAAGATACTGGAGTAAAGGAGCTAAGGTAATTATAATGTACCTATATGAACTCAAATGTATTTCTTTGTGTTATAAAAGTGTAGGAAAGTAAGTAAGTATGGACAAGTGTTATACATTCTTATAAATAAATACTTCTGGGTTATGAAGTCCTTTGGGGGATAATTCTGGTTTCCCATTTCATTTTTAGAAGTTTACTGGAGACCAGGTGGCCAATGGACAGAGTAATTGCCTTTAAATGCCTCTACTTTTGTCACATAGGGTCAATCTCAAGCTCTAAATTTATTTAAATATAACTATTAGAGCTCCTTTTTAAAAGGAAAAACACAAGGGGTTATATCATTTGAAATAAAATAACAAGAAGAAAAAATACATATTTCTTATATGTAAGATTATGCCACTAGGGAATCTATGTGGGAAAATATTTTTTACTATTTTTATTAACATACATCAATAGTACAAGAGTGTTTCATTATAATCCTATAAATGTGTACAGTGTACTTTCAACAAGTGCACATCCTTATCAAGGAAATGATATGCAAGTGAATTTACTAAGTGAATAGAAGGGCAAAGCTAAAGAATAAAAGCAGAAAAAAAATCTTTCCATATAGGAGACACCAAATATCACATTAACAGTTTATCAGGGCTCCAAATAAAACCTGTCAAAGATTCAAGCTTCTTTATCACTATTAAAATACAACTGAACAAAGAAAGACTACTATAATTACACCTATTTCCTGGTAATATATATGATGAATATCACTTTGAAAGATGAATAAAAGTATATGAGGATGAGAAACTTACACAATTTGATATAAGTAATTTACTTATAACAAATTCAATTTATTAAAATTCCTGAAAAACTAAACACAAATCAGTATTTTTCCATTGGTTAAGTCATTTTTACTCAAACTCACTAAGAGGAATGATTGATTTTTAAAGACCAGCAATGCTAATTGATCCAGGAGACCCCTTGGTACTTTTCAGAAGACTGATGAAAGAGAAACTTTGCTTTGATATTTACTAGGGAATGAACAGATTGACATATAGGGAAAAATCTCAGACTGTGTACACTTTCAAAAGGTTATCCTCAGAAATCAGAAAGGAAACTTTTAAGGAATCCACTGGTGTTGGATCAGGGCACCTCATAAAAACGATCTATACTTTTTTTTTTTTTTTGGTCGGTCGTGGGGCTTGAACTCTGGGCCTGGGCATGGTCCCTGCGCTGTTCTAGCTCAAGGCTAGTGCTTCTACCACTTGAGCCACAGCACCACTTCCAGTTTTCTAGTGATTTATTGGAGATAAGAATCCCACAGATGTGGGCTGGGAAGGTGGCTCAGTGGTAGAGTACTTGCCTTGCATGCATGAGGCCCTGGGTTCAATTCCCCAGCACCACATAAGCAAAAAGGAAAAAAAAAAAACGGAAGTGGCACTGTGGCTCAAGTAGTAGAGCGCTAACCTTGAGGGACAGCGCCCAGGCCCAGAATTCAGGCCCCACGACCGGACCCAAAAAATAAATAAGTAAATAAATAAATAAACAAACTTAAAAAAAAAAAGAATCTCATGGATGTTCCTGCCTGGGCTGGCTTTGAACCTCGATCCTCAGATCTCAGCCTCCTGAGTAGCTAGGATGACAGGCATGAGCCTTGCTATACTTTTATTTTGTTTGTTTTGTTTTATTTTGGGTCCGGTCGTGGGCCTGAACTCTGAGCCTGTGTGCTGTCCCTCAGCTCTTCAGTTCAAGGCTAGCGCTCTACCACTTGAGCCACAGAGCCACTTCCGGCTTTTTTTTTTTTTTTTTGCTTATGGGTGCTGAGGAATAGAACCCAGGGCCTCAAGCATGCAAGGCAAGCGCTTTACCACTGAG
>NW_012267327.1:3822054-3824359 GCF_000151885.1 Dipodomys ordii
TTAAGCTGGAGTTTATTTACAGCTTGCTTACTGAAGATTCTCTTTTTTATCTTAACAAAGCACTAGCAGATATACTCAAGGCAGAAGTGCTTCAGAATCAAATGTTAAGTTTGACTGCCTAGAGTCCATATGCCTAGGGTCAAAGCTGGGGTGTGGCTCTTACAATACTGGAGACTAAGTGTTTCCTATGACTCCATTTCCTCATCTCTAAATGGGTGGTAAGACTGCTACATATCTCTTCAGGTCATTACCAGAAGTAGAAATATAAATACAGTGAAGGAACATAAAACAAGATAGTTCACAGCAATTACTTAATATGTGTTATGAGTATTATTAACTAATTACACCCAACCTGTGTCTCAAGAAGGTGCATTTTCAGAGAAGACTATACTACAGGAAAGAAATACCCATAAAAATCTAAGGTAAAGTAATTATTAGCTTGTTTCCTTGATTTTCTTGTACAAAGAACATTATCCATGTAAGGCTCACCTATGAGGATCCAAATTAGTCTATTACATTTAAAAAACAGTAAAACCTAAGTTTTAAAGTATACAATTATTGGTCACTATATCCTGAAATTATTTGTTTTCAAAAACCACATCCTAATCACTTACGTTGCCTAGTCTGAATCATTTTAGATCAAATCATATTTTATAATCAAAATAAAAACAAGGGTAGATTGCTTGACTAATATTTCTTCAAAGATGATCTAAGTTAAATTACTAAAGAATTTTTACAGAAAGTAAAGAGGCACAAAAGGTGCCAACTCTTCACTAGTACTTAATTTAAATAACAAAGATAAAATGGGTGTATTCGTGAGAAAACCTTGTTTCAGATCATCTGCATACTGCTTTACAATGCAAAGTGTATGTCTTCTCTTAGGCTGCATGCAGTATCTCAGTGGCTAAATCCTTCTTCCAAAATTATCTGCCCTGGCTCACAACCCTAAACTGTAGCCTCTGTTTGCATTTTTAGTTTGTATTTTACCTTATTGTATTTTATTTTTTGCCTTATTTCTACATTCCAATATCTGATATTTCAGGCCTACACTTTTTCTCATATTTACATATTTCACCTTCTACTTTCCTATAACCTTCCACCAACAAAATTCCATTTTTGTTCTGTGTAATGACTACCTTGGATTCTTTCTTTCTAAAAGAGCTAAAAATCGTAGAGTCTATGAAAATTAAAACAATATAATTTTTTGCTTTTTAGAAAGGCAAAATTTTTCAAAAGAAAATATTGTTTATTTCAAGTACTACTTTGGTATGATATGAGAAGTAGACTTTCACACTGCCAGTGTGGGAATAAACTAGTTCTCACTTCTTAGAGGGGAATTAACAACAGCTACCAAATCTAATTATGCAAATGCCTTCTATACATTATGTCTATCATCATTCTATAAAGTAACTGCATATGAGCATAAACATATAATCCAAATATTTATTATTCAAATCCAATGTATCCAAATGCTTCCAGGCATGTCCATTTTAGCACTGTTTATAACAATTAAAAACCCAAAATTATCCATGTATATTAATAAAAAATGCATTTAAATAAACCAGAATACTACACAACATACTTGGCAATGACAAATCTCCAAAATACAAGTGAATAACGTAAGCTACATAAAATTTAATAATTAGAAAAATTGTGTATGTGTGTTTGTGCATGAATATAGGTGAGGACGTAAATGTAGAAGGAATCTGTAAGTACCAACAAAGGTTCTCTTTTGGAGACTAGTGGATTGCAAGAACACAAAAAAGATGACATGGAAACAGAAGCTTTTAGTTATTTGACTTTTTGCCATATCTAATGCTATACTGTTGCAATATGTTTTAATTTTACTATTTTGGGTAAAATATTACCTTCTGGAGAATTTAAAAAATATGAAGAAACACTAAATAACTTTCAAGACTTTGTTACACAAGTAGAGTACAGTATAACATTGCATTTTTTTTTTTTTTGCCACTTATGGGGCTTGAACTCAGGGCCTGGGTATTGTCCTTGAGTTCTTTTGCTCAAGGCTAGCACTCTACCACTTCAGCTACAGTGCCAGTTCTGGCTTTTTCTGTGTATGTGGTACTGAGGAATTGAATCCAGGGCTTCAAGCATGTGACACAAGCACTCTATCACTAAGCCACATTCCCAGTCCTAACAAAGCATTTTGAGTGACTCGTTTGATCAAAACAATTTAGAAAAATTTAAACTTTTATCACCATTCAACTTCTACATTTACTCATTTGTCCAAAAGTGTAGGCTATTATCAAGTATAATTTAACATTTTTTAAGTTGGGGGGAAAAA
>NW_012267327.1:3833133-3842862 GCF_000151885.1 Dipodomys ordii
CTTATGGGTGCTGAGGAATAGAACCCAGGGCCTCAAGCATGCAAGGCAAGCGCTTTACCACTGAGCCACCTTCCCAGCCCTATGCTTTTAATATTAGGAGTTATATGTCTGATTGCAAACATTATAAAGAGTTACTGTCCTATAGGGGGAGAAAGCATCAGATCTGGATTACTAAGGATGGGATCTTTAAAATGATAATAATAAAACTCGACTCACAAGCTCACTGTAGATATCAGGAGAAACAATGGGGGTGAAAAATGAGAGAAATAATTGAAGTTAAAATATACATACACAGAAAGTGTGGAAGCATCTAATGCTTTTCCCAGTAGATACTAAGCTCCTGATTAGAATTAATCTTATCTTTTTTGTACTTTGTGCCTAGTACAATCTCAGACTCACAGAATATTTTGATAATTGAGTGATGTGTAAATGAATGACCATCCAGAAGCCATGGGAAAAGAGTGACTTTTTGTGATTGTATGAATTCTTGCACAAGATGCATTTTATAATATGTAAATTTAAGCTTTAAAAGTTTATACAAATCATAAAAAGCTAAATATTAGAAGATCAGATGTGTTTTATACACATGATAATTCTACATGTACAACATACACAAGCATATATACACAGTCATGCATTGCTTAATGACGGAGGCCTGGTCTGCAAAGGGGGTCATTACACACTGAGTGTGCTTACACAACCTAAGGAAACTACATTACCGCTAAAGTCTGAAACCTTACAAGACTGCCATCATATACTGACTAAGATATCGTGTATAGCAAGAGAATGTGTGGTTAATAGCTCAAATACATCAGAGAAACTGAAAACACAGAATGAACTGTGATCTCTCAATGGAACTAATCATAATCAAAGTATTTGAAGTGAAAAATGTATTTGTACTCAGGTGATTACCTAACTTAGCACTGCCCAATGTTTGCCTACACAATGCCTTTTCAGTGAGCCTTTGTTTCTTATCAACACAGTTTGAGTACTGTTTGCAATGTAAAAAATAAATAAATAAATAAATAAAAATCTTCCTAGCAATCAGTTGTCTGTCCTTGACAATTTGAGAAAGTGTACTAATTTCACAAACAAAATGTCTGAGAAGAAGGAAAACTATTTACCTGGGTTTGTAGAGGCAATGATATAGAATCTTTGTTTGAACTCTTTTTGCTTGGATATAGATTCTCATCCCTGGGTCAAAATACAGAATAGAGGTGTAGGCTCTGAATGAGCATCTCTCTGGAAAGCTGAAATACAAAATACCAAGGCTATACAACAAGGACTCCACTTTGAGAATGAAAGAAAATTAGAGAGTTTGCTTCTAAAAGCTTTGAAAATTTTTCTGCTAAAATTAATAATGTCACAAACAGCAGTAAATGTGCATTTGCTTCATTAAGCAGGTCTCTTTTACAAAGGCCAACAGAAATAATCTACACTTAGAGCTGAGCTTTTCTTATCAATCAACCAATTCTAAGTAAATATATCAATGGTAGAAAATATGCTTCCCACTTGAACAACTGGCCCATGCTGGGCAACAGTGGCTCACACTTGTAATCCTAGCTACTCAGGAGGCTGAGATCTGAAGATCATGGTTCAAAGCAAGTTTGGGGAACAAAGTCCATGATACTCTTGATATCAAATTAATCACCAAAAAGCCAGAAGTAGAACTTTGGATCAAACGGTAGAGCGCTATTCTTGAGCCAAAAAGCTCAGGGACAGCACCCCGGACCTGAGTTCAAGACTCAGGACTAGCAAAGAAGAAAAATAAGAAAGAAAGAGGAAAGAAGGAAAATGGAGAAGGAAGGAGGAGGAAGATGAGGAGGAGGAGAAAAGAAACCTTACCCAGAAATACAAATAAATAATCCTTTAGTTTGAGTTTGAATACAACTAAAAGAGACAATGATTGAATGACATCTTCTTTTGTAGCTTTCTTTTTTCTTTTTTTTTTCCAGGGCTGAGGACCGAACCGGGGGCCTTGCACTCGCCAGGTGGGTGCCCTTCCGCTGAGCTAAACCCCCAGCCCCTGAATGACATTTTCTTTAAGTAATAATAACAGAGAAATACAATTGAAATGTATTTCCTTTTAGAATTATGAATATCACAATTCAGTCTGTAAGTGCAATTGAGTATTAAAATATGTATTTATGATGGCCTAAGAGGAGACATTTGTCCACAGGATAGGTAAAAGAGGAGAAAGAAAGAAAAGTAAAAACTCAGAGAGGACAAGGGAATGGGTGACATTGTCCAAAAAGAAATGTACCCATTACCTGACTTATACAACTGTAACCCTCTGTGCATCATCTTTATAATAAAATAAAAATTAAAAAAAATCAGTAAGTAACTTCTCTTCATTGAAAAACAAGAGTAGGAAATACAATAAAGTGGGAACAAAGAAATAGGAAACTGCACACTGGGATGTCTCTGAGTCACTGTACTAACAAGTCTAGGGACCTTCTATATTGAACTCCATTTATAAACTGTAAATCTTCAATTACATAAGAAATAAAGATAACACACAAGGGCTTTAGGGGTGGTGTTTCCCATTTCTACATTTCAGAAAATGCCACTAGGAAGGGCTTAACTATCAAACAAGAGAGCAGGGAGGAGCCGGGAACTGGTAGCTTATAATTGTTCAAAGCCAGTCCAAGCAAGAAAGTTCATGAGACTCTTATCTCCAATGCACCACCAGAAAACCAGAAGTGGTACTGTGGCCCAAAATGGTAGAGCACTAGCTTTGAGTGAAAAGGGTTAGGGACATCACCCAGAGTTCAAGACCCACAACACAAGATAGAGAGTTGGAGAGACAGACAGACAGAGACAGACAGAAAGAGGGACAGACAGAGATAGAATGACAGAGACAGAAAAAGACAGAGAGACAGAGACAGAGCAGGGAGCAGCAAACGATCCATCTTGCCATCTTTCTTCAGTTCTGAATGAGACAAAGGTGACCAGAGGACTGATTGGTCAGGCCTCACTACTACGGATTACTCAGCACGACCACACCACTGGCAGGCTGGGAAGCAAGAAAGGACAGAATTCTAGGAATCTACAAGAGTGAAGATGAAGCCAGATGAAATCCAAGGATTTCTTAGTGAGATACAAGTTCCTGCTAGGACTATTTGAAAATTAAGCATGAATTTATTTTGTTGAAAAAGAAGTTAATAAGTTAGCCTAGAGTAGAATTTTTCCCAATATAAATTATATAAAAAGTATCTGGTTCAGGGTTATTATCTCATTAAAGTTATGATATAATGAGAGAGGCTGTCTACATCAGTTTTATTCAACAACAGTAGATCAGAAACTATTTCTATATTCAAAATTAAGGCTTTCTTGGGATTCTATGAGGATTCCAAGAACTTTTACCATTGCTTAAATCTTTGTCTGCATCTATCAAATTTGACATTCCCCTTAAAGCTAGAAGCTCCTATCCAGAAGCCAGTAGGTCAAACCTGTAATGGAAACTACTCAATGAGGCTGAGATCTGAAGATCAGTTCAAAGCCAGCCTAGTCAAGAAAGTCCATGAGACTCTTATTTCTTGTTAACAGCAGTTTAGGCATCATTAGTTTCCTTTGTTACAGATCTTGGTCTTGGGTTAGTCAGAATTGGATGGCTTTCTGATTGGTGGTTCTCCTTTCTACTTCCCTTAAGATTGTGACACGAAAGATTTGCTGTTCCAGGGGCTGGGAAGGTGGCTCAGTGGTAGAATGCTTGCCTTGCATGCATGAGGCCCTGGGTTTGATTCTCCAGCACTACATAAACAGAAAAGGCCAGAAATGGCACTATGGCTCAAGTGGTAG
Source organism: Dipodomys ordii (assembly GCF_000151885.1). Taxonomy (NCBI): domain Eukaryota; kingdom Metazoa; phylum Chordata; class Mammalia; order Rodentia; family Heteromyidae; genus Dipodomys; species Dipodomys ordii. The sequence goes on from NW_012267327.1 coordinate 3,836,935, forward strand.
AGCGTTAGCCTTGAGCTGAAGAGCTGAGGGACAGCACCCAGGCCCAGAGTTCAAGCCCCATAACTTACAGTTCCATTCTTACAGTTTGTGTGTGTGTGTGTGTGTGTGTGTGTGTGTGTGTGTATGTCACGGGGCCTGAACTCTGGGCCTGGGCACTGTCCCTTAGCTCTTCAGCTCAAGGCTAGCAATCTACCACTTGAGCAACAGCACCACTTCCGCTTTTTTCTGTTTATGTGGTGCTGAGCAATCAAACACAGGGCCTCATGCATGCAAGGCAAGCACTCTTCCTCGGAGCCACCTTCCCAGCCCTACAGTTAACTTTTGAGAGCTCAATTTATTATTTATTTAATAAATTATTACTAAAAATAACAAGCATAAAAGGGGCATGGGAAAGGTCCTCAAGAACTCTCCTATGATAGGAGACTCACTACTAAGACTCATGGGCCTTGGTCCTGTACCCCTGGCTAGTACAGACTGAAGCAGCACTGGGCTTTTAACTCAAGGTCTCATGTTTAGTTTCAGGCACATCACTATCGAACCATGCTCCCAGTACTTTTTTACTTAGTTTATTTTCCAGATAGAGGCTTGCACTTTTGTGTCAAGCTGGCATCAGAAAGCAGCAATTCTCCTACCTCCACTTCCTGCAAATCTGGGATTACCTCCAGCTTTCTTTTTTATTTTTAATGTTTTTTATTGTGAAAATACTGTACAGAGGGGTTACAATTACATGAGCAAGGTAATGAGTACATTTCTTATCAAGCATTGTGGCCTCCTTCAGCTTGATTTTCGAGATAGGGTTTAGCTAACCCCTTTTCCCTAGGCTGACCTTGAACCATGATACTCCAATTTCTACTTCCTAAGTAACTAGGATTACAGACACCCACCACCACAGCTGGCCTACCATCCATAATTTTTATTAAGATGTCTTTCTGCATTACAGATATTGAAGTTCCACAGTCAGTGAAGAAAGTCATATCCATTGCATGATCTAGACAGAGAAAGACACCCTCACTAGTTAGCAGTTAGCTTAGCACCTGTTTATCACAGTTATCACAGCCCAACATTGCAAAGAAGTTCTTCCAAGGACAGATACATGTTCATGGTGACCCTTTTCTACTCACACAACTACTTTTCCAAGTTCCTGTTCAGTTGTGACCAACGAAATGGTACTGTCTCTAATTTGTGAAGTCTGTGCCAAAAAAAAGAAAAGCTAAACAAAAAAGCTGCACATGAAATGAGCCACTCATTCTAAGTTTCCAGTTTCAACATAAGATCCTTCATGATCTGGGAATGGACTCACAGCTGCTTGGAAATAGGACGCCAACCAATAAAATGCAATCCCCACATTCATCCTCAATGGGCAAAAGTCTCCATCCAACAACCTTCAAGCCTACTTCTTGGCAGTTGCAGTCTATTCATTTAAGGCCACTGTCAGTTTCCACACATGAGGTGGTGCTTTTTTTTTTTTTTATCTCCAAGTCATATGCAATTCTTTGATCACTCTTGGTCAGCAGTTTTTGATACTTCCGGGTGAATGTGGAGATGTCACTTCCTGTCGAAACCCTCCCTCACACCTACAAGCGGCCAAAGTGCTCTCCTTTGGGCTCTCCTCCTAAATTTCCTGACACCCAGATTCCTTACCTAAGGACTTTTAAAATGTAAGATCATCTTCAATAATGATGCCATAAGTCTTTATAAATAAAGTCCTTCACTAAGGAAACTAACCTACAAATGTGCTCTCAGTAATAAGGATAACCTCAAAAGATGAAAGAAAAATGCTGTAATTCTCCATTCACAAGGAGCGGCTTGACATATATTCTTCAAGGGTTTTTATCTCCTTTATGTCTGTGTTTTTCCTTTCTGTCTCCTCACATTTTGCCAGATGTCTCCATATCTCTATCCTAGTATCTCTTTCTCTTTTACTTTCTATTTAATTGCCTATGATAAGAAACTGAAGAAATAAGAAGCCAGTCTTGTGGGCATGCACACACGCACAGAGTTACATGAAGGGGAAGAAGGAAATGAATATTTTAAAGCAGTATCTGGCTCCTCAGTCTGCAGAATATGATAGGAGGAGACAGAGTAGTATCTATGTTACTGTCTTAAGAATTCTGAAAAGTCAGTCTCCACTTCAGGATGTAGGGGTGGCCTCTTGTTGCTCATGATCTGTTCCTGTTATTCTGCTGCTGTTTTAAATGTGGATCCATGGTGGATTGGTGCATTGTTATCAAGCAGTGCCAAGGGCCGAAAAGAAATCAGAGGTGAAGCTCTGTGGCCAAGGTTGTTATTTGTTGATTCAGATTCTTTGTGGCTGGAGACTGAGAATGTGAAATCTCTAAAGCTAAGGAGATAATTCCTTTAATGCTGCAAAGTTTGGAAGCCCTAGTTTGGTAAACCGAGGAGAGGGGTGGTATGGAAGGTCCCTAAAAGAGAAGAACAGACTCACAAGTATTTGAATATAGAATGTCAACCAATATGCATCTACACTTGGAAAACACACAACAGACTCCTATCCAGCAATAAAGTGATGGTTTAACATCTTAGCTTATGCTAACATTTCATCTCAATCATGCAGTACTGAAAAATGGTATCAGTGGACTCCAGAAGGTACAGATAAAACATCCCTGATCCATTCACAGGCTCATATACTAAGGAGTCAGTGAGTTATTTCAAGGGCAGGTCTGTTATAAAAGCCCATTTGTTTGTCCCTGTCTCATAAGCATCTCTTGAAGTATGATGCCCTGACTGATGTAAGACTTGGTGGAAAATCTCCAACTGAAGGAAGGCTTTCACCAGATATAAGTCCTTTATCTTACACATCCAAATTTCCAGAACCACAAGTTGAGTAACCTATTCTTTATTATCTTCTCAGCCTCAGGTATTTTCTTACAGTAACAGAAAACAGACTAAGCCACTAACTCTAAATTCCAAGCACTAGACCAAGCGATGTTGCTTCTGCAATATCTCATAAGTGTCATATTTTACTCATGAAATACTAAGTATTACAACCAAAATTATTTTCTAGATTTATTACTAAAGTTCCTGACAAATCCCTAGAGATGCCTTAAAGTTGAAGTTAATAAAGTCTATAGTAGCTTGAATATAAGTAAATGCATCAAAGGTTTTTAACTAGTTTAAATTTTGAACCTTGAAGACATTTATCAAATTTAATCTTAGGGTATCTTACCAAATTTAATCTAAGAGGAATGTCAACTCAAAGAAGTAATTTAAAATAAAAGTTCTATGTTGCATAAAGTAATAATGGTGCTTTTTTGTTGCAAGCAATATATTACAACTGTTTGAAGCTGTAACTCTGATGTGTTCTAATGCCCTGAGTCAGTATACAAGCCACAGACATTGTATGGCTCTACGATGGACTATTTAGAAAGATGTTGGCATGTGGAAGGTAATTTCAAAGCATTACTTAGGACAAAATCTTAACTCCATTTTTCAGTTCTTTCATCACTGCCGGTCAGTTTGTGGATGGACCTCTGTAGCTAGCTGCCTGCAATCCTCAGCCAGGGTGGATTCTAGGGATACACTGGGCCTTTTGGCAAAGGAGGCCAATTTTGGCTTTTTCCATGACAAAGTTTTTGTTTTTCAACTAAGATGTATGCTTTCTTCAAGTTTCTTTTCTTTTTTCTTTTTTTTGTCGGTCATGGGGCTTGAACTCTGGGCTTGGGTGCTGTCCCTGTGCTCTTCAGCTCAAGGCGAGTGCTCTACCACTTGAGCCACAGTACCACTTCCAGTTTTCTAGCACTTTATTCGAGATAAGAGTCTCACGAACTTTCCTCCCGGGCTGGCTTTGAACCGTGATCCTCAGATCTCAGCCTCCTGAGTAGCTAGGATTACAGGCGTGAGCCACCAGCACCCGGCTTCTTCAAGTTTCTTACAAAGTTAAGTCCTTAGAATGTTTAGAAAATATTGCCACTCAAAGTAAGACAGGCACGAGAAAGTCACACTTGTAAGAGAGCAGTTGGAATGGACATGTGATCCTGGCTCCTCTGGGAATCCAGACAACAGATCAAGAAAATGCACAGAGATCTTCCACATGCCAGGGCGGACATTCGGCCTCTCCAGCTCATTTTATAAATGAGAACACTGATGCTCAGAATATACACATAACCTGTCACTACAACAAGCTTTTCCTTCAGAACTCAAGCCTCCTGTGGACAAGAAAGCCTAGGTCTCTGATCTCTTCAGCTTACTCACACAGATGTGGAATGCGCAATCTGGGGCTCCTGCTTTCTAATCCTGTTTGCACCTCATTAAGCACAGAATAAATCATATGACATTAGATAGCTAACTGCCCCTAGATATCCAATAAACCCTAAACTGTCTGCTGGAAGATTAGACTATTAGGTAAAGCAATATTACTTTCAAAGAAGACAAAGATATAAAACTAGGTTGGCAAGGTACAAACCCACACTAATCTCCTGGTGAAATCTAAGGCAGACCATTATGAGGGCTGTACACTACAGAGGAGTGGAAGATGGGGAAGCTGGTCAGAGATAATGACAACCACACGGTGCAACCTGCTGCGGAACTCTGCCTTTCTCCCAGAGAAACGGGAAGTCACTGGAGACGTTTACAGGTAGAAGTGTTAAAAACTGCACTACTGAGACATAAGTAAGTTTTAGAGTTAAGGGTGGAAACAGTGAGACCATGGTCAAGGGGGAAGGTTGCTGCAATGACGCAGGTGAGACATGGCATGGCTTGGACCTGGACTCTGCGATAAGACAATACGGGGTTGGATCTGAATCTGTTTTGCAGGCGGAGCCCATGTGGACTAAGCTTTGGAATTTCTTCCAATTGCTGAGGAAAAGGAACAAGAAAATGTTAGGACCCACTGACAGACACATAGAGGCAATTGTTAAAGGTTATAAAATTATTAAAGGTTATAAAAGCCACCGCCAGTGACACATCTGCAGCCTTCTATTCACATCTGTAATCTTCTAAACAGGTTTTCTTCAGGAGGCTGTTATCTGGAAGATTGTGGTTCAAACCCAGCATAGCAAAAATCCTTCAGATTCTATCTCCAAAACAAACTAACTGGCAAATAAAAAACAGTGTTGGGGGCTGGGAAGGTGGCTCAGTGTTAGAGCGCTTGCCTTGCATGCATGAGGCCCTGGGTTTGATTCCTCAGCACCACATAAGCAGAAGGGAAAAAAAGCCGGAAGTAGTGCTGTGGCTCAAGTGGTAGAGCGCTAGCCTTGAGCTGAAGAGCTGAGGGACAGTGACCAGGCCCAGAATTCAGGCCCCATGACTGGACCCCCCCCCAAAAAAAAAGGAAAAAGAAAAAAACAGTGCTGGAGGGAAGGCTCAAGTGGAAAAGTTCCAACTGAGTAAACAAAGCCTGTGAGAAGGATGGGAAGGTGATTTAGTAGTAAAGTGCATGAGTTTGATTCCTCAGCACCACATAAACAGAAAAAGCCAGAAGTGGTGCTATGGCTCAAGTGCTAGAGCACTAGCCTTGAGCTAAAGAGCTGAGGGACAGAGCCCAGGCCCAGAGTTTAAGCCCCACGACCGGACCCCCCCGCCAAAAAAAAAAGAAACTGGTTTTGGATGAATGGAGAGTCTGAGCCAATAGCTACAAGAGGATATAATAACCAGAAGAAAAAAAGGTGGTAAAGGATTTGCTATTCCACAATTGTTAATGCATAATACATAATCCTTGCTTAACTAGAGATGTAAATATCAGAAGCCTTAAGTATTCTCCATTTATGGAGCATTTCGTCATAATGCTGGATCAGGGAATGATCCAGGGTGGGTTAAAACTAGATAATTCTTTTGGTCCTAAGAATTGTGTTTCTTGTAGGGCTGGCAAGGTGGCTCAGTCGTAGAGTGCTTGCCTTGCATGCATGAGGCCCTGGGTTCGATTCCTCAGCACCACATAAGCAAAAAGAAAAAAGCCGGAAGTGGCGCTAT
>NW_012267327.1:3842912-3844906 GCF_000151885.1 Dipodomys ordii
GTGGGGCTTGAACTCTGGGCTTGGGCACTGTCCCTCAGCTCTTCAGCTCACTTGAGCCACCGCAACACTTCCAGTTTTCTAGTGGTTTATTGAAGGTAAGAGTCTCACAGACTTTCCTGACTGCCCTGGTTTTGAACTGCGATCCTTAGATCTTAGCTTCCTGAGTAGCTAGGATTACAGGCGTGAGCCACCAGAGCCCAGCTGGATTTGGGTCTTCTAGCTCTACTCAAACACCAGGATCCCCAGTCAAAATCTGTCAGTACCTTTGTGAGAAACACTAAGCCCCAAGCTTAGTGGGGCTGCTCTCACACCATCAATCATAGAAACTGGGAGATAATAAATGGTTACTTTTATTATTAAGCCACCAACTCTGGGGATGATGTGTTACCTTGGTGTTTGTAACAGTGACAGTCATTCTCTCAGCTTATTTAGCTGTATGTAAACAAGTGACTTCCCGATCATTTGTCTAAAGTTGCCTGTGCTGAATCTCAAATGGTCACTCTACTTGTCATTCATTTGTACTATAATCACTGATGCTTTACAAATATTTTAGAAATGTTACTGAGTGTTTTTGTGTTTAAAATAAACATAGTTTTGTTTTCATTCTCACAACACCTGTGAGAGAATTGCCAATTGACAGTTGTGACTAATGAGACTTAGATAACTTCAGAAGGTCCCTGACTGGTAAATGACACTGCTGAAATTTAAATCCATAGTTGGCTAATTCAAAATGTACATCCAAGTTGGAAATATTAAATGATTTCATTACATAATATTTTAAAACTCATTAACACATACCCAAGGTACACAATTTATAAAAGAGACTTTTTCTCAGATTATTACCCTCTCTATGTAGATGGGGTGTGAGAACATAAAGAACAAGCTCTAAAAAATAAAGACTGCCCCCACAGTAGTACATAAGTATTCAGCATCAGACTTCAAGCCAATGGCCTTAGATAATTTGAGAAGAATCATACTACTCTGGGAAAAGCAAGATGCCTCCAATTCATCTCACTGGGCTCTTTCCCAAGATGGAAGTTTACACTTAAGTTCTACTAATGAAGAACAGAGTTTTCCCAACCATTTTCCACTGTCTCCCTTTGAGTACTTTCACTAGTGGCCAAATTACTCCCTTCTTTTGTCCTAACATGCAGAGATTTAGTGCCAGTGTAAATCTGGGAGTTATTTCTCTACTAAAAAGCTAAAGAATTCAAAGCCAAAGAAATGAGCGGTTTTGTACCTCCTAAGATCAAGTGCCCTGTCTATACATTAACCTGTCCATACTAATTAAATAATATGTAAAACTCCCAGAATTAGAGGCTTATAAAATCTTCTGTAAAAGAGACCCTAGAAATCATCTAGGTGAAATTCCTCCCCAGGGAATAACTTCTTGTGTGATCTAGACTTTTCCAAAGACAAATCTACCTGTCATTAATCCACTCCATGCTTAGATCCCTTTCTGAGTTGCTGTACCTAATGCTGTGCATATCTACAGAAACTCAACTTGCCAACCAGGATGTACTGGATTCAATATTACAAACATTAAATCTACCTGGACCAAAGACTGGTGTCCAAGCAAAGGAAAGTATGAGTGGCCAATCTCCAGCCATGGAAACATTGGCCCAATGCCACTGGCTAAGCAGCTGTTATGCCTCCTTATTACTTAAATAACCAATCTCCCATGAAGTTCTGTGTCCCCAAACTCCACTTTCAAGGAAAGCTTTGAATTTCATGGTGCACAACCCACTCTTTGTAGAGCAGGTGCTAGGTAAACCCAGAAGTTAGAGCCCAGGCTTATCTTGAGCAATACTGGGCTGTTGTTTCAGTTGTCCAGAATCCTCACGCCATTGGTAATGGCTTCTTGATACTTGACTTCTCTGAACACCTTTATACAAATAAATGACTAAAAAATGTAAGCTGTCTGCCTCCTTCTTGTGAAAATAGCCCAACATGCTCACTGTGAGCTAGCTGTATCTATCTTCTATTGATCCAAG
>NW_012267327.1:3847891-3848729 GCF_000151885.1 Dipodomys ordii
CCCCCCCCCCAAAAAAAAGAATTGTGTTTCTTGTATTCCTTCAGTAAAAGAGCAGTGGAATGCTGAGCCTCCTAATTAGCTGTAACACAACACGACAATCTGGGTGAGTTTCTTAACAAATTAGAAATCAGTGTTCTCTTAGTTTAGAAGGAGCTTAAATGTATATGGAGGAGACAGTAACAGATTTCCCAGCAGATTTCCCCTTTTTGTGGGAGAGTAACAGTGGAATTAGTGCCTCTGGAGAGCTGCTGCTGCCATCTCTTGGGGGTTTGTTGTTGTTGTTTGGGTTTTGTTTTGTCCATCATGGGGCTTGAAATCACAGCCTGTGCACTGTACCTGAGCTTTTCTTCTCAAGGCTAGCACTTTACCACTTTGAGCCACATGGCCACTACCGGTTAACTGGAGATAAGATTCTCACAGACTTTCCTGCTCATGCTGGCTTTGAACTGAAATCCTCAGATCTCAGCCTCCTCAGATCTCATGCCAGGATTACAGGCATGAGCCACCAGCACCTGGCCACCATCCCTTCTTGACACCACCAAAGTGTTTGTGCCAGAGCCAGGAAGCATCCCATCCTTGATATAAAAATGATGCCTCCTATTTACAATAATCTTTCCACAAATAAATTCTATCTTTGACACATTTTTCTTGTAACTAAACTGGAGTGGGATTTTTGGCTTAAAAAATTAAAAATTATAATACTGACAATTTCCCTAAATGAATCTGTATCGGTCTGAGGTATGATTTTCATTATGTGATTAACTGCCTGGATGCCTTGACAAGCTCCTGGCTCCATTGAATAATCTGGAAATGACTAAACTTCCCTCCCCTCCCCCCC
>NW_012267327.1:3853529-3855681 GCF_000151885.1 Dipodomys ordii
GAAATGCAAATCAAAACAACACTGAGATGAGTTAGAATGGTCATTATCAAGAAAACAGACACAATAAATCCTGGCAAGGAAAAGGCCAAAGGGGAATGCTATTACATTGTTCAACTGCTATAGAAAACAGTATGGAGGTTCCTCAAAAAAGAATAAACATGGGGGGAGGAGAAGGGTTGGGATTGGGGGGAGGGGGGAGGCTGGGAAGGGATGTGAAGGGTAAACCAAAGGAGGAGGCTGCAATGCTTGGTAAGAAATGTACGCATTATCCTGCCCATGTAATTGTAACCCCTCTGTACAGTATGTTCACAAATAAAAAATTAATTAATTAATTTTAAAAAATTTAGAAAATAAAGTGTACTCTTTAGTTGACTTAAATAACTGTAAGCCCTCTGTATATCAATTTTATAATAAAAAATGCATGAAGAAAAAAAAAGAATAAACATAGAACTACTCAGTGACCCAGCAATTCCACTTCTGGGCATTTGTCCAATAGAACACAAACGAGGTTACAGTAAGTAAAGCCACCAACACAACCATGTTCATTGCAGCATATGGAATCAGCCCAGTTGCCCCTCAATGGATGAATGAATACATATACACAATGAGATTTAACTCATCCATTAGAATGATACTGGCAAAGATCTTAATGGTATCATTTGAGGTCAGATACATCACACAATATGACCATGACTAGAGCTTAAAACTCTGAGCCTTACTTTTCTTATCTCTAATACTTATACACTTGATGAAGATACATATAACAAATTAAATGAGATGATGTGAGACCCTGGGTACATTACTTGCTACTTAGTAAGTGTTAGTAGATTGTTAAAAAGTGGTTTTTATTATTTGTAACCATGAATCATTTTTTCTCATAGGTTTGTCCCAAATCTAGGCCCACATGAGACTGAAGAAAACAAAATGGCTTCTCTTCTGATACTTCCTGGGGAAGAGGAGTTAATCACTTCATACTTTCCGTCATTTTCCTTGACTCTCCAGAGCACTTGTTTTAGGAAGGAATCCTCCAGATTTCAAAATATACTAATCTCCATAACCAAGAATGTTCATCTTATCAGCCTACCTGAGTACATGCTTTATCCCAAGGACCCTGGATACAAGCATGTCACAGTTTAGTGGCACCAAGTATGAGCTATATCAAGATCATTAAATACCCTGTTATTCTGTAGTTAATGGACATTCAATCATATTTTCCTAAGGAATTAGCCTATGTTAGCCATATTAACATAGGGAATTAGCTACTGTGTTCTCCACGATGACAATATTAGCTACCAGAATGAGAGCTACATAGAATAGTTGAGCTTCCAACCTCCCTAGCCATAAAAGAAATGCAAATCAAAACAACATTGAGATACCACCTCACCCCAGTTAGAATGGCCATAATCAAGAACTCTAATAACAGATGCTGGAGGGGATGTGAACAGAAGGGGACCCTACTGCATTGTTGGTGGGAGTGTAAACTTGTTTAACCAACTTGGAAAGTAGTATGGAGGTTCCACAAAATATTCCACATAGAGCTCCCCTATGACCTGCAATACCACTTACACAAATGATCACAAACAAGACCAAACTAAATCTACCAGCACAACTATTTTATTGCAGCATTGTTTACCATAGCTAAGATATGGAACCAACCCAGTAGATGAATGGATCAAAAAAATGTGGTATATATACACAATGGAATTCAATGCCTCCACCAGAAAGAATGACATTGCCCCATTTGTTAGGAAATGGAAAGACTTGGAAAAAATTCTATTAAGTGAAGTAAGCCAGGCCCAAAGAAACATAGGTCCCATGGTTTCCCTTATTTGTAATAACTAGTACATGTCTGAGACAAGCAGAAATTTTCAGATAAGTTGATGTTAAGCGAAATGAACCCCAAGATATGTATTCAAATGCTTTTTCTTTCTTGCTATTGTTTCTAACATATTTATAATATATTTCATTGTTGCTTTGTATGTCCCTCCTCCACGTCATAACTCCTGCTTTCACTGTATTTGATGTTGGTATAATTTGTGGAGGGGAAGGGAAAAAAGAAATTGTTTAAATAGGGATACATGTAGACCCACTGCAACAATAAGATGTACAAGATGTTATGTCAAAAATGAACTTTACAACTTTGGTGGGGGGG
>NW_012267327.1:3855731-3861750 GCF_000151885.1 Dipodomys ordii
CCCCTGCCCCGGAAAAAAAAAAATCCAAAACTTAGCTGTCAAATTATTCTTCTAGTTTTGAAATGCCAAGGCACTCTGACAGATAACTATTTGAAAATCTGCATTCAAAGCTTCTAAATAGCATGAAATATCAGTTTGGAACCAACTGTTAAGGAGAAGGGCAGGGGCAGGGATTAATGGAGCTACTGGTAAGGATTCTGGACTTGCTTCCTCATACTGGCCTTTTAATGCTAGCACAAGACTTCCCAGAATTCCACAACAGTGATTAGGCTGGGTATATTGCTTTCAAAAGGAATAAAAACTCCCCTCTCTGTGTATATTCAAAATTCTGTGTTTTGAAATAAGAGGGAAAAAGATATACAACAGGAAAAAAAAGTTTAACAAAGGTAATATGAAAAATGTTATGAAACATTAAAATGTCTAACTGCAAAAGGATCACACATAGGCAAAGTCAAAATCAAACAACAAAAAGTTCTCTAGTTAGTTGGTCTGTTTACCTCAGTTTCTTCATTTAAAAACATTCTCTCTAATAGAGCAACCACTGGCCACTAGACTAAATTTCTGTTCCCTGTATGCTTAAAATAAACATTGGATCCAAAGCTTGATGTGGAAAGAAGAATGTAAAATGTCCTATTGATACTGTTCTTGTTGAAATAAATAATCATATTTAGGGAATCTACTGGATAAAATAAGAACACCATAAAAATTAATTTTGTGTTTTTATTTAATGTGGCTAGTAGTATATTTAAGATTAAATATATCACTTTTCAATCCCCTTTATATAACTACTTAAAGATGCTTAAAAATAATTTTAAAAATACTATGTAACTTGTGGCCAACGATGGAAGTGGAGAGTTGGGGTTATACTCATTACCCAACTTATGAAGTAGTAACCCCTCTATAGAACACCATAATAATAATAATAATATTTTTAAAATAATAAGACTTGTAAAAATAAAGCTGTTACTCTTACTTATGGCTTTTCTATTGCAGTTAGACAACAGGGGTATATAAAATTAGACTGGATAATTTTACCTTTAAAATAGGTCCTGTCTCTAAAGTCTGACACCAAGAAACTGTAGGCACAAGCTGGTTAGTCTCCAGTAAGTTATTGCAGAGAATCTTGGCTCTGCTCAGTATCCTGTTCTTTCTCCAAACATTTTCACTTAGGCCTCTCAGTACCTTTCCCATGGTCAAAAAGACTAAACCTGTCAATGTGCGTATTGGTAACTGTGAATGCAAGTTGATGGGGCCATTCCGGACAAACCTTTGTCACTGGGTCATATTCCTATCTGGTAAACACCATCATTTGGAGACACACTAATGTCTGCTTTTGATTATCTATGATGAAAGTAATAACCCCTGTAGGGTTGATTCTTTTTCATACTTATATAGGAGTTATGGTACTAGAGAACTTTAGGAGCATTATACAATGGTTTCCAAACCTGCTGGCACTTTTGAATCACTTGGGGAACATCAAAAAAGTATTCATTCCTAGGCTTGATATATGACGATTGTGACTCAGTAGTTTTTTATGTAAATTTTATTTCAAAAATGATATACAAAGTGGTTTTAGTTACTTAAGTCCGGCAAGGAGTACATTTCTTTTTGAACAAATGTCAGTAGGGCTTTTTAATAGTATATATTAAGTTACCCAAGTGGATTTTTTCTGTGACCTTCTCATATTTGTGTACAGTGTACCTTCATCCAGCTTATACCTTCCATCACCCTCCCTCCTACCCTGCCATCTTCTTTAAATAAGTTCAAAAGATTTCATTGCTCTTTTCACACATATGTAAATGTAAAGTACTTTGACTCTATTTACCCTTCTTTACCCTTGCCATTCTTTTCAATGAAGCCCAAGGTTTTGTACCTTTATTGTGTGTGTGCAGGTCCTGGAGCTTGAACTCATGGTCTGGGTACTATCCTTGTGCTTTTTTTCCCCCTCAAGGCTGCTCTCTGCCACTTGAGCCACAACTATACTTCTGCTTTGGGGGAGCTTAATCTGAGATAAGAGGTTCCCAGACTTTCCTGCTTGGGCTATCTTTGAACCACAGTCCTCAGACCTCAGCCTTCTGAATAGCTAGGAATATAGACATGCACCACCAGTTCCTAGTGATTTTGTACATCTGAAGAAGTTACCCATTGTGGCCTAGCCTAAATTTTGCTGAAACATATAAAATGAATAGTCCTGGCAGTACAGACCAGGGATTCAGACCTGGAACCAAGATGCAGGACACCTAGCTCTCACCTGCTGGTAATATGATGAGACAGACTTTAAACACACACACACACACACACACACACACACACACACACACACACTACTCACTCCTCCAGAGCCCCAGTCATCAGGATGTCTTCCTTGTCAGTTTTCACATCCAACTCTGGTTCTCCACTAAGAAGAAGCTTCAAGTTGTAAATAATTAGCAAAGTACCTGGTAGAAAAGCAGATGTTTAACTTGTTAATATGATAAATATGCTCATTGCCAGGCATTGCTTTATTACCTCCTCTGTGGAACTGAGTTCTCTGTAGACCAGATTTCCATTTTTACTTTTAGTAAATAATACATCTGGAAAAAGCTCCAAGATGTATCTTGAAACAAATTCCACTCTCTGCCAAAAGTGTTGATTTTCCACAATATAATACTGCTTACTACTACTCAATTCATTAAATCTTTCAAACTGTGGCACTCTTTCCATCATTTGCGTTCTGAAAATTGTTAGGATCCTGAGCCCAGTTTGTATTACAGGCAAAGCTTTCATTGGTGGAACTGAAGTCCATTCATCAGAGAACAAATATGAGTTTTTAAAGTTTGTACAGATACAACTCCATAGTTAGTACTGCCAACTCTTCTCTAGTAAAGAACTAAAGAGTAAACATAGGTTTGTAGCCATTTGCTCTGTCACATATAATTACAATTTAATTCTGCTACTGTCATAGAAAAGAAGCCTTAGAGAAGACATAACAAATAAACATAGCTGTATTCCAATAAAACTTTATTTATAAGCACAAGTATACAGCTGAATTTGACATGAGGCTGTAATTCACTGACCTCTGTTCTAAGACCTGACTAATAATTTTTTAAAGCTCAAATTGTTTAAAAAGATAATTACCACATTAAGAAAAATAAGATTATCAGAGAAGTTAAAACTGAAATCTAATACTTATTTTAGAGGGAAGTAAAACAGTGGCTAAGAACAAGAACTTCAGCAGCTAAATATCTTTGGCTAAACCCTAGGTCAAGCATTTAATAGGGCAGTGGCCTCAAAGACATATCCTCATCTTTCAAAACCTAATGTTTCTAATTTATACAGGGACATGCATGCAGAATTTGTCACCCAGAGTTGTGTCGGAAAATGAACTGGCATAAATTTTAGAAAGCAATTGGACCAGATTTCATAAAATAAAATACTCCATGAGTATTTGAGTATTTCACAACCACAAGTCAACTAAGAGATTCTACTAAATTCCCTTGAGAGATATTCTATCTGTGCTAATAAAACCATTAGTAACTTGTTGGACATTATACTTTTTCTAAGACAAAGGAAAAGAAGTGGCTTAATACACAATTCTAACAAAAATACTACACATTTGTTTTAGAAAGGAAATCTGGGCAGTAGATTCAGCCTGAGACCAACCTACTGAAATTATACAATAAACATTACGTCCATCAGAGTTGCAAAAGGCAGGGTGTGCACAGCTTTCTGTCACGTAAGATTCTTGCTTCTGGCCAAGCATATAATGGTGTAGAGAGGAAACAGGGTGGAAGTCTGAGGAAGAATGCACTGGAAAATGTCAGGAGAGCCAGCACTCTCCAGGTTAAACAGAAAGCTGATAGAGATTGAAAGCATGAGGGGAAGGCTCTGTTAACCTGCAAGAACACTGACAGTGCCTTTGCTAACCCTCAGCCATGGAAACATGGATGCACCTTCTATAAGGGGAAAACTTTCCTATCAGCCTGGCATCATAGAGTCTGAGATGATACCATAAGCATCTCCTGACTTTGCTGTAAGATTCAGGACTGGGGAATCCCTAGGGTAGCAGAACACTTCATTCTCTTCTCATTCCACATTACCAGGCTCATGTAAGTCAAGAATTTATGGTAACTGGTGTTTGGATTTCCTTCAGACATAACTTCTATGGGTGGAAGAACTGACTGCCCGATTGAAGCATTCCTAGAGTCTTCCCTAAAACACTGAAACAAAGACTTGCATCAAAACGTTAATGTTGATGATCTTACCACATTTTCCATAGATCATATCAAATTGTTGCATCAGCTCTGCTTCATTTTTAAATGGGGAGTACTTATAAATTATAGACAGCTCTGTTGAGAATTTCTGGGGGTCATCTGTGATAGATTCTCTGGTTTTTGTTATCCATGAAGGGATGGGAACGACAACCTACAAAAAACATACATCAATTATTATGTAATGCATACTAAAAAAAACACCAGCCTTTTGACTGATCCAAATTCATTCTACTCTTCATTCAAATGATAAAAGGTTTATTTTCCTCTTTTATCACAGTTTTAAGCAGATAACAAATATGTCTATCTGGGTTTCATTTTCTATTTTGGGATGTGGGCATGGATGGAGTCTACCTCCGCTCCCTCTTGAGAGAAAGTTAACAAGTTGAAAAGGAGATGACAGCATACCAAGAAATGTATCCAAAACCCTGCCAGAGAAGAGGAGCCAGCATGATTTACAAGTTGGATTTATGCTTGAGAGACAGAGAAGCATCTATATCCCCATCTGGCAATGCTCCTTTCCCACTATTTATTCTCTGAAAAGAGCAGAATGATGTATTTCTGGACCAGAAGACACATGGGCATTGTCATTAGAGAACCTTACTGAAATTAGAAGGACCCAGTAAAAGTATGCAGATCAGATGCTGAGATTTGCATCCCTGGAGGATGCCAGCTAAGACCTTCAGATGGGAAAACTCTGGGGGTTTCTTGGAAATCTGACTAGTCAAGTAGAAAAAAGATCTTAAAATTATATTGTTTTCCCCAATAAGGCAACCAATTAGATCACATTGTGATACTCATAGCCACCACATCCCACCTCACCCTCAAGGTTTTCAGTCACCATTTTGCTAGATTTTCAAGTGTTCAGGATTTGTAGCCATCTGAGAAAAACCTCTAATGTGATAAAATAGAAAGCAAATAACCAAATATAAGCAAAGTAACTCAGTGGGAAGAGAAGCTATAAGATAGAGATGAAACTTTCAAGGGAAACAGAATTACTGTGAAAATATTCAGAGCTAAACTGGTCATCATAGTCACTATCTGCAATCCCAGCCACTTGAGGCTGGGGCAGAAGTAACACATAGGAGGCCTCAGTAGCATACTGAAATCCTGTTTACACATTGGGATGGAGCATAAGGGAAGAGGACTTGCCTAGCACATGTGAAGTCCTAGGATCAAAGCCTAGAATTGTGTGTGTGTGTGTGTGTGTGTGTGTGTGTGTGTGCGTCTATAGAAAAAGAATATGTAAAAAAATTTGGAGTTGGGAATGTGGCTTAGTGGTAGTGTGCTTGCCTAGCATGCATGAAGCCCTAGGTTAGATTCCTCAGTACTACATAAACAGAAAAAGCCAGAAGTGGCAATGAGGCTCAGGGACAGTGCCCAGGCCCTGAGGTCAAGCTTCAGAACTGGCACCAAAATAGAAGACGAAGACGAAGATGAAGATGAAGACGAAGACGAGGACGAGGAGGAGGAGGAGGAGAAAAGAAATTGGAAGATAAACGTTGGGGAAAAAATCTTTCCAATACAAACAGTAGAAAGATGTTCCAAGGGCTGAGAAGGTGGCTCAGTGGCAGAGTGCTTGCCTTGAATGCATGAGGCCCTGGGTTCCATTCCTCAGCACCACATAAGCAGAAAAAGCCAGAAGTGGCGCTGTGACTCAAGTGGTAGAGTGCTAGCCTTGAGCTGAAGAGCTAAGGGACAGAGCCCAGGCTCAGAGTTGAGGCCCCACAACAGAAAGACAGGAAGGAAGGAAGGAAGGAAGGAAGGAA
>NW_012267327.1:3867205-3888423 GCF_000151885.1 Dipodomys ordii
GGGGGGGGAGGATCGGGTAGGGGGGAGCGGGGGGGAGATGGGAAGGGATGGGAAGGGGAAACAAAGGAGGAGGCAACAGTGCTTGATAAGAAATGTACTCATTACCTTGCCCATGTAACTGTAACCCCTCTGTACAGTATTTTCACAATAAAAAAAAGAAAAGAAAAGAATAGTTGAGCATCTTCTAATCTTGCTAATAAATATTCTTTGGCAATTTGAGCCAAGAGGATATTGATTCTCTTTGCATTCACAGCTGCTGGATGGATGAATGACCATTCTTCTCTTGAATTTCCAACTACCCAGAGCATTTCCATATGACTTGAATTCCTTCACCAATTTTTAAACACAGTTTTCAGAATCTTGTCTTTTGGTACCTAGAGTGTTTTAAAAACTCAAGAAAGGTGATGCCTAAAACAAACCCCTTATCAGAAAGAGTAGCATTTCAATTGTACAACATTTGAACTGTGCACCTATTATGTGTTGACTTTGTGCTAACTTTAAATGACAAAGATAATTCATACAATATATTATAGATGTATTCCTATGATGAGAGCATTCCTTTGAGGAACTAAACCTTTGAACATGCAGAGGAAAAACAACATAAACTGCTAAACAGGAGAGACAACCTCTACCTCAAGGTTATGCAGAAATTAATAATAGCCTAAAGGCATGGGAAACTGCCCTGGGGCTTTTTGCAAGTAATGACAACCAAAAGAACTAAAAGGAATCTTAGCACTGTTTGTGTGCTATTCGTTCCCAGGTGTATTTTTCTTACAATCAAACCATTTGTCTTTCATTTTCCTGACCCTAATTATTTATTGTACTTTATGTGTTGGTTTCGGTGGTTAGAATGAATATAGTTTGCCAGCTAGCATATTTGAACCCAAATACTTCAAAAACTAAGTTCAGCCTGGGCTTTAGTCTCCTATTTTAATAGCTCCATACCTGTTTTTTTAATAGATAGCTCAATTTATTTTTATTTATTTTATGACTTTTCAGACTGTTTCCTTTAACAGCCAGTTAGGTATCGAGCAAATTAACTTACCAGGGCTCATGCCGCATCCATCATCCAGGAAACACAACATGAATCCACCCTGCAGTTTTTCATTATCCACTGTAAGAGAACGCAGTTATTACTAATAAATATTGGGCTTAATTTGTTCCTCAGAAAGTCCTACTGCTCACATAATTATCTGTCCTCCTCCATTGCAGCCACAGAGTGACAGAGTTATGGCACAGTTACGGAGCTCAGAATGGAGTCTTGGCTACAGCTTCCTAAGAAACTGCAGGGAGAAAATAATCATGCAGCAAAATGGCTTTAAATTAACATAAAGCATCTACACATTAATAAATTATGTATACAGCAGGATGTACCCTGCTCTAGAATTGGATGGGTCCGTTCATTAACTTCAGGTATTTCTTTCCTAAGAGATGGAAAAACATAGATGGAGATGTGACCCCAGGACCGCTCTATCAAACTGATCAACCTTTATGCCCTTTCACCAAAATACTAAACAAATCCAGGCCATTCTGATTAAATTCATCAGGCTCCCTTCTAAGTAGTTAATAGCCATATGAGTCTTTTGAGAGTGTTTTTCTGAAGCAGAAAACGTGCCTCTTGAAGATGAATTGGATTTTTGAAAGTGCTAACTTATTTGAAATCAATTTTAATGATTAAGAGATACCACTAAGTGACACACTATTATGTCTGATTTAAAAACAAACTTTAAAGGTATTATAAAACTAATGAGACTAATTTTAGTACACAAATTCAACAGCTGGATATATCATTCCTATTACATTTCCTTTCTCAATGTGTTATTAATGAGTAATTTCTGTGCAATAATATATTTTTAAAGTATATAACTGAATCAATTTTGACATGTACATGACATATACATGTGATATATATAGACATATGTCACATATAATATATCTAATGGCATATTTATGCCATCATATATATCACATATTATGGCATATGCACACTCATGAATCCACCACCACAACCAAGGCAGAGATTATATCCATAAGTCTATCACCTTAAATGTTTCCTCCTAGTTCCCTGTAATCTCTTGTTCTCCTTCTAATTTCCATCACCTTCAATACCTCCCTAGACAATTACTGATAAGCTTTCTTTCCCTACAGATTTGTTTTCTAGCATGTCTAGGTCAATCTCTCTGTTCACAGACCAATTTGAATTCACATTTAAAAATTAACTAATGTTCAAAATGGCCCCTAAATAACCATCAAGAGGACATACCTAGTTGTGCTAGTTTATTTTATGTTGTTATAATGAAATACCTGAGGCTGTTGATGGAAGCAGATACAGATACAGAAGCCTAAAGGCACAGTGTACATTTTTGCTCAGCTCTGGTAAGGGCCTCATAGTAGATGTCATCACAGTAGTAAGAGCACATGAAGGCAAACATTCCAGAAAGGAAGACAGGAGGCAAAACAGGAACCCAGTTGCACTCTTGGATACACTTCCAGGAGGACTAATTCACTCCATGAGACCAGGCATTAATTCTTCCAAAGACAGGGCCCCAATGACCTAACCACCTCTCCCATAATCCCTACTGCTTAAAGGTTTCACCACATCTCAACATTGGCAAACCAACAATGAAGCTTCTAACATGTCAACCTGTAGGGGGTGAACCATATCCTAATATAGTGCTAATCTTTGGAGTTTGTAGTATAAAAATCATATTCCCACTCTAAAAGTTCCTCCTGGTAATAATCTATGTTCATCCGGGATTGAAAACCACCTGGCCTACCTGGTCTAAGATGAGGCTAGACTAGGTAGAATGCTTGCTTAGCATTCATGAGGTTCAATTCCTCAGTACCACATAAACAGAAAAAGCTACAAATGGTGCTGTGCTCAAGTGGTAGAGTGCTAGCCTTGAGTACATAGACACTCAGGGACAGAGCCCAAGCACTGAGTTCAAGCCCCAGGACCAGCAACAACAAACAAACAAAAAAGCCAACAGGACTCTTTACACTTTCATAGTTCATACATGTACTTTACTAGACTTAACATGTAGTACTTTGCCATGAAGTACTTGACTAAACCTAAAGTACATGTACTATGAATATGTGCATTAAAATACCCATCTGTCGTCTATTTCTCTTTCACACCAATGATGCTTACATTTTGGGGATACAGTTATGTCAGAGATAGGACAAAGCTATCAGCCCTACTCACCAAAGTCAAGATATGTCCTACATTTTCCATGCCAATGGAAAAAGGATGCTAGTTTATTAAAAGGGGCATGATGTATACTAAGCACTTTGATCAATGTCTGGAAATTAATGAGTACTTTAAAAATGTATTTAACCTAGGCACTGGTAGCTCATGCCTACAATCCTAGCTACTCAGGAGGCTGAGATCTGATGATCAAGGTTCAAAGCAGCCAGGGCAGGAAAGTCCATGAGACTCTTACTCTGAAGTAGAGCTGTAGCTCAAAGTGGTACAGCACTAGCCTTGGGTAAAAAGAGCTCAGGCCCTGAGTTTAAGCCCTATGACTGAAATTTTAAAAAAAGCATTCAGGTTAATAAGTAGAGTGAATGAGGATGAATAAATATGGTTGAAGTATTTTGTTTGCATATATTCAAACAGAACATTGAACCCTTTTGAAATTATTTATAAGAAGGGAATAGAGTGTAAAGGAGGGTGATTGGGAGTATGAGGTTGATTCAGATATGTACATGTGCAGTAATGTCACAATAATATCTCCCCTTGTAAAACTAATGTATGCTAATAAAAATGTATTGAAGGCATGTCCATCTTTACCAAAGCTAACACAGAGAAATATAAAACATCATGGTGACATATACTTAGTTTGAATTTTATAGCCCCCTAATTACTTAAAGAAAACTAAAGAGAGAGTCATTTAGGGCCTCAGTAAATCATTTGAAAACTAGTCCAATCTTAGCACCCCAGTACTGTTTTACAGTTTAAGTACTGGCCCTGGTTTGTTTTATTTTATTTTAGTTGAAGAAAAACAATTTTCAATATTGATAACTGCATGGTGGTTTATTACAACAACAACCACAAAAATAGGTAGTTTAAAATCCAAGGCTGAGATGAATGCTGGTGGCTCATGCCTGTAATCCTAGCTACTCAGGAGGCTGAGATCTGGTAATCATGGTTTGAAGCCAGCCCTGGCAAAAAGTTACTGTAAGACTCTTATCTCCAATTAACTACTCAAATCCAGAAGTGGCACTGTGGCTCAAGTGTTAGAAGGTTAGACTTGAGTCCAAAGAGGCTCAGGGACAAGGCCCAAGCCCTAAATTTAAGACCCACAGTCTATCCCCCCTCCGCCCAAAAAGTGGTCGAGGACTAGTCTTGAGCAAAAGAGGTCAGGGACAGAGACCAGGCCCTGAATTCAAGCCGCAGGCACCTGGAATAATAAACACTCAGGAATTTGTAATGGAGTAAACAATTCTTTTTTTGTTTGTTTTCGTTTTGTCAGTCCTGGGGCTTGCACTCAGGGCCTGGTCACTCACTGTCTCTAAGCTTCTTTGGCTCAAAGTTAGCATTCTACCACTTGAGCCACAGTGCCACTTCTAGCTTTTTCTGTTTATGTGGTACTGAAGAATCAAACTCAGGGCTTCATACGTACTAGGCAAGCGCTCTACCACTAAGCCACATTCCCAACCCCTCATGATAATTCTTTAAATGAGAAAATTCTTAGGGCTTTGATTTTAAGTCAGTGGTCAATTCTTGCCTTAAAAGGCCATGGGTTCAATCCTCATGCACAAAAAAGGATAAGGAGATGCTTTTCTTCCTAAACTGTTGACAAAAATCACATCCTCATTGCAAGAACTGGCTTCCCAATCTGAAGTGTCATTTCTTCTTTCTGTGTTCCCATCATACTCTGATTGTCTCCTAGGCAACAGATACCTATCCTGTATAAGATGCTCCCTGACCTATGATGAGTTGACATAGGGAGCTTTCAACTTTATGATAGTGTGAGGGAGATATAAATACAACAAAAACTATACTTCTAATTTTATTATAGTCTTTAAGCATTGATCCCAAGTCAAATTCCCAGGATACTATCTTGTGGCTCTAGGAAGCAACAGGAAACTACAGCCTCTAGTTAATCATGATGGTAAAAGACTAATATTCCATAGTATACTGTGTAGCTAAGCTATAATGTTCTATAATTTAGGTGTATGAAACACATTTTCCACCCACTATCTGTTCAACCTACAGTGGTTTATCAGGATAGAACCCCAAGGAAGCTGACCAACATCTATAATTGGATATGAAAGACAAGGCCTTGTTTTCACCATGAAGAAAGTTCTACTCAGTCCCTAGACTCACTTTTCCTCTGCTTAGATGAGCTTCTCCCCACCCCACCCCCACCCCCATTCCCACTGGTCACTTAGGAAAGAACCAGCTGAGAAGACTCTGTTCAAAGTCTTCTATTCCCTTTTGGGAGTAAGCTGCCCAGAGACCACATGGGGTTACCTCTGCCCAGGGTAGTTTTGAAGAAAACTGAGTACACCCGGCTCCCATAACCCTGAAATTCTAGGGTTTGATCATCTCTTTGCTCTCTCACTGAAACTACCCATTCCAACCTAATACTTAACAGTGGTAGAGGCTGACTCTTTTTTATCTCAAACTTTACAGAACTGAGTGAAATAGAGGGTCAGGCATTTTTTTTTTCAGATTGCCCAAGATGATCATGTATACCTCTCATGTGAACCATAAGTACTCAATGGGCTGAGTATCATAAAGGCTCAGAGGTGTGGACTGAACTGAGCTGACTTTTAGCCAGGTGTCCTCTCCCCTGTGAGTGATAACTGACCCCACAGAGCAGCTGACAGAACTAGGTTAAGAGAGAGTATCAGCCACAGACCTGATATATTCACTATAGACTTACATCACAAAAGCTAAAGCCATCACACCCAGTCACACCCTGATGAGATTCACTAATAATTGCCACAAACAATTGAAGACTGTGAATGAAATCAACAGCAACAACAAAAACATGGGGATTCTTCTGTTTGAATTTTGGAGCCTTCAGATATTCATGCTGCACATTCATTCATGCATTTTTAAAATGGTGATAAGTTGGACATAATGTACATTTAATTATGAATAACCATTAAGTTAATATTTTTTTTTAGTAAAATTGCTTCTTCTAACTGCTCCAAATCCCACTGATGCTTTACAAAACTCTGTGAACGGAATTTAGCAAATGGGTCCTCTAATAAGTGAACAATTTGATTTGGAGTCTACTTTTCTCAGCCCAGCTCCTCCTCCACTCACAAAGCACTTAGATTACATTAAAGTCTATAGAATGTGGTTTGATATCGTAAGTAAAATTAATAGCAACAGGCTCTTCCATTCAGAGACAAAGGAGGAAAAAAAGTCTTGGCTTACCTGAAAACACATCAAGTCGTGTGGCCCCTGCATCTCTAGAAAAAGAAAGCATGACAATATCATTGCTGCATGGTGAAAGTACATTTAAAAATTATATTGATCTAAATTGCTTGTATGAGGGCAAATCTACGGTCAGATGTCAAACAATATAAAAATCTACTTAAATTGCTCCAAAATCAATTACCAAAGTATTTCACTGTACATTTCTATACTATCATTACCGTAATTTGAGAATATTATAAAGAAATCTGAAAGAAGACATAGAATTTAGTGGCAGTTACACACATACACACAAAAAACTCAACAAAATTCATATGAATATGGTATTTTGTTTTCAAAACTGACTGGAGAATAATCCAGAATGATAGAACAATTTTCTGAAGTATTTTCATTTAAAACATTGAAAAGAAAAAGCAAATTACTATGTAATATGTACTATATGGTCACATTTTTTTAATTTTTTATTGATGATTGGTGATTACATAAATTTCACATATTTCACAGTATTGTGGAATAGAGATAGTTAAAGTTACAAACACATTTTAACCTTCACAAGGCAAGTTGTCATTATCATGGTCTATAAAGTTTGTGAATTCTATGAGCCTTGACAATACAACTATTTCTTCCACATCAGGTGATATGTACATTTCTTTCCTTTTGCTTAGTGTAAGCTGTTCCCTCTTTCCCTCTCATTCCCTCCCTCCCTTCACTGCCTCTGAGTTGCTTAGTTCATTTTCCTCTGTGTCCAGTGCAGCTGATAGGCCCCTCTGTTGTGTGTTTTCCTGCTCCCCTCTGATTGTGTCCTTCTCCTAGCTTCCCTCAGATGTGTGCATATATATACCATGTACGTGGTCAAGAACATGGAGTCATTTAGCAATGATACAACAAAATGAGTGAAGTCCTTTGTTTCTCCGGTTCTGTTTACTTTGTCATATCTCCTTGCATTTTGGCTTTAGCACCACATATCAGGGGGACCGTGTGCTGTTTGTCCCTTTGTTCTTGGCTTACCTCTCTCAAAATGATTTGCTCTAGTTTCATCCATTTCCCTGCAAATGCCATTATTTTGTCCTTTCTAATGGCTGCATAATATTCCATTGTATATAGGTACCTCAATTTTGGATTCACTCATCTGTAGTGGATTCATCTGGGTTGTTTCCATATCTTGGCTATTGTGAACATGTGTCCTTGTATCCTGGTTCCTGTTGCTCAGGGTAGATGCCTAGGAGTAGTACGGCTTGGTATAGGGGAGGTCAATATTTAGCTTTCTGAGGTACCTCCAGACTGCTTCCCAAAGTGTTTGTATTAGTATACATTCCCACCAGTAATGCAATAGGGTTCTTCTTTCTCCATATCCCCTCCAGCAATTGTTGTTGGCTGAATTTAGGATGCAGGCCATTCTGACTAGGGTAAGGGGTATCTCAGTGTTGTTTTTATTTGCATTTCCTTTATAGCCAGGGATGAAGAACATTTCCTCATGTGTTTCTTTGCCATTTTTCTATTTTCTTCTGAGACTTCTCTTTAGCTTCCTTGCCCATTTAATGATTGGTTTGTTAGATTTGGGAGAGGTTAGTTTCTTGAGTTTCCTGTATATAATGGGTATTAGGCCCTGGTCTGATATATTGCTGGTAAATTTTTTTCCCAATTAGTTGGCTATCTTTCTAGTTTGTTTGCTATTTCTTTAGCTGTGCAGAAACTTTTTATTTTAAGATAGTCCCATTTATCTAGTCTCTCTTCAATTTGTTGTATATGGTCACATTTTTAATTAATTTTTATTGTTATTATAAGATGTTGTACAGATGGGTTACCACTTCATGACTCAGCTATATAGTCACAAAGAAATCAAAATGTTAAGAGTTTTCTCAAGGTCAGAGGTGGGAAAACTGTGGCTCATGGCCCAACCTGGCTTAGCAACTGTGTTGTAAAAAAAGTTTTATTAGAACCTAGTTATGTCTACGCATTTAAATCATAGCTGCAGTCGAATTAGCACTGTATGGCAGAGTTGAATTAGTTTAACACAGACATAGCCTCCAGAGGTAAAGATATACACTGTCTGGTCTCTTACAGAAAAAAAAAATATGTAGATTCATACTCTACCTGATGAGATTAGCTGTGATATTTTTGCTATTTTTATTTTTCTTGGTTTTCTATAATTCACAGGTATTCTTTTTGTATTTAAATATATATATATATATATTTAAGTAAAAAGGGGCTGCCAATTTACAAAGGTAACTCTGGGAACTGTTCGATGAATTCCATTTCTCCCCTTTCCTCCAATCCTAAGTCAATCCATAATGGGAAGGAGAGAATATAGTCTGCAAGATTAACAAGTATGTGTTCCTTCAGAGTGTTTTGAGACTTCAAGCTCTGGAACCAAAGTAGTCATGACTGTGTATCCTTGCTTCAAGACCATAAGCAGTACCACTTTGCTACAGTACCACTTTAATCTGCAAGAAGCTAACAACAGGTACTCATCTGCCCTGTTTGCACCTTCTGACCTGAGTTCATGTCTTTCTTTTTTTTTTTTTCTTTTTGCCAGTCATGGGGCTTGAACTCTGGGCCTGGGCACTGTCCCTCAGCTCTTCAGCTCAAGGCTAGCACTCTACCACTTGAGCCACAGCACCACTTCTGACTTTTTCTGCTTATGTGGTGCTGAGGAATCAAACCCAGGGCCTCGTGCGTGCGAGGCAAGCACTTTACCACTGAGCCACCTTTCCAGCCCCTCATGTCTTTCTTGACTAATCAACTTTATTCTCTGTCCTCCTCCATCCCTTTCAATGATTCCATTAGTTGAGAAGATTTCTCAAAAGAGGGAGCCCCAGCCACTATATATATGTTTTTCAGTTTGCATTGTCAAGTTTCAATTATTTCTAGTTATTTATTTAGAATCATGAACAGTATGCAGGAGTTACGTGGTGACAATATTACAGATGCATACATACACTGCACTTTGAACAATGTGCTAGCACTTTGTGCTGAGTGCTGGGGAAATCCTGGAGGGCTGCTTGTCTGACTACACCCAGTGGTGGCACTCTCAGAAGGGCCTTTTCCCTTCTGACGTCAAAAACTGGAAGGCAAATGCAAAAAGCTGAAATATTGTGATGAACCAGTGGTAGGGAATTTATGTCCTCACTGAGATCCCTGTTCTAACAACTGGACTGCTGGGCAGAGTTAATAATCTACAGAGAAAGGACAGAAAATCTTCTGCCACAGGGAATTACAAACATAAACCAAGCCCAAATGCCATATTCAATTGAGATAAAATTTTGAGTCCTGAGGCAGGCATAATGGCATGTAATACCAGCGTTTGGGAGGCTGAGTTAGGAGGATCACAAGTTCAAGGCCAACCAGGGCTAGATATCAAGTTTGAGTCAAAGAAAGAAGGGAGAGAGGGAGGAAAGGGCTGAGAAGTTGGCTTAGTGGTAGAGTGCTTGCCTAGCATGCATGAAGCCCTGGGTTCGATTCCTCAGTACCACAAAAAGAGAAAAAGCTGGAAGGGGCGCTGTGGCTCAAGTGGTAGAGTGCTGCTAACCTTGAGCAAAAGATGCTTAGAGGTGGTGCCCAGGCCTGAGTTCAAGCCCCAGGACTAGCAAAAAAAAAAAAAAAAAAAGAGTTGGCTATAACCTCTTTAATGAAAGAGGTTAAACTACAATACCTTTATCAGAGTCAGAAAAAAAATATATAGTACTGGGTTTTTATAGCCAACTGGTCGTTAGAATTCTAGCTCCATCCAACAATAATTGCATAACTTTTTAAAAAATATTTTATTTTTGAATTATCATGCCTTTGTAGTATGAGGGGTTTTTTTTCACTGTGATATTTGCATGTATGCCCACAGTGCCCTATCAACAAATTCACCACCTTTACCTTGTTCACATTTAGTTGCAAAAATTGTACTAGGCCATCAAAATCCCACATGTGTGGAACAGGGATGACAGGCCCCATCTCCCGGTGATGCTGCCCAGACACCAAATGCTCTTGTACACCTGACACATCGTAAGAGGTGAACAATAGTTAGCCACTTTCCTAACTACATAATCTGATTTAATACAGATGTCAATAAATGTTTTAACCCAAAATTAAATTTCTCCAGACACAGGGTACACTGATACAGAACTCATCAGATATTCCAGTGAGCATGCTCTTGATAGGGTTATTAACACAAATAGAAATCCAATAGGTCCCATAGTTTCCCTTATTTGCAATAACTAGTATATGTCTGAAACAAGCAGAAAAGGTCAGATAAGATGATGTTAAGTGAAACGAACCCCAAGATAGGAACACAAGTGGGCTTTTTTTTATTTCTTGCTATTGTTCCTAATGTATTTATAAAGTACCACCTGATTTTTTTTGTTGCTTTGTATGTCCTTCCCCTATGGTATAACCCCTGTTTTCACTGTATTTGATGTTGGTATAATTTGGAGAGGGGAAGGAGAAAAACAAATTGTTTAAATATGGATACAGGTGAACCCACTGCAACGAGATGTACAAAGACACTATGTCAAAAAATGAACTTTACAATATGGGGAGGGGGTACTTATGGAGATGGGAGGGAAGGGATGGTAAGGGAAAAACAAAGGAAGCAATGATGCTTGATAAGAAATGTACTCATTACCTTGCTCATGTAACTGTAACCCCCTGTACAGTATTTTCACAATAAAAAACGTATTTAAAACTTTTTTGAGAAGTGGTGTTGTGGCTCAAGTGGTAGAGTGCTAGCCTTGAGCTGAAGAGCTGAGGGATAGTGCCCAGGCCCAGAGTTCAAGCCCCATGACCCACAAAAACAAACAAACAAACAAAAAACTTGTTTTTTGGGGCTGGGAAGGTGGCTCAGTGGTAGAGCGCTTGCCTTGCATGCTCGAGGCCCTGGGTTCTATTCCTCAGCACCACATAAGCAAAAAGAAAAAATCCAGAAGTGGCGCTGTGGCTCAAGTGGTAAAGCGCTAGCCTTGAGCTGAAGAGCTGAGGGACAGCGCCCAGGCCCAGAATTCAGGCCCCACTACCAGACCCCCCCAAAAAAAAACCTTTTTTGATAATAAATAGAAATTAAATAAAGGTCAATAGTTCCTTCTCTCCTGTGTTCTGGTCCCAGAGAATGTTAATTTCATATGAAGAGAAGTCACAGAACATTCCAAATTGGGGGAAAGGGGCATACATTGGGGAGAAATCATTATATTGTAATTTTCATATGCAACCAGAGTAGGTTTGTATTGTGAAATTCCATCAACAACGTGTGTGCTCAGAGAAACCTACCTTGCATTGTCCAGCAGTTCAGCAAGAGCTCCAAAGAGGAAACTGTGTGTCGTGCTGATGAGGAAGTAAAGGGAAAACACAAAGTCAGTGGAGGGATATAAAAGGTTCCAGATACCTGCCGACAAATGCTCCTCCATCCTAGCCAGATAATCAATTAGCAAGGCATTCTAGAAACGACTTGCCCAGCACGATCAAGATTCTGAAGTAGATGCTCTGTATTACAAAGCCAGGGGTAAGAACACGTTTTGCCAAAGTACCCTGTCAATTCCTGATAAAGCACAAAGTTCAGGGAGTGAGAGAAAACTCTGACCTTTCCAATTTGCTTTTGAAGGATGTATTCAAGTAGTTTTCTAGATAATTTTTCATTAAAATCACATTACATAAGATGTAATTAGGAAGTGGCACTGTGGCTCAAGTGGTAGAGCACTGGCCTTGAGCTGAAGAGCTGAGGGACAGCGCCCAGGCCCTGAGTTTAAGCCCATGACCAAAAAAAAAAAAGATGTAATTATACCTGGGGAAAATGGCAGAAAACCCTACTCTACCAAGAGATCATGGGGGTCCACTTGTAGATGCAGGGATTTAGTGGTGGGGGGGGGAAGAACACATTATTTATTTCTGTTGAAAATTTCCAGCTCTGAAAAGTTAGTCCTTAAAGAATCTACTTGATTACCCTCAGCTTCTCTCTCTTGTGCCTATCAACACTGAGTAGTGGGAATCAGATGCTATGGGCAGCTGTGGGCAGCTGTGGACAAGGCCCTGAGCTCCATCACAATAAATACACACACACACACACACACACACACACAAATCACTCCTGCCAGGTGTAAGTGACAAACATCTGTAATCTCAGGAGGATAGCAAGTTGAAGGACAGTCTGGGCTTACATAATGAGACCCTGTGTCATACAACAAAAAATAAACCAAAAATTCAATCCCCCTTCTCTTTTGTTTTACTGTGTCTGACTTAAATACATCTGTCTGTTTTCCTGATGTTGATGATTGCCCCATCCATTTTTTTTTTTTGTCTGTTTTCTCCTTCCTTCACCTCCCATCCATCTGGCAGATAGAGCTGGGATTGTTATGGTGATACTCTTTTTTTGGGGGGGTGAGGGTGGGGGTCTAGTCGTGGGGCCTTAATTCTGGGCCTGCACGCTGTCCCTCAGCTCTTCAGCTCAAGGCTAGCGCTCTACCACTTGAGCCACAGTACCACTTCGGGCTTTTTTCTTTTTTGCTATGTGGTGCTGAGGAATTGAACCCAGGGCCTCAAGCATGCAAGGCAAGCGCTCTACCACTGAGCCACCTTCCCAGCCCTGGTGATACTCTTAATGCTGACACAAGGGTAGTCTTCAGCAATGCTTGTTTTGGTAGTGACTTAAAGGGTGGAATGAAGCCAATATCAACCCCTATTTTTATGGATTAAAGTCTTCAACAGACATCACCCAGGGGAGCTGAGGAGATGTTAGCTGGCATCTGATTTTGTTGCTCCTCTTCATGCTGCTGTCAGTTTTCTTATTATCATTTGACAACTGCAAAGGGACTGGAAGAATGGGTACCACAGAAGAGACTGTCAGAGAGGGAAACTGTGAAGTCATAGCAGCAGAAAATATGCAAAACTGAGACTGGGGAGCTTTTCCAACATAAAATTCACCGCCTCAGTACTGGATTTATAATAATTTCCCTTAGACTCATTCAAAACTGCCATGTCCTCATTTATCTCCCACCTCAGTTACCTTTAAACTAGCTTTCCCACCTTTTCCAGCTCGAAATGATTCTCCATAGAAAGATTAAAAATAAACTATTTCATTTCTGCTATTGTAAGACTGTAAGCTAGTCCCATGCTGCAAGGTGGGCCTCGCCAGGCTTTCTTCACACCGCCATTTCAGTAGTTTCAAATGTGCTATTTCTTGCTATTACAAATTACCAAGCAAGCCAGGACTGAGGAGCTCACACCTGTACCCACACCTGTAATCACACCTGTAGTTACCTCAGGAGGTTGAGAGCTGAGGGTTGAAGTTTCAAGCCACCCTGGACTCTTATCTCCACCAAAATACCAAAACAAAAACAAAAAAAAGGCTGGAAGTGGAACTGTGGCTCAAGTGATAAAGTGCTAGCCTTTGAGCAAAAGCATTTCAGGAAACGCACGTAGGCCCTGAGTTCAAGCCCCAGAACCAGAACCAAAACATAAATAAGCCATTATAAACCATCATTAGCAAATAACACAGAGAAGGGGCTGGGAAGGTGGCTCAGTGGTAGAGCGCATGCCTTGCATGCCAGAGGCCTGGGTTCGATTCCTCAGCACCACATAAGCAAAAAGAAAAAAGCCGGAAGTGGCGCTGTGGCTCAAGTGGTAGAGCGCTAGCCTTGAGCTGAAGAGCTGAGGACAGCGCCCAGGCCCAGAGTTCAGGCCCCATGACTGGACCCAAAAAAAAAAAAAAAAAGAAACAAGTAACACAGAGAAGACTCATTGACAGATGACAAATGTCATCTGCTTGTGCCATCTGGCACAGCAGTCTACCCTCCTCCGTGGTTTCCCTTTCTGAGGCCTCAGTTGCCCTAAGTCAATCTTGCTCTAAAAGATGTTAAGTGGCAAGTACCACAGAGAAGCAATTCACAATTTAAATTGTGCGCCTTTCTGAGTAACATGATGAAAACTTGGTTGTCCTCAGTGCTGTTTTAGGATCATGGTCCATCTTCTCTTGCGCTCGATGTGAAAATGACTTGTCTCAGAGATATGACTTGTCTCAGAGATACGAGCATATAGGGCAATCTACAGATAAGAGAGACGGTCCTCAACTCCAGACACCCTGGGATAGTGGCCAGTGTCTCCTGTGCATAAGGTGGGACTACTCTGTTTGAAATAGCACCTAGGAGTGCAGAAAGTCCTCTGGGCCTGGAGGGGAAGAAAAGAGTGCCTTTCACCACTGACACGGAGATCCACGTCCTCAGAGATGATACACCTTCGCAAAGTGAGAGAGGCCAAAACCCGGGGATGCACACGGGTGCCTGGGGGGCCGCGGGAGCCCTTTCCCGTGGGCAGGCTGGGAAGAGGCCTGCGTGCGTGCGCTCAGCCGTGCGCTCAGGCGCGCGTCGCCCGTGGACATGGTGCCAGGCCTGTCACCCGGGCTGCCCCGGTGCCTCGTGTACACTGCCCGTGGGCGCGGTGGAAGGTGAGCTGCGCAGCTGCGCGTGGGGACGGGACGGACACACGGGGCGAGGGGGAGCCAGGGGGTCCCCCGGTCCCCCAAGACCCGTCCTCAGCGCCCGGCTCAGGCTGCCACCCACCCCACCCAAGCCCTCCGGGACACTCACGAGTTGGCATGGATGAAGTCCAGGTGCAGCCGGGCCCGCTGAAGCGCAGCATACTTAACCATGTCCTCCAAGGCGACCTGCGGGGTCCCCGGGTGTGTGTGGGGTGGGGGGGGGACGAGCACGTGACCCGCCCGCGTCTGCCCACACCCACGCCCGCCCACGCCCACGCCCTGCTCCCAGGCGCCCCCTGGCGGCCGCAGCGCGAAACGCAACCGGCGGCGCTGTCCATCCAGGTCGTTTGATTCGGCCCCGTGGGGTCCCCCCAGCTTGAGGGTAGCTACTTGTGAGCTGGATTCTGTTTGGGAAACTGAGGCTTGCGCAGCTGTCCCACTCACTCTCCCTGACCCTTGCAACCACTCCACAGCCGGGAAATGTGGAATTGGCATTGGAGCAGAAATGGCTTCTCCCACAGAGGGGAGAGGAGAAGAAGGGGGTGGGGGAGAAGAGGGAGGAGAGGGCGGGGAGGGGAGGGGAGAAAAGTGGAGGGAGGGAGGGAAGGAGTAGGGGAAGGAGAAATGATGGAAGAGGGGGAAGAGATGTGGGAGAGAGATCTGTTCTGCATGTCAGAAAAATGTACAGTATATGTAGTTTCTAGATGGATGTGTGGGCAACTTGCTTTACTCTCCTGTATCTCAAGCACTATTACGTTTTCTTCATTTGGAGGAACAAACTGAAGGCAATTAGGACAGAGTATGTACTTAGCTATAAACTGGACTCATGTCCTCTCTGAGAACAACTGTTTACACTTGGATGGGTCACACAGCCACACAGACATTTTGCTGGCTCTGGGGCTCAAATACTCTGGGTCTGGGCACTGCCCCTGAGCTCCTTTTTGCCCAAGGCTAGCACTCTACCACTTGAGCCACAGCACTATATCCAGCTTTTTCCGAGTAGTTAACTGGAGATAAAAAGTCTTAAAGACTTTGCTCCCTGGGCTGGCTTTAAAAGTCAGTCCTCAGATCTCAGCCTCCTGAGTAACCAGGCTTACAGGCATGAGCCACTGACTCCTCGTGGGTCACTAATAGTTTTTACATATCTTGCTGACATGAAGCTCCTTGACATGCTGGCCAAGGTCAAGAACTTGATGTTCTGAACTTCTCAAGAAGTAGGATTAGACAGGTGGTAAGTAGAAAAGTAGGAGTAGGGAATAAATGGTAGGAAAAGCTATGTAAACCATGGTGATTCTGTTCATTATACTCTCAAAACAATGAATTCTGAGTCACTGGAGCCCAAGCTAAGACAGGATTTGACAAGGAGGTGGCGTGGAAAGGTCCCAATTAGTATGGAAAATCAGTTGATCTATTTGACCTGTAAGAAGTAGTCAAATCTAGGTACTGCTGACTTAGCTACTCAGGAGGATGAGATCTGAGGATTGTGATTCAAGACCAGCCCTGGCAAGAAAGTTCTGTGAGACTCTTATCTCCATTTAACCACCAGAAAACCCTAAGTGGATCAAAGTGGTAGAGTGTTAGCTTTGAGTTCAGGGATAGTGCCCAGGCCCTGAGTTCAAGTCCTATAACTTACCAAAAAAAATTTTTTTAAGTAGTTAGATTCTGATACAATGCCTAGTACTATTTGACTTGGAAACTACAACTATTTGATCAATACTTGTGCATCCAATCTTAAAATCAGAAAGAAGCATCCATATTGAACAGACAACTTGAACTAGATTTGTTTGAGATTTCCAGGCATTGTATAAGCAATACTGCTCTCA
Organism: Dipodomys ordii; assembly: GCF_000151885.1. Lineage (NCBI taxonomy): Eukaryota > Metazoa > Chordata > Mammalia > Rodentia > Heteromyidae > Dipodomys > Dipodomys ordii. Next base: position 3,883,875 of record NW_012267327.1, read on the forward strand.
GAAAAGGGGGAAAAAAAGTTAAATTTAGAGTCATCGCTCAACTTCAGAACAGAGGGATTTATCAGCTACTACATTTATAGGAGTCAGGAGAGGAAGAAGGAATTTGAATGGCCACCAAAAGGAACATGATGCTCTAATCTGAAAACTGGAAGCAAACATAAACATTCCAAGTAATTTCCCTGATTGCATTTTTGTTCTCACACTGGCTGATGTGGTTGTGTTTTTATAGCAAAATATTCTTGACTAAGCAGCTTTAGCTGTCTTTCCAGTTTTTCCTTCCATAGAACTTTATAAATACGATATTTTATTTCCATTTTATGGACAAGAAAAGTTTGAAAAGCCTTTTTTGGATTTATTTTACAACCCCAATTTCCAGCTGTTACCTCAAAACCATTTGCTTTGGGGAGGGCAGTGTAGCCATTGTCCTGTAATTAGTAATGGCTGTAATATCTAATTTCTACCAGAGAAGAGATATGATTACCACAGATTCTAATAATCTGAGCAGTGCCTTCTTCCAGTAAGTAACTAGCCCTCTAGGCAATACTGGTTGGCCAGGATGGCAGGCCTAGAGGAGGATCACCAGATTATACTAATGAATTAGAGGTGTGCCAATGACCAGACCTTTTCCCCTTCCCAAGTCAGGTTGGCTCAACTACCCTCCCAAAAGGCCCATCTTCTCCTTCCTTTTCAGTGTATACATTTAAGCCTCCTTGTTTTCTTCAACCCTGCTTCAAGATTCATTTTTAACATTCTTTCATAGTAAATATACTGGAGTGCTGGCAACAAGGGAAAATTGAGATGAAAATGTTATTTGAGGGGCTAGAGAGGTGGCTCAGTGGTAGAGTGCTTGCCTTGCATGCATGAGGCCCTGGGTTCGATTCCTCAGCACCACATAGGCAGAAAAAGCCAGAAGTGGCGCTGTTGCTCTAGTGGTAGAGTCCTAGCCTTGAACTGAAGAGCTGAGGGACAGCGCCCAGGCCCAGAGTTCAGGCCCCACGACTGACCAAAGAAAAAGAAAAAAAAAAGAAAATGTTATTTGATCTTCTGTTCTATTCTGATTTTAAGGAGAAGCCAGTGTTTCCAGGATATGCAGCCCATGTGTTCTAGCCATGGATAGTTGTGCAAATCTTTCAAATTACAAATTTTCCTTCACCTAAGTAACTCTACATGAGTCAACATTTCATTACTCTCTTGCCAGTACTAGAGCTTGATCCCAGAGCCTCTCAGTTACTCGATTATTTGCTTATAGTCGATGCTCTACCATCTGAGCCAACCCTCCAGCCTGGCTTTTCTCATTAAATAGAGATGAAGTTTCTTGGACTTTTCTTCCTGGGCTGGCTTTGAACCTTGATCCTGCCTCCTGAGTAGCTAAGATTACAGGTGTGAGCCACGAGCTTTGGGCTCTTTACTCTTGATAAACATGTTTAAACTCAAAGTAAAGTTTATTGGTATAAACATATAATGTTTGAACTCACTGAATACTCAAATTCTTGTGTCATATTGTAAACATTATAATTTATCTCTGAGGTTGGAATGGTAAAAATAAGCAGAGAAAACAAATGTTGTTAAGTTGATAACACTGAAAGACGCTAGTGACCCTCTTCTGGCTCATATCCATGCATTCATGCAAGACTGAATCTAGTTACTGTGTTTCCATCTCTTCCATTTTAGAAAATAGTCATCACCTCTATTTCTCTGGTCCTGATAGAAGAAGTTGACAACACAGTGGAATGTACCTTGGAAGACTGTTACAAAATGTAAAACCTAGGACTTTCCCAAAGAATAACAAGATATTAGATGTTTTTTGAAATAAATCAGCTAACGCAATGGCCATTCTCAATATTCATCTTTCCCTCAAGAAGCAGATACATGCTGTTCTAGACTCCCCTGCAGTGAGGGATGGCCACTAAGCTCAGTTCTCCTTCATCAGACAGAGGCAGAAGTACTCTATATAGTTTCTAGGTTGGTCTTTGGTCTCTTGATGAAAGTCACAGGTACAGCTGTGGCCTTCCATGTGCTTATTCTGAAAACAAATGTGGCACTTGGATCTTCATTGTCATTTGTATCCAGGAGGGGAAAAACATCAAGAGACTCAAATGAAGCCATCCCAAATATTCTCAATTACTAAACCAGCTGGCAATCCTTCACCTGTATACTTTAGTAATGAAACAAAACTTAAAAACGAATCCTTAGGGGCTGGGAAGATGACTCAGTGGTAGAGCACTTGCCTTGCATGACTGAGGCCCTGAGTTCGATTCTTCAGCACCACATAAGCAAGAAGAAAAACGCCGGAAGTGGCGCTGTGGCTCAAGTGGTAGAGCGCTAGCCTTGAGCTGAAGATCTGAGGGACAGCACCCAGGCCCAGAGTTCAGGCCCCACGACCGGACCAAAAAAAAAAAAAACGAATCCTTAGGCCGGCACTGATGGCTCGTACCTGTAATCCTAGCTACTTAGGAGGCTGGGATCTGAGGATCATAGGTCAAAGCTGGCCACAGCAGCAAGGTCCCCATGAGACTCTAATCTCCAATTAACCCACTCAAAAACTGGCAGTGAAGCTGTGACTCAAAGTGGTAGAGAGCTAGCCTTGAACAAAAAAAATCTCAGGGACAGTCCCCAACCCCCAAGTTCAAGCCCCACAACAAACAACAACAACAACAAATAATAATGGTAATAGTAATAATAATGATAATCCTTAACTGTTGTAGTTGGTTTCCTTACACGTGTATCCAAACCTATCCTTGGCTGATAGACACAAGCAAAAATTGAGTCTAGAAAGCACCAGAAGCTTCTATTACTGGATGTCAGCAGAAGAGTATTTATTATGAAGAGTGGGACTTACATTTTTCTCTAGTGTTATATGTGCTGATAGAGGGGGAAAAAAATACTGCAGCCAAAGAAACTATTAAACCAGACAGCGGAGGCGGCGCGGGGTGGTAGTGGGTGGCCCCGCGGAGAGTCTGCCGTGACCATGGCTGGAGGCAAAGCCAAGATGGACAGCGGGAAGGCCAAGGCTAAGGCAGTGTGTAGCTCTACAGTTTCCTGTGGGCCGCATCCACAGACACATGAAGACTCGAACCAAAGCCATGGACAGGTGGGTGCCACTGCTGCCGTGTACAGTGCTGCAATTCTGGAGTACCTCACTGCTGAGGTCCTGGAACTGGCAGGAAATGCTTCCAAGGATCTCAAAGTAAAGCGTATCACTCCCCGTCACTTGCAGCTTGCAGTCCGTGGTGACGAAGAGCTGGATTTCCTGATCAAGACTACCATAGCTGGGGGTGGTGTGATCCCTCACATCCACAAATCTCTAATTGGAAAGAAGGGGCAGCAGAAAACTGCTTAGAGGGTTGCTTAACCCTTTTCCTTCCCATCACTGTACTGTAACTGGGACAGACGAAAACAATGGAAATGTAAGGAATTTTTTTAAATAGTTAAATAGAAAAGCATAGAAAATTACTGAAGGCATGACAGAAAAAAACATTTGTACATTTTTAGACTCAAAGTTTGATAAAAGAACCTTTTCACATCGTGATAGTTGTGTAGATTGGCCAGCTTTCTTCCATGTGTTTTATACCAAAATGGAATTGATAAACCATTTTCTACAAAACTAAAAAAAAAAAAAGAGACCATTAAACCAAAAAACATAGAGGAAGAAGCAAATCCCATGTACATTGAATATAACAACTAGAATCATTAACTCAAAGTATGAAAGAAATGAGAGAACAGGCTGGGCAGGAAGGAAAACAGGATAAAGTTTGTTGTGATATATAATTTGGATTAATTATTGGCTTAAATCAGTACATCAATCATTCATTTTGTGAGTGATAATTTTATGGTATAGTATAAGAACATAAAATAAGGGCTGGGAAGGTGGCTCAGTGGTAAAGCGCTTGCCTTGCATGCTCAAGGCCCTGGGTTCGATTCCTCAGAACCACATAAGCAAAAAGAAAAAGCCGGAAGTGGTGCTGTGGCTCAAGTGGTAGAGTGCTAGCCTTGAGCTGAAAAGCTGAGGGACAGCGCCCAGGCCCAGAGTTCAGGCCCCACGACCGGACCCAAAAAAAAAAAAAAAAGGTAGAAAAAAAAAAACATAAAATAATACTCAGTATAGCCAAGCGCCAGTGGCTCACGTCTGTAATCCTAGCTACTCAGGTGGCTGAGATCTGAGGACTGCGGTTTGAAGCCAGCCCAGCAGAAAAGTCCATGAGACTCTTATCTCTAATAAACTACTCAGAAAAAGCCAGCAGTCACACTGTGGCTCCAGTGGAAGAGAGCTACCCTTGAACACAGAGAGGCTCAGGGACAGAACCCAGGCCTTGAGTTCAAGTCCCAGAACTGGCAAAAATAAATAAATAAATAATTTGATATATAGTAAAACATTGCATTCTTTGTTAAATTATGAAAATGTCACCCAAATGAAATGTGCATCAGGCGAATATTTGTTTTTTGTTTTTTGTTTTTTTTATTTTTTATTTTATTTTATTTGTGAACATACTGTACAGAGGGGTTACAATTACATGGGCAGGATAATGCGTACATTTCTTACCAAGCATTG
>NW_012267327.1:3888933-3901872 GCF_000151885.1 Dipodomys ordii
CTTGTTTGTAAACATTTGGGTAAATGCCCAAAAGTGGGATTGCTGGGTCATAGGGGAGCTCTATGTGAAGTCTTTTGAGGAAGCTCCATACTGTTTTCCAAAGTGGTTGAACAAGTTTACATTCCCACCAACAATGAAGTAAGGTTCCCTTCTGTCCACATCCCCTCCAGCATCTGTTGTTGTCAGGCGAATATTTGTGAAGAGAACCACAGAACACTAAGAAAACATGCCCAAATTGTCAATATAAAATTACATTTGAAAACAAAATTGGCAATTGAGGTTAAACTCAATTTTTTAAAAAAAGATTCAACTTTGAAGCTATAACAACTCCTATTTACCCTTACAGTGATACATGTCCATTCAAAATATTCTTACATTTTCATTTAGTGTATGCAGATAAAATTAGTAAGTATGCACTATCCCTCCATTCATATATGGTGGCTACAAAATGGGAAGAAAGAAAAGACTACTTACATGTCATGTTCCTGTTGAATGAATGTATTTTTTGTACATTTTTATTGTAAAAATACTGTACAGAAGGGTTACAGTTACATGAGCAAGGTAATGAGTACATTTCCTATCGAGCACTGTTGCTGCCTCCTTTGTTTTTCCCCTACCATCCCTTCTCTCCCACCTCCACCTCCACAACTACCCCCCCAAAATTGTAAAGTTTGTTTTCAACATGGAGTTTTGTACATTTCATTGTTACAATGGTTCAACCTGTATCTCTATTTAAGCATTTTGGTTTTTTCCCTTTCCCTCCCCGAATTAGAGAAGTGTATATAGAAGATGCAAAGCACGGATATCAAATACAGTGAAAACAGGAGTTATTCCATGGGGAAGGAACATACAAACAAAAAAAAATCATATGGTACATTATAAATACATTAGAAACAATAGCAAGAAAGAAAATCAAATATTTGTGTCCCTATCAGAGTTCATTTCACTTAACATCATCTTATATGGTCATATGTACGTAGCTTTTGACCTTTTCTACTTGTCCTACACATGTACTAGTTATTGCAAAGAAGGGAAACCATGGGACCTATGTTTCTTTGGACCTTGCTTACTTCACTTAATATAATTTTTCCAAGTCTTTCCATTTCTTAACAAATGGGGTGATGTCATTCTTTCTATTGGAGGCATAGATTCCATTGTGTATATATACCACATTTTCTTGATCCATTCATCTACTGAGGGGCATCTGGGTTGGTTCCATATCTTAGTCATGGTAAATAATGCTGCAATAAACATAGTTGTGCTGGTAGCTTTAGTATGGTCTTGTTCAGGTATGGTCTTGATCATTCTGGTAAATGCCCAAAAGTAGGATTCCTGGGTCATAGGGCAACTCTATGTGGAGTCTTTTGAGGAACCTCCATACTGCTTTCCAAAGTGGTTGAGCAAGTTTACGCTCCCACCAGAAATGCAGTAGTGTTCCCTTCTGGCCACATCCCCTCCAGCATCTGTTGTTACTAGAGTTCTTGATTATAGCCATGCTTAATGGGGTGAGGTGGAATCTCAATGTTGGTTTGATTTGCCTTTCTTTTATGGCTGGAGAAGTTGAGCATTTCTTCATATGTCTATTGGCCATTCTTATTTCCTCTTCAGAGAAGTTTCTCTTTAAGTCTTTAGCCCACTTATTTATCAGGCAGTTGTTTCTTTGAGGATTTGTTGTTGGGGGATTTAATTTTTTGAGTTCTAAGTATGTTTTAGATATAAGACCCTTGTCTATTGTATGGCTAGTGAAGATCTTCTCCCAATCCGTGGGCTTTCCATTGATCTTGCTAGCTATGTCCTTTGCCAGGCAGAAGCTCTGCAGCTTCATGCAATATATTTTCATATGTATGGGTATATAGAAACTCTAAAGTCTCTATTACTAAGACTGGGATGTAGGATGGGTATTTGTCTCAGTGGTAGAACACATACTTAGCGTGGAATTGGTTTCATCTAATCAGTGCAAAACAAATAAAAATTTAGAGGCTGAATATATATATATATATATACACACACACACACACACACACACACACACACACATATAGATGTACATGAACACCTTATTCCTGCCTTCGAAGGAGTTATTGTAATAATACTACAGTGTAATAGAACCAATACATCAGGATGTACAAAGTATAAAACATTTCAGGTATTTAGGGCAAAAAGCAATATAATACAGGAAAAGGATATTCACAAAACCTCTGGGAAAGACTGAGAGCCTGAATGAAGAGACCTCTACCAAGATTCTGAATCCAAGCTCCCACTATGAGAGGCAAAGCAGAAGAGACGGTCCACAGACAACTCTGCTACTGTGGTCTCCAGCTACCCATGAGGATGTCTTCCAGTTTGGGTAGGATGCTGACATTGGCCTCTGCCTCCAAACACTCATATCTCCATGTCCTTCAGGAAAAAAAGGAAGGAAAAGGGAAGTGAAAGAAGCACAGAGGAATAGAAGGAGAGAAATGAGGGAAAGAGGGAGAAAGGAAGTATAGAAAGGAAAAGAGAAGGAAAGAAAGGAAAGGAAGACTAGGCAGTATTTGATCTCTAACTTTTCATTAAAGTTGGTAGACCTATATAGAGAGTGGAAACTTTTTTACATGCAGGAGTTAACAGGCATCACTACTAAGACATCTAAGTGTCTAGTTTCTAATCTCTCTACCAAGGTTGGAGAGGGAGGTCACAAATCCTGAGGAGGCAGTATGAACTTTTACCACTGATGACTGTAAAGGTTACTCTGAATTGCAGGTTCTCTGAGAGAAGTCTTGCTCCAAGGAAGAACAAGAATAAAGAAAGATTTCCAAGAACTAAGGACATTGGAACAGAGAGATGAGTTTCTACTTCTTAATTCAACAGAATGAACAGAATGGAAACTGGCCTTTTAGGCAGAGAGCTCAGTTGAAACAAGGAAAGGGAAAACTTCTTGGACATTGAGCAAGTAACTAGTTAATGTCTGGAATGTGTGGTGAAAAATAGAGTGAGATCCTGGGGGTCCAGAGTGATAGGGTAAAAGTCGACATCCTAATGAGATCAAAAGACTGGTGGCTCATGCCTGGAATCGTAGCCACAAAGATGTGGTGATCTAAGAATCAAGATTTAAAGTCAGGAAAAACTCATCAGGCTCTTATTTTTAGTTAACTATGAAAAAAAAAAAAAAGAAATGGAGATGTGGCTCAAGTGGTAATTCTACCAGCCTTGAGTGAAAAAAATAAAGGATAGAGCCTAGTACTAGTTGTTTGTTTGGTTTTTTTTAAGATACATAAATGAGGGAAAGACAATTTTCCATGATTAATTTATTTCTTTGGGGAGTCTGAAGAAAGCAGAGAAGAAAAACAAAGAAGGAATAAAATGTACTTCATTTGCCAGGGTTCAGTGGCTCACGCCTGTAATCCTAGCTACTCAGGAGTCTGAGTTCTAAGGATCAAAGCCAGCCCAGGCAGGAAAGTGCAAGAGGCTCTTATCTCCCATTAACCACCAGGAAATCAGATGTGACGCTGTGGCTCAAGTGGTAAAGCACTTGCTTTGAGCTGAAGTCCTCAGGAACAGCACTCACACCAGGAGTTCAAATCCCATGGCCAACAAAAAAAAAAATGTACTCCATGTTTGGACATTTTAAATCCTAGGCATATGGCCTTGTAGTTGACAGAAGTGAGCATGTCATAGAATATTAACAAGCTGAGAGAGATGAGTTCACTTTTGGCATGCTGGGATTTAGCATTAAGTACCACATCCCAGCAGAGAAAGGTTGTTGATCCAGTTAAAATAAACTGATGGTTTCTTGTCTTCTATGGAAATAGCTAACAACAAGTTGGCCTTTTCCAATGACTATATAATTTTGTGGTGAAATGAGTGAGGCTCATGTGTCTCTGAAATAAGAAGCTAGGAAGCTGACTGAAATGGAAGAATCCAGTTCAAGATACCAGGGAAGAAATATACATGTAAACAAAGGGATGAGAAAATGAAAATTTTGTGGATATAAATTAATATATTTTAAGATTGGCCAAAAATATACTTAAAGAAGTTTTTCTTCCATCTTTAGCTACCATGTCTAATTCGGAATTGAGGCTCCATTGGTTTCCAAGCAGTGTGTGCCAGCCTTGATCTGAAAAGACAATAAAAGAGTGTTATAAGTGTATGTCCTGAAAAATGAAGAGGAAGTTATGTGTCCACATTCTGCTCAAACTTGTTCTATCTTCTTTTAGAAACACCCTTCTTAAAAACCATTGCAAAAAGCTAACTCTGGAGCACATTTAGAATGCGAAGTGGTAGTTTTAAAAATTAAAAAAAAATAAGATATGCTGAACTTTGGGACATTCTGTAATTAAAGACCTTCTAAAAGTTCAAAGGTAGAAAAAAGAACCTCACACTTGTAAGAGAGATGTGTACCTTGACCTTTGAACTTAGACTGTGAAATAAATCACTGGCCATTCAAAGGAGGAGGTAAGTGGTTTTCATTTCTTGTTTTTCCTGCTTAACTAGAAAAAAAAAAAACTTTGCTGTTAAAGAGAACTATCTCTTAAATTTGTTTTCTAACTCGAACTGTAGACCTTTGAAATGAGTCAAATTGTTCTTTATGTTCTCCAAAGCATAATTTTCTCTGATGACATTACCTACCCATAATAGCATTTTGTTCTATTCACATCATACTCTTACATCCAGAAAATGATAGGTATATTTTAAACATTTAAATAAACTGTGGTTTCTAATTTAAAAATGATTTATTATCTGATTTTTTTATTAGTTGGTTATTTTTAATTTGGGGTGCTGGTACTAGAACCTGATCTCAGGGCCTGGACACTGTCCCTTAGCTTGGTTGCAGGGCTAGTACCCTAACAATCAAGCCACAGCTCCACTTCTGGCTTGTTGCTGGAATCGAAGAGTCTCCAAGACTTTCCTGTCCAGACTGGCTTCAAACCTCTGTTCTCAAATCTCAGCCTCTTAAATAGCTAGGATTACAGGCATAAACCACCCTTACCCAGCCATTTCTTGATTTTTCTTTTTCTTTTCTTTCTGGTACATAGTCTTACTGTGTAGCCCAGGCTGGCCTCCAACCCATCACGGTTCTCCCATTAGTCTCAAAGTGCTGGAATTACAGTATTGTGCCAGCATACTCTGTTTTATACCTCTCGCATATCAAATTGCCAACCCCTTACCACTTGAGATAAGGTCAATAGTATTATAATAAAAATTTTAGAACACACAGTATTTGCCTATGACAAAAGCTTCATGATGCTTTTGCAATAGTTTTTTGTCGTGTGGTTTGTGACATTGTTGAAGTTTAATTATCATTATCTCACCAAAATTATCATATGATCATAAGAGAAGGAAACAAATCCAACGTGTAAGAGAAATGAGCCTGTGATATGCTATCCAGGATCCTGGACCTTCCGTTTAATACCGCCATCTTTCTATTTGTAGCCTAAAATTTCTTCAACAACGCATGAAGCCTTTCATTTTGTGTGGAGAGAAATAACAGGGTGTAGAGAGAAAAATCCGGGCATGTGAACTGAATGCTGTAGTAAACGGTTGCAAGATTTCAGGTTGGAATGTGGATGTGTTCCGGTCCTGATCCAAAGGCACAGATTGAATAGGGCTCAGCTTACAAGGAACCCAGCATCCTGTCCAGAAGAGGACTTGCCCTTGGACATTCGTTATCTTGACATTGTGATTAATAATGGAACATCCTCACCATTCTTCTGTCTCTCTAGCTGAGTCTCTGTCTGTCTCTCTGATGAGAATTGCAATCTCGAGGCTAGATTCTGGGAAAAGTGACTTTACTGATAAGTAACTAAAGCAAAAAGAGCTGGGGTCTGGCTTACGTGGTAGAGCAGACCTTAAGTTCAAATCCCAGTACTCCCAAAACAAATGAACTCCCTCACCCTTTCCCTAGAAAATCCCAGTGTTTTTTTTCTAGGTAAAAGTCCCAAGCACTTTCACCTACATTTTGAACTTGAGAAAGTCATACTCAGGGATGAATGCTACTGTGTAGCAAGAAAAGGCCATTACCTGTTGTCTCTGATATGTGGAAGTAAAATCTAAAATGCATTGGGCTATGACAAATGACACAGGACTCTAGATACTCACATACAGTAAGACCAAAAGAGGATACTCTGAGGAGAGAATCACAAAGACACAATGCCTAAGCACCTCTTCATTCTTTCATAAAATAATACATATGCTGAAACAAACTCCAAGATACGGAAATAAAAGACCTTTTTTTTTTTTTGAAGATTCTTTCTGCATTGCCTTATACATGATATACTCGTGTATATCTTCGGGAGAGTGGGAAGAAGAATACAGAACTTGAAAGGGTGAAACTTTTCAGCAGTGGAGTTCACTGGACGTTGATGAAAGTATACAACTTGTGGGTGGAGACAGAAAGGCGAGAATAATGGAACGGATGACACTGTACGAAAGGAAATGTACTCATTACCTGACTCGTGTAAATGAAATCCCTCTGTATATCACCTCTATAGTAACAATAAAGTAAAATTTCAAAAGCCTCATAAAAAGGTTGACTAACCTTTATTTTTGAAACTATACTAGATTATCAAATCTGTCTTCTGAGATTACCAAATCTATCTTCCCAGATTACCAGGACTACAGCAGCAGATCCCTGCCCCTAGCCCTATGCACCTAATGCTGATACCCGCATAGCTACCTGCAGAGAAAATCTGGCTCTCTTTTACTTCTGCTGTGAATCTCTGGAAATGTTTTCTTTGCTTTTAGTTCAGTGAAGCATGGATGACTTAGGAAATGACAGACTGCATTTTGATGGGGAGCCGGTTGGGCAAGGCCCCCTGATAGTTCTGTGCTCTGCAAACCAACTAGCGCAGTGCCGATGCTCAGTAAATGTCACAGATTGTCAACTATCAATTATTCAGTGTGGAATGAGAAAAAACAACGCCTTGGCAAAGCATTACCTCTGAGCTTAATCAAGAAGCTGAGTGCTTCCAACAACATCATAAAACAGACTGGTATTTTGACTTCTGCTGCAAGACAGTAGTATTCATGACATCTCTTTAAATGACTCCAAGAGAAATGCCTGAAATTATTGAATTGATGATTAGTGGCAATGGGGAATTGTTGTCTTCCTTTATCTCTCATGTAAGTGTAGTACTTGGAATAAATGCATGCATAGTGTATTCAGAATAGATGGAGTTTTGAAAAATATAGGTAGCACTCAATAAGTTGTTGACTGAATGACTTCTAGTTGCAGGGTAAGGCTGTGAGTTCTTTACTGTCTGTTATTTTCCACTCCTCTATTTTAGAGGCACGAGAGAGCAATTTGATGGAGAACAGGAAAGAGAAAGCACTCCCTGGACAACAGACGTGACATAACTCTTTTTTTTCTTTCTTTCGTTCTTTTCTTTTCTTTTTTTTTTTGCCAGTCCTGGGGCTTAAACTCAGAGCCTGGGTACTGTCCTTGAACTTCTTTTGCTCAGGGCTAGCATACTACCACTTGAGCCACAGCACTACTTCTGGCTTTTTCACTTATGTGATACTGAGAAATTGAACCCAAGGCTTCATGCATGCTAGGCAAGCACCCTACCATTGAGCGACATTCCTAGCCCTGATGTAACTCTTAAGATAACAATTGGTCCCCATATCACAGTGAGCACCCACCTTCCTCAAATCAGAATCTATGCAATCTTCTGAAAACTATGAACAAAGTGGGATAGCAGTAGTTCCCTGCCTATAATCCTAGTTAGTTAGAAGGCTGAGCTCTGAATCAGATCATGATTCAAAGCCAGCTCAGGCAGGCAACTCCATGAAACTCTTGTATCCAGTTAACTGCCAAAAAACTAGAAAAGGAGATGTGACCCCAGTAGTAAAGTGAAAAAGCTCAGGAACAATGTCCACACCCAGCACTAGCGCTTGCATGCACCCCCTCACACACACACACACACACACACACACACACACACCATGAGCCTTCTTCATTAACTAAGAGGGAAATCTGTTATTCAAGTCCTTATATTTCTAACTATTAAGTCTCAGACACCTCAGGTTGCAGCTAAGTTGCAAAATCTGTAACAATCACATTTAAAATGAATACAGGGCAGAAATGTATGTCTTCAAGATTTTAGATAATTTCTTCAAATGAATCCTGTTCCTGCTATTAACATTGGGGAGCTGTGTGCACCCATAGTCTGGATGGGAAAGGCCAAAGAAATAGTGCTTTTATTTGTCCACAGCAAGTCTATGTTTTATTCACAATGGAAAAAAATGGAGCAAAAGCTTCCTGATTTCCAGAACAAAGGCATATTCTATGTAATTCAGAAGTCATTTTGCATTATGCCAGTTAGGTCTCAATCTGCCGTTTCTCTTTCTCTCTATAGAGCTGTTTCTGCATGTAGCTCGAGACTTTCCAGAAATTCTTATTCATGCAAAGGCTGTGGTCTCTGTGTCTTTCTCTGCCTAAATGTCAGCCAGTAACTCCAAGTGTAATGGCATATTCCCTCAACTGTAGAAACCTTGGAATATAAATTATAGGAAACCTATATCTACTGTCAAATCAGTTCGAGAATGACTCCCTTGCCAGGCGCTATCATTAAGTGCTATTCCTATGTAGTGTTCTTTGAGAAGCTCATCTAAGGTCATAGAAATAAAGCACTGTGACCAGCACATTTCAAAGAGTTGAATGTGGCCGAGAGTTCAAGACAACAATAATAAAACTTTGTGTCTTCTCTGCCTCCATCACTGGCTGAACCTCTACCCTTGACTGATGCTGATATTATTAGTGTCATGCCAGGTTGGACCATGCCCTGAATCACCTGTAATCAGAATGTTACAAATGAGCACTGCATGCTTCAAAGGCTGGCTGTTTATCGAGTCTTATTGCATGGGTAGCATGACTCAAAGCAGAACCAAAGTGCAGGGCAGTTTGCTCTGAGAGAATAAACTTTCCTTTCTTTTGTCTTGCTTTAATGTGTGTGTGTGTGTGTGTGTGTGTGTGTGTGTGTGTGTGTTTGTATTTTTTGAGCAGGCGTAGATGGTTCCTGCTACCCAGGAGGCTAAGATCTGAGGCTTGAAGCCAGCCCCAGACAGGAAAGTATGTGAGTTCTTATCTATATTTAACCAGCAAAAAACCATACATGGAGTTGTAGTTCAAATGGTAAGGTGCCAGCCTCGAGCAAAATAGTTATATGAGAATACTGACACACATACACACAAATTCTAATAATGTTGGACTTCACACCTTTTTCTTTTCACATTTATATTTCATCAGTGTTACTGAGACCCATGGGAGCTGACCAGGTCTGTCATACTCTATCAAAGTGATACTTTCTAAACCTAAAGCATCAAAGTTGTAAGCAGACTCCATTGAGGACCTTCCTGAATTCATGCCACTTGATTTACATATGTTTTTCAAAGATAGATCCTAATTTCATTTCACAAAGCATTTCTTTTTCTTTATAATTAAGATTGCCAATTTTCCTGGATTCCAACTTCTTTTTTCCCCCATAGACATCATAGAAAGAGTCAAGCTCAGGGAAAAATCAGTTAAAGCTCAGTCTTAATCATTAAAAAGGAAGGAAGGAAGGAAGGAAGGAAGGAAGGAAGGAAGGAAGGAAGAGACAAGAAACGGGAGAAAGAAAGAGAGAAAAGAGGGAAGGAAGGAAGGAGGGGAGGGAGGGAGGAAGAGGAAGAGAAGGAAGGAAGAAAGACAGAAAAAAAGAAAGAGAAGGGAGAAAAGGAAGAAAGGAAGGGAGAGGCAAAGAGAGAAAGGCAAAGAAAAAATGTTTAAAAGAAAAAGGAAAAGGAAAGGGAAACATTTTCCTTATCACTTTTATATCTTTATATATGTTACAGATTGGGTAATATTGATGAAACTGAGTAACAGATGTGAACTTGCCATTCCATATAATTTTTTTCATTGAGTTATTTCTTTTGTTTCAGTTTCTTATTGTAAAGATACTGTACAGAGGGGTTACAGTTACATGAGTAAGGTAATGAGTACATTCCTATTGAGCATTGTTACCTCCTCCTTTGTTTTTCCCCTAACCTCTCTTCCTTCCCAACCTCCCTAATTCCTCTCCCTCCACCCTAAGTTGTAGAGTTTGTTTTCAACATAGTGTCTTGTGTATCTAATTGTTACAATGGGTCAACCTGTATCCTTATTTCAGCGTTTTGTTATTTCCCTTCCCCTCCTCAAACCAGAAAAATGTATAAACAAGATGCAGGGTACCAGAATCAAATACAGTGCAAACAGGGGTTATACCATGGGGGGAGAACATATAAAAGAAACAAAAAAATCACATACGACATAATAATACATTAAAAACAACAGCAAAAAAGATAAAACCTCTTCTGTCCCTATATTGGGGTTCATTTCACTTAGCATTCCATATAAATTTTATCAGGTAATAAATTTATTCAGTTAATTGCTCCTTATGCCTCTGAACAAGCAATTGCTTGAAACATGAATACAGTGTTCTGGCTTGACTATTATATGTTTTGTTGGAAACAAATTTGACAGTGAAGTTAAACATTTCTTATTTTTAATAAACTTTATTCTAAAATATGTAGATTCGCATGCACTTGTAAGAAATAATATGAAGAGACCCTGTGTGTCCTTTACCAAGCTTTTCCCAGGGAACACATCTTGGGAAACTATAGCATAATATCAAATCCAGGATACTGACATTGATTTGCTCTACTGGTCACAGATTTCCCACTCCTGCATGTCTCATCTGTGAATATGTGAGTGTATGAGGGTTTGTGTGCAGGTTTACTGTAATATGTGTTTTGAGCTCTATATAAATTTTCCTCATTTGTTTTCTTCTAGCACAGTCCACATGGAGACTCCCTTTTTCCCTTGGTAAACACATCCATCTACTTTCTCCTGCTTCGCCCTAATCTCTAGTCTCCTTCTCATTACCCATTTTATTATTTTCATGAAGATGACATTAATTAGGAGACAGTGCCAGTGGGATTGAGTCTCACTGCATACATATATAGATACTTCAAAATGTAACTGCCTTGTACAAATAATTGATTCTAATAAAGTATATATACATATATATATGTGTATATGTGTATGTATATGCTGGGTGCCAGTGGCTCATATCTGTAAACCAAGTTACTCAGAAGGCTGAGATCTGAGGGTTGTGGTTCAAAGCCAGCCCAGACAGGAAAGTGCTTGAGACTCTTATCTCCAATTAATCACCAGAAAACCAGAAGCGGTGCTGTGGCTCAAAGTAGTAGAATGCTGGCATTCTACATTGAACAAAAGAGCTCAGGGACAGCACCAGGCACTGAGTTCAAGCCTCACTACTAACAAAGCCTCACTACTACACACACATATATAAATATAGAGATAATAAAAATATGTATAAAATATAACATATATATAGAATATATGCCAACATTTGGGACTCATTTGAGATGCATCCAAGTTGTATTCATAAAAGAAGCATGATTCTTTTTATTATCAGAAGTAATCCATGACATAGATGTACCACAATTTAATATTTGATGTCCAAGAGCACCTGGCTTATTTCTAGTTTTTGTCTACTACTAATAAAGCTGTTGGGAAAATTCTTACACAGGTATTTGTGTGAACGTAGTTTTTTATATCTCAGAGAAAAATGCCCATTAGTACAATTGCTAGGTAGAGCAGTAATGGCATGCTGTAATTTTGAAGAAATTGTTGAGCTGTTTTCCAAAGTGACTATGCTGTTTTACATTTCTACCAGTAATGTGTAAGTGGCTGGCTTTTACATGAATTTTTTTTTCAATATTACATTAGTGTAGATGATGGTAAAATTAGTAAATAAATCAATGACTTGTCTAAGTACAGCCTGTAAAAAGTCAGTTCAAAAAGTCCAAAGGGTAGGGAGGCAAGAGGTATATAAAATAGGCCACGTCAAGGAAGAACCTCTCTCTGGTTTCAGCTTTCAAGGTTTTCAGGTACACAAGAAATGCACTATAATTCTGGAAAAAAGAACTGCTCTACCCTAAAGCTTTGTCTGGGCTAAATTTAAAAAAACATCTTTTTCTTTCTAAAAACAGGATCATGGCCTATAAAATTCTTCAAGTAGCCCTGTGCTCAACCTTGCTCATAGGTAAGATTCTGTTTCTTCTTTCATGTATCATATCTTTTAGCTCTATTGGGTTATGTCTTTTTAACTTTATAAAGAAATGAACAACAATGCTTTATCCTTAGACCTATTGGAAAGCATCGAGGGAGCCAAGTAATTGTGTCACACTGTGGTTTTGAGCAGGTTAATCGTACTTGTGATTGTGTGGTTGCTTTATTCCTAATTATGTATTAACATATTAACTGGGTACTCTTGCTAAGAAATCTATTTAATTGCTGTTTCCAGTGAAGTGCTTTGGTGTCCTTGAACAAAGAAAGAATTTAAATATCTTTTAGAAACTGTAATACTTACATAGTTCCATTACAAGGAGACCTTAAAATACTTGGGAGCATGAATTCATTAACCTACTCTAAGCTGCAGCTTAGAGTTGGGGCAAAGAGGCATTTTAAAGGCAGATCAAAGGAAGGCACCAGACACCAGGTGATTTGCTGACATATTGACCCAGTAATTCTGTAGCTCATAACAGAATTGAACTGAGAACTCATTTGTTTTCCTTTAAAAAAAAAGCTGCAAATGCTTCTAAAGATATAAACTGTCTTTATAGTTAAACCTCTACAATTTAAAATATTTCTAATAGATATTAAAACAGAATGAATTTCTGAGATCCATGTAAAAACCACGGTGTTTTGGTTGAAGCCTCCCCCATAGATAAATAGATTGGTTCTGTGTGTGTGTGTGTGTGTGTGTGTGTGTGTGTGTGTGTGTATGAAAGAGAGAGAGAAATTAGCTTTTAATTCTTAAGCAAGGAAATAATTTTAATAAAGAGATTTAATCAACCCCTATGTTCATCACCTGTATAACAATAAAAAATAAAAATAAAGATTTAATCACTAATATT
>NW_012267327.1:3902487-3920252 GCF_000151885.1 Dipodomys ordii
TGAGCCACCTTCCCAGCCCCTAAGACTCTTATCTCCAATTAACCACCAGTAAACTAGAAGTGGCACTGTAGCTCAAGTGGTAGATCACTAGCCTTGAGCTAAAGAGCTGAGGGACACTACCCAGGCCCAGATTTCAGGCCCCACAACCAAAAAGAAAAAAATAAAGTTGAGATGTGAGAATTAAGGTTTGAAGTCAGCCTAAGCAGGCAAGTCCGAGACTTTTATCTTCAGTTAATGAGGGAATACACAGAGAGAGAGAGAGAGAGAGAGAGAAAGCCTTGCTACTCAGGCTAAGATGTGTGGATCTCATTTCAAAGGTAGCCTAGACATATTAAATAATCTCATCTCCAAGTAACCACGAAAAAGCAGGATGTAAGGCAGAGCTCAAATGGTAGATCAGCCAATGACATGTAAAAGATACACTGTTAATCAATAGAGAATGCTCCATTCATATTCAAATTGAACATCTATGGTTAATGAGAACAAAAGGCTTCTTCTAACTATGAAATCTGTTCCTTTGAGCACTGCCATTCCAGTCTTAGTCATCAGACTGTAGGCCAGAATTCTTGAGATAAGAACCTGGCTGACCCTAGCTGCCAAAGTGTAGTAGCATCAGAACTCAGCAGCACTGCCATTCTCCATGACAATTCTCAATGGTAATGGAGAAGAGTAGGGCTGAACTCCACGCATTCTATCCCAATAGGGTAGTGTAAAGAGGAAATATAGAGAGGCTGAGAAAGTGGCTTAGTAGTAGAGTGCCTGCCTAGCATGCATGAAGCCCTGGGTTCGATTCCTCAGTACACAGAAAAAGCCAGAAGTGGCACTGCGGCTTAAGTGGTAGAGTGCTAGCCTTGGGCAAAAGAGGCTTAGGGATAGTAGGCTCAAATTCAAGTCCCAGTACAGGACAAAGAAATAATTAAATTAGAAATTAAAAAAGAGGAAATATGTCAGGCACTGGTACTCACACCTGTAATCATAGCTACTCAGGAGGCTGAGATCTGAGGATCAAGCTTCAAAGCCAGCCCAGGAAGGATAGTCTATGAGACTCTTAACTCCAATTAAACACCAGAAAACTGGAAGTGGCTGTGCCTTAAGCGGTAGAGCACTGGCTTTGAGCTGAAGAGCGCATTGACAGCGTGCAAGCCCAGAGGTCAAGCCCCACGACTGAAAAAAAAAAAAAAAAAAAGAAGAGGATATATGGGAAATAAACCTGTTGTTGAGGCTGGCCCTGCTTTAATAGTGATACCTTATCTCCAAATTAATTAATTAATTAAAAAGAAATCAAAACCAAAAATTAAAGTGATCTTTTGGGTTGCTTCTAATTTGCATCTTTTTTTGTTTTTTTTGCCAGTCCTGGGGAGGGCTCAAGGCTAGCACTCTACCTCTTGAGCCACAAACACTACCTCAGGGTTTTTCTGTTTATGTGGTACTGAGGAATCAAACCCAGGGCTTCATGGATGGTAGACAAGCACTCTACCACTAAGCCACATTCCCTGTTATCTTCCTTTAAAAAAAAAAAAAGATAGCTTTTTTTTCCATTCTGCTAAAATAGAAACTAGATTTTCTTCTCCCTCTGCAATTGCATTGCTCTGCTTTGATCTGGAAGTCGGAGCTGACTCACACATGAAATGATTTAGGGTTCATGTCCACGTGGCTGACCTGTGATCAGCGCTAGCCACAAAGAGTAAGTGCGTCTTCTGGCTTTAGCTAGGGAGGAAAGGAAACTGTCTCTGGTCAATTTGCCCCAGTTCTAGATCTTTTTTTTTTTGTAATCACTCCCCAGTTAGTAACATAATGACAATCTGTCTTGAAAGATTTTTGGTTTTTGCTTTGTTTTTTGACAATAGCTTTTAAACTCTTATTTTCTTCTTCATGACCTTGTCAGCACCTGTAAACACTCTATCTGCTCCAGCAGTGGCTCTTTTCAATCATTCCCTCCAATTCTTTAGTGAGTCTGTATTGCTTAATACTTTTTAAAAATTTTACCTACTCATTTGGAGTTAAGATTAATGATGTTTTCAAGAAAGTGTATAATGAGAAGAGGCTGGGAAATAATTTGGTGAAAATCATGGCATTGCTCATGATTAGATTAACTGAGTAGTCCAAATGTTGCAAAAAAACTAGATTCCCTCACCCTGTGCTATCTGTTCTGGATCTGGAACAACATACCCAGGTAGAAGCTCAGAAGCTCATCCTGTCCTGTGGCTTAGTCAGATATTTTCTGTCTTCTGCCCACTAAATCCCCTTTCACTTACCCCAAAGGCATACAGGTATGGATATTTACATGAGCGAGATCACAATGGTGGCTACCCCATGTGTAATTTTCCCCCTCGTTAGCTCAAGTATTCTATGCTCTACCCTATTTTCCTTTTTCTCTGTGTCTAGTGAGAATGCAAAAGCATCATCTGAACTGCCTCCATCCCCAACAAATAGCACTCCTACTCTTTGTCCTGGTTTTGATAAATTAGAAATAAACCAAAGAGAATTTTGGAATGTAACCCATTTCCTTTGATTCGGAAGAGACACCTCAGAATAAGTACACACAGACTTGATGATTGAACCTCAAAATTTGGCAAATTTAATATGCAATTGCAGATTGCACAATCATAACAGAAAGTGTCTTAAGAGGTAGCTCATTCCCAAGAGGAAGAGGAAAAGAGCTAAGGTGGACAGGCCAAGTTCTGCTGTTGGATTTAACTGAATGAGGCACTGTCCCTCCCCAGGGCAGAATGCACAGGAGGCAAAGAATAGCCTGAGATTGTTCCATGGGATTTGCTCCCTCACTATGGAGGGAAACAGACCTTTCTTGGCTCTTTAAAAAGACCCTAAAAGGGTTTCACTTAGGGCTTTCTGATCTCTTAATTTATAGCTTCCTACCACATTCATCATTTTCATGGTCGTTTGCATAGTACATAACGTTTTCAGTCATTTCTACACCATCACACTTAA
This sequence comes from Dipodomys ordii, assembly GCF_000151885.1. Taxonomy (NCBI): domain Eukaryota; kingdom Metazoa; phylum Chordata; class Mammalia; order Rodentia; family Heteromyidae; genus Dipodomys; species Dipodomys ordii. The sequence continues at coordinate 3,905,437 of NW_012267327.1, forward strand.
GTCTTTTTCAACTTGCCATAGAGATGGTAATGTAAGAGTCTTTGCATTTCTAACAATGCCATCTCTGTGACTCTCATACTGCCCAGAAATTCATGATGGGAACTCATCCATTTGTGAATAATATGAAGGCACACTTATCTGTTTTGTTTTCATTACTAGATAGGGATGGTTGTTGTTGTTGTTGTTGTTACTGTTGGCAGTTGGTGATGGTAGTTTTTTGGTCCAAGGCCAAACTGCACTATAACCAGGCTAACCTAAAAGTATTGATCCTCCTGCGTGCAGTGCTGGGACAACAGGTATGTACTACCACATTGCCTCTCTTGTTTCTATCTGTAGGAATGGGGACCACTTAGAATATCCTATATATATCTACTAACATCATAGCTGTAGAAAAGTCATTTTTTAGTTAATGACCTTTTTTCTTTGAATCCATTGCAGTCAAAACATTTGAGTAGGAAGAGGTCTTGAAGAATATATAATTTATCCTCAATTGACAGAAAGAAAGGGTGGTACAGGAATCAGAGGTAGCCCTGTAAACTATGCAGATTTTAAGAAGGCCAAAAAAAAAAAAAAAAGATGAGACCTCTACTCCTCCTTGGCTTGTGTAGGGTGAGTAGTGACCCTGATATTTTCAGATCCAGGAGCATCTGCCTTATTTCTACTGTGCATTGTTTTTTTTTCGGGGGTTGGGGGGGTAGTTATTTTTTTTTATTGTCAAGGTGATGTACAGAGAAGTTACAGTTACAAACATAAAGTAGTGAGTACATTTCTTGTCAAACTTGTTACCCCTTCCCTCATTTTTCTCCCCTTTCCCTCCCCCACAACCACCCCTCGGGTTGTACAGATCATTTCCAACATATTGCCTTGAGTATTGCTGTTGCATTCGTTCCCCTTCTGTCCTTTGTCTCGCCATTTTGTCATTCCCTTCCCTACCCTAATTCAGATAAATGTATATACTATATTCAGGGTACCAAAATACAAAATCAAATACATTGACAACAAGGGATAAACCATAGGGGAAATAAAAATACAAAAGAAATAAGAAATCAGATAGTATATTTTAAAAAAAACAACATGGAAGAAAAATCTCTTGTGTCCCATGTCTTGGAGTTCATTTCACTTAGCATCATCTTATATGGTCATATGTACATAGCTACTGAACTACTCTGCTCATCTGCTAAGATTATCCTAGATGTATATGATGTATACTAATGATTACAAATAAGGGAGCCCATGGGACCTATGTTTCTTTGGGTCTTGCTTACTTTATTTAATATGATTTTTTTCCAAGACTTGCCATTTCATTACAAATGGGGCAGTGTCATTCTTTCTGATGGCAGCATCAATTTCCATTGTATATACACATCTTCTTAATCTATTCATCTACTGAGGGGGCAACTGGGTTGGTTCCACATATTAGCTATGGTAAATAATTGTTCATCATTTTTTTATTTCTACTGTTTAGAGTTTCAGTAGAGAGTATTTGAGAAATGTTTAGGCAGAACATTGATAGGTCCTATTAAAATTGAATGACAGAGGCTGGGAATGTGGCTTAGTGGTAGAATGCTTGCTTAGCATACACGAAGCACTGGGTTCAATTCCTCAGTACCACATAAACAGAAAAAGCTGGAAGTGGTACTGTGGCTTAAGTGGTAAGAGTGCTAGCCTTGAGCATAGAGAGGCCCACACCAGTGAGAGAGAGAGACAGAGACAGAGACAGAGAGAAGAAACTGAATGACACAGGATGAAGAAAAAAGGAGACTGCATAGGGATTTAGAAAGACAGATATTTTCATGCCATATGCTCATAAAGTTTAAGAAAGGACACTGGGGGTGTGGAAGAAGCTGGGCACTGGTGGTTCACGCCTGTAATCCTAGCTACTCAGGAAGCTGAGATCTGAGGATCACCACTCAAAGCCAGCCTAGCAGGAAAGTCTGTGAGACTCTTATCTCCCATTAACAGCAGAAAACCAGAAGTGAAGCCGTTGCTCCAAGTGATAGAGCACTAGCCTTGAGCAAAAGAGCGCCAGGACTGAGCCCTGAACCTGAATTGAAGCCCCACAACCAACAAGAAAATAAGTAAAAATAAAGAAGACACTCAGCTGCCTGATACTAATTTATTAAGAAAAAATAATCATCATCCATTTAAAATTTAACCAAGCAATAAAACTCAGGGCTCAGTTTTAAAGTCCCAGCAGTATTATTTAGAATCACAAATTCAAAACCCTGGCCTTGCTCCCACTAACTTTCAAGGTTGATCAGGCCAAATGAAAAAGGGAGGAGAAATTTCCCAAGCAGAAAGGATGTCCTTCTCTATTACTTAGATTTTATTTCCAGCCCTGCCACTGACTTACTATGTGACCTTGAGTGAGTCATTTCATCTCCGTGTATTAATTCCCTCATTTATAATATAGGATAATAAATACTACTTTCTGCCTCTCTCATGGGTGATCTTATTATCAGCATGGATTAATATTTATTGGCTGTCTGCTGAGCCTATACTGCTGAGTTAGATGCTTTGTCCTGGGGAGGGAGAGGAAATTGTTGCAGTAAAACATTTTCCATGAGGGAAAAAGATAAAAGATTGTACAAAAAGAGAGAATTTAAATTACAGTTTCAAATAGCAGTTACATATATTTTAAAGCATGCTTCTCTGCAGAGATTTATATAATATCACTTTTTTTTTCCTGAGTGGTTGTACCAGGATAATTGTGGTACAGAATACAGTTTTCTTTGTTGGAAGATTCCAGGTAACATTATGTTAAGCAATTATTGTAATTTTTTCATCCACCTGGAAGTTGCATCACAAGAAATAAATGTTTATAAATATTTACTTGTTGATAATACCAGAACAACTTGGCATAGCCCCCTCATTTTGTTTTGAAAAACATATTTTTTAAACAGGATCATAATACATGTAATATGATGACTGACACATTTACTTCAGAAAGAATGAAGAGAATTCTGGAAAGTTACCTACTATCATGTCTCAAACAAAAAAGAAAAACAAACAACAACAAAAACAACAGGGGAAATCTCAGTGCTTGTTTTTCCACACTAGGCAAATGAATGAGGGTTCTGTTCAGACCAAACTTGTCCTTCCCATACCTACTATCATTCACCAAATTTATCAGCATTCATTTGAACAAATAGAAGAGCCCCAACAGCTGGGGCTGTCTGTGGCTCATGCCTGTAATCCTAGCTACTTAGGAGGCTGAGATCTGTAGGTTGTGGTTCAAAGACAGCCTGGGTAGAAAAGTCCATGAGACTCTTATCTCCAATAAAACACTAGAAAACTGCAAGTGGTGCTGTGGCTCAAGCAGTAGAGTGCTTGCCTTGAGCTGAAGAGCACAGGGATAGCACCTAAACCCAGAATTCAAGCCCCACGACCGACTATATATATACATATACATATATATATATATGTATATATATATATATATATATATATATATATATATATATATAAAAAACCTGTTAATGACTGTAAAAATCTTTCAAGAGCTGGGTACCAGGGGCTCATACCTGGAATCCTAGCTACTCAGGAAACTGAGATCTGAGGATGACAGTTGTAAGTTAGCCCAAGGCAGGAAAGTCTGTGAGACTCATCTCCAATTAACTGCCAGAAAACCAGAAGTGGTGCTGTAGCTCCAAGTGGTAGAACACGATGTAGACTTGAGTAAAAAAAGCTCAGACACAGCATCCAGGCCCTGAGTTCAAACCCCACAACTGACTAGAAAAAAAATCTTTCAATGGGGAGAACCATCCCATTTTTTCAGCATTATCTCTGAATACATAAGCCCTGACATCTTATCTTCCAATGATGTTGTCAAAGGAAGAGCTGCTGCTCTTAACTCTGACTCCTACGTTCCTTGGCTGCTCAGTCCTTCAGAATATGTGCTGTTTATTTTCACTTTCTTCTTCCTAAGTATTGAGACCTTACATAGCCGTTGAAGCCCATCTCAAACAAAACTTCCTCCATTTCAACATCAGAATTAATACATTAACAATCCCGAGGTGCCTTCTCCCAGTTATCCGTGAACTCTGATTATAATGTGAGTTCCCTAAGGTCAAAGGTTATTAATCCCCTATCTTTCCATGCAGATATTGGTGATTGGTCAAGGTTACTTTTGTTTCTTTTTAGGCAATGCTGATTATCAGAGTTAGGTCTAGTGTGAGAGAAATCAAATTCGCATTCCACTGAAAGTGAATTTCTTTTTGAAATTTGTACTCTAGGACCTCCAATAGCCTCACTCTAGTTCCAACTCTGGAGATTCGCAGTTTACCTTGACTTTAGAAAGTGCTTATGGTATATTGTACTAGTTATCTACTGTTGCCTAACTAATTTCCTCAAACCTGAGCATCTTGTGACAGTATTTATTACTTCAAGTTCAGGAGTAGGAATTTGGGAGGAACTTAGTTCCTCTATGAGTTTTGTAACTCTAAGAGTTTTGCAAAATGGCACAATAAAGATTGTATTCTTCCTAGGAATGCAATCATCTGAAGGCTCAACTAGAACCAAAACCTCAGGTTCTGAGGCTCATAGATATAGCTGTTGGAGGAGAACTGCATTTCTGTCATGTGAGTCTCTCCTCCAGGGCTACCAGAGTGTCCTCAGAACATAGCATGTAACTTCTCTTGGGGCTAGTGTTCCAAAGTGAGCAAGGCAAACAACTCTACTGTCTTTTTTTTTTGCTCTAGCCCCCAAATTTCACACTCCATAATTTCTTCCATACTCTATGAATACAGAAGCTAGTCCTACTAAATGGAAAAGGAAACTGCACAAAGATATAAACATGAGGAGGCAGCGATCTGGGCCTCCCCTGCCACAGACATGCTAGTGGAATGGCGTTAAATTTGATTGGATAGGGGCTGGGAAGGTGGCTCAGTGGTAAAGCGCTTGCCTTGCATGCCTGAGGCCCTGGGTTTGATTCCCCAGCACCACATAAGCAAAAAGCCGGAAGTGGTGCTGTGGCTCAACTGGTAGAGTGCTAGCCTTGAGCTGAAGAGCTGAGGGACAGTGCCCAGGCCCAGAGTTCAGGCCCCACGACTGGACCCCAATAAATAAAATTAATAAATAAATTTGATTGGATAGCACCAAGACTGTATCTGGCAATTGTCACCAATGCCTTCTAAAGTTTAATGTTAACATTTTAAAATCTTCTGTCTAGTCACTTCTTAATACTCCTTTCAGATCTTGATCTTGAGGTTTCTCACTGGTATACTTTTGTTCACTTTCCTTCTACTTTAAGTAAGCAATCTAATTCTTAGGAGAGGATCACAAAGGCTCAATAGCTGTGTGCATATGATCACATAAAATGATGTTTTTCAGAATGAACTCCAAGGAGTGTCAACTAGAGGTTCTTGTTTATTTTGCTTTTTATTTTTGTTTTGGCTTTCTCTGGTGTTGCTCTTTTGGGTTCCTTTTTTGTTTTGTTTTGTCAGGCCCTGAGGGCTGTCCCTGAGTCTCTTTGCACTCAAGGCTAGTGCTCTACCAGTTGAGCCACAGAGCCACTTCCAGCTTTTTCTGAGTAGTTTATTGGATATAAGAGTCTCACAGACTTTCTTGTCCAGGCTGGCTTTGAACCTTGGTCCTTGATCTCAGCCTCCCAAGTAGCTAGTATTATAGGTGGGAGCCACCTACTCCAGGCACTGTTTTTTATTTCTACACCTTTTGCCATTATGGGTAAGAAGGAGCACAGAAAGCTGGGGACAAAGGATGAGCCAATGCAGCAGTGATACTCACTCGACACTATGTTGAAAATGAACTATACACCTGGTGCAGGAGTGGAGGGAGGGAAAACTGGGAGAAAACAAGGGAAGAAGTGACATTGTTCAAAAAGAAGTGTAAGCTGGGAAGATGGCTCAGTGGTAGAGTGCTTGCCTTGCATGCACGAGGCCCTGGGTTTGATTCCTCAGCACCATATAAGCGGAAAAAGCCAGAAGTGGTACTGTGGCTCAAGTGGTCGAGTGCTAAGCTTGAGCTGAAGAGCTGAGAGGCAGAGCCCAGGCCCTGAGTTCAGGCCCCACCACCACCACCACCACCAACAACAACAACAACAACATAAATAAGTAAATAAATAAATAGAGGAGGCAGCAATACTCAATTGGAAATGTACTCATGTAACTGTAATCCCTCTGTATGATATCTTTACAATAAAAAAAGAAAGAAATGTACTCATTGTCTGACTTATATAAATGTAACTTTGCTGTACATCACCCTTACAATAACAATAAAAAATAAAAAGTAAGCCGGGCGCAGGTGGCTCACGCCTGTAATCCTAGCTACTCAGGAGGCTGAGATCTGAGGATCGCGGTTCAAAGCCAGCCCGGGCAGGAGAGACCATGAGACTCCTATCTCCAATAAACCACCAGAAAACTGGAAGTGGCGCTGTAGCTCAAGTGGTAGAGCGCTCGCCTTGAGCTGAAGAGCTGAGGGACAGCGCCCAGGCCCAGAGTTCAAGCCCCACGACCGACAAAAAATAAAAATAAAAAGTAAAAAAGTAAACATTCTAGGCCTTCTCCCATCTTCCTGAATCTAAACTTTCAAGGAACAGGTTGCACAATTTTCTTGACCATGAGCACAACTGCCTGCATCCAGATGCCCCAATGGTTATTAACAATGCTTTCTTCTAAGTTCCCACACACAGTGAAATCACGTGCTGGCTGGTTCTGTTGGGTGCCCTTGACCTTTGATCCCAACTAGACAAGCACGTTTCTTTTATGTCTTGTATACCTTATCTTTTATGGAAGTTTTATGTCTTTTATATCTTATCTCACAGTGATCCTGGTCCTCACAAAGGATACATTATTAAAACTCTGTTCATTATGGGGCTCAGGAGTATCTGATATATAATTACTTACAATCAATTTTTGTAATAAATGCTTATTTATCACAAATGTAGCAGATTGAGTAGTTGTCACGTATTGGGAATTATGCTGTTTTTGGTATGTGTAAATTCACTTTGAATCTTGAACATAATTATGTTTTAGTAGGGAAAAAATACACCGAACATACACAGTTAGAATTTTAAGATCCTAAAATAATCTCTGGATTTTGAGAAGTACCATCATTTTTTTTTGCCCATAATACTGTGTAGGAAGGACCTGTTGGGGGCTAGGAATGTGTACTTGCCTAGTATGCATGAAGCCGTGGGTTTGATTTCTCAGTACCACATAAACAAAAAAAGCTGGAAGTGGCACTGTTGCTCAAGTGGTAGAGTACTAGCCTTGAGCAAAAAGAAGCTCAGACAGTGCCCAGGCCCTACATTCAAGCCCCAGGACTGTCAATTCACACACACACACACACACACACACACACACACACACACACACACACACACACACACACAAATGAAACATGGGCTGGTTCTGTTTAATGATGGATCTATTGCTACTACATGTTTACATGTGGGGTCAAGTTTGGGAACAATCCATTTCAAACTGAATGACAAGTTCTATTTTGGAGGGCTAGGAATGCAAGAATAAAATTGACTGACTGGTTTAAAACAGGTAGTCTAAACTGGGCATCTGTGGCTCCCACCTGTAATCCTAGCTACTCAGGAGGCTGAGATCTGAGAATCACCAGTTCAAAGCCAGATGGAGCAGGAAAATCTGTGAGATCTTATCTTTAATAAACCACCAGGAAACAGGAAGTAGCACTGTGGCTCAAGGTAAAGTGCTAGCCTTGGGCTGAAGAGCTGAGGGACAAAGCCCAGGACCAGAGTTCAAGCCTCATGACCCGTCAAAAACAACAGCAACAACAACAAAAAGAAAAACAGGTAGTTTATATACTTATTCATTTATCTAGTCCATATCTATCTTGTATTGTGTTGTTGTTACTATTATATCATTTTTTTTGCTTTCATATAAATAACTAGAGCTAGAGTTATCAAGAAACTTTAGCCCCAGAAATGACAGAGTTACAGTGCTAATCCAGGCCTACCGATGTGTGAGGACATTGAAATCCTTCTCCCCCACTCAGCAGTGGCTTCCCGGGGGTCCAACATTGCAGATTCAACAGGGTGGTGACAAGACAGTGTGTCAAAGGGGCAAGGAGCCTCAGGGCTTAATTTTTCTCCAGAGGATTGTTTTCTCAGCAAGCTAGATTCCCCAAACCACAGCTGTGTCTTTTTTGGAGGAACAACTAAGATTTAAACTATTCCTCTAAGAGATGCTGTGCTCTTGGGCTCTGAATTGCAGAAGTTTTAGGAGCACCATTTTTGTTGGAAGACCCTGCAAACCAGTTCCTTCGCCTCAAAAGACATGCATATTCGCAAGATTGCTGGGATCCAGATCACAGTCCTAATGGATGGAGTCTCACACTGGCTGACCAGGTACTTGTATTGGGAAAAATAGGCCTTCATCATTGATCTTTCTAAATTTACATCACCTCTCCCAACATAAAGATACTACTAGCCTAATTTTCATTTGTCCTCTATCTTTTCTGAGTCATACTATCCCTGCCCACTCCGTAAAGCAAGCTTTCATCTAATAAATACCATTTCTTACTTAAAGACTAAACTTAGCTATTCTCTCTGAACTCTTCCTCTTTCTTTAAAGACAGCATTGGTCCTTCTTTTTTCTCTCTCCTTTGTGTGCTATTTGCCGATGAAGAGCTCTCAAAGTGTCACATTTGTTTTATGTACCCAACCTCTCTACCTAGGTTACAAAGGTGAGGTCCATATCTTATCCATCAAGCTAATTATTCCTTGGACTTACAAAATGACTGTTATGTACCAAGGCTTAATGACTTACTCTGTGTTCAGCTAGGTGGATAAATGGATAATGGTCCCATTTGAGTTTACTCTGTTAGTTGTTCAGTGGCTAATTTTCTTGTGTGACAATTATCCAACCCTTTAATGTTTTTCCTTCATTTGCTTGCCTTTTGTATGAGTTCCTATTCATTTGCAATTTTACTTGAAGATAATAAAGAAGGAACTTGAATTAGCCAGTTTTATCTCCTGTTTGTTTTTCTGATGAAAGAAGACTGAAACACTGGGCAAACAAAATGGTTAAATTATCTGAGGATTCCAATTATTCCTGATTTCCCTCTTACAATTTGCAATTTGGGTGAAAAAAGCTATATATAACTATTTATTACTTAATTTGTTCCTTTCTTCATCTTTCTTTTGTCCATATATATGTATGTATATATGTATATATATATGTGTGTGTGTATATATATATATACATGTATATGTGTATATATATCAGGCTCTTAATATCAGCAGAATTGAGGGTTGAACAAAATCATAAAAAATTGAATTTTCTTATTTTCATGTAGTTCCAATCCTACCATTCCCCCACATGGCTGCATTTTATCTGAGCTACCAAGATTAGCCTATTTCTGCTTAGCATTTGTTAATGAAAACCACCAGCCTGAATCATGTATCTTGTTCTATGTCTGATTTTTTTTCTCCAACAGGCATCATTTAAAAGTATGAAAACAAGAGATTTGTTTATTTGGCAAATTAAATAATTACATAGGCTGGCAGTCTGTGTCTTCTCTACGGAATGTTGAAATTTTCGAGCACATTTCCTGCCTGTAATTGTATACCAGTTCTGTAATCAACTGACAGGTTCTGTAATATAACAGGACTATCACACTGATTCCTATTGTGACCCTACCAACATTGCAACACACTTGAACATTAGCATGTGCATTTCAGACGATCTGAAAGAGGGAAAAGCAAACCTTTGTTGGCATATGTCTGCCATTATATTTGTCCCCATCTTTAAGGATATCTTTTAGATAATCAGAATAATGATTGTAAAATGTATGCTACACATTCAGAGATTGTGACTTGGCTTTCTTTTGTTGCAGGCTCAGGAAATATGGGCTTCTTTGAAAACAATTGTACATTATTATTTGGACATGAATACCTTCACTTTTGATATATCCAGTACTCAGTAAATATACTTTGCTAGACAAAGCCGAACAAAGGTCCTGGGAGTCAGTATGATCATGAGCCAAAATCATCAGCTTTGGAGAAACGGGAACAACTCACGGCCATTTACTAGATATGTATTATGTCTATATCACAGAGTTGTTGAACAGAGAAATCACAAAGGCCTGTATGAAGACCTAGAATTAGGTCTCAGTAACTGCTTGTTCATGAAATGAATTCTAAAATCAAGGACTTTTGTTAGAAAAGAGATTTTTTTTTAAGAAAAGTAGTATCATAAACCACTGCTCATAGCTTTGGATTTCTGATTTCTATTGACTCTTCTTTGAGAAGGGTGTGTGTGTGTGTGTGTGTGTGTGTGTGTGTGTACACAAGCTTGAACTTAGGGCCTCAAGCTCTTCATGGCTTTCTCCCTCAAGGTCAATGCTCTACCAATTGAGCCTTACCTCCACTTGTGGCTTTTTTGCTGGTTAACTGAGAATAAGACTTCCATAAGCTTTTCTGCCTGAACTGGGTTGGGACCATGATTCTCAGATCTCCACCTTTTGAGAAGGTAGGATTATAAGTGTGAACCACCAGGTCCTGGCTAAGACAGTTCAATGGGGGGGGGGGGGGGGGAAGGAGGGGAGAGGTTGGTTGTGGAGCTTGAACTCTGTGCCTGGGTGCTGTCCCTCAGATCTTCAGCTCAAGGCTAGGGCTCTACCACATGGAGCCGCAGCACCATTTCCAGTTTTGGGGTAGTTAATTGGAGATAAGAGTCTCATGGACTTTCCTGCCTGGGCTGGCTTTGAACTGCAATCCTCAGAGCTCAGCCTCCTGAGTAGTTAGGATTATATGCATGAGCCACTAGTGCCTAGCTGACAGTTCTTTCTTTCTTTTATTTTTTTGTCGGTTGCAGGGCTTGAACTCTGGGCCTGGGCACTGTCCGTCAGCTCTTCAGCTCAAGGTAAACGTTCTACCACTTGAGCCACAGTACCACTTCTGGTTTTCTGGTGGTTTATTGGAGATAAGAGTTTTGCAGCCTTTCCTGCCCGGGCTGGCTTTGAACTGCAATCCTCAGATCTCAGCATCCTGAGTAGCTAGGATTACAGGCGTGAGCCAACAGCACCCAGCTAGTTCATTTTTTTTAATTCAGAGAAAAATGAATATCTTGAATGGAATTGGTAACCTCTGCTGGTTTTCAGTATTTACCACTTCCTAAAGCTAGACTATAAAATAGTTTCCCATCAAAGGCATACCGTCAAGTGTACTGGAGAATACACAACTAAATCACACTGGGTCACAGATGATGACAGGGATGCACCAGAAACACTAATCTGTGAGTGCCAGCTTCCAATGTGGCTTTATACAATGTACATGCTTTAGGTTATGCCCCAAAACAGCTTAGTACTTGATTTAATAAGCAATAACAATTTTATTGGGATGATTAACTATATTACATCTTTGTCAACCCAACAGAAAAACTGACTCCAGAGAAAACTGGACCTCAGTTCTCATGTGACTTTTCATACAAATGTAGGATAACACTTCAGTTTTTCAAAGTACAATCTGTAAGAATGTCCTCCTTAAATCAAAGATAAGGGGGATTGTTATCTTCAAAAGTCTATTTTTTGCCATCTATCTAGGTCAGTTGTTCTCTGGGACAATAGCTTTTGGATGATGAAGTAAAATCAAACGTTGTCTCAAGACCATAGACGACCTTTGTGGGCTTAAGTACTTTTTCAGCATCAGGGAAATCAGGAAAATCACACTCCAAGAAGCTGTGAAACTGTAAGACTTTACCTACAGAACTTTCTTTAGCTTCAGGGGGTCTGGCAGTTGTTCAGTACTATGTACTTTCTTTCCCACTGCCTAGAGGCCTCTTCAATGAGAAATCAAGGCTACTTTATAACTTCTTGTGATAATGACTATACATTGCTAATAAACAGAAATAATTTTTGTATCAAAATACAACTGAATGAGGCCAAGGGTGTAAGTTGGTGGTATATTATTTGCTTAGTAAGAAATAAGGCTAACATTGTTTCTGGGTATGATGGCTCATGCCTATCATTCTAGCTCCCTGGGTATGATGGCTCATGCCTATCATTCTAGCTCCGCAAGAGGCTAAGATCTAAGGATCATGGTTTGAAGGTAGCTCAGGCAGATCAATCTAAAAGATTCTTATCTCCAATAAAGAGGTATGGCTCAGATGGTAGAGCACTAGCCTTGAGTAGACAAAGCCATGAGCATGTGCAAGGCTCTGCCCTAGTACTGGCACATGCACACTCATAAAAGATCTTCCAGGACTGGGAATGTAGCTTAGTGGTAGAGTGCTTGCCTAGTATGCTTGAAGCCCTGGGTTTGATTCCTCAGTACCACATAAGCAGAAAAAGCTAGAAGTGGCACTGTGGCTCACGTGGTAGAGTCCTAGCCTTGAGCAAAAGAAGCTCAGAGACAGTGCCCAGGCCCTGAGTTCAAGCTCCAAGACTCACAAAAAAAAAAAAAGATCACCAATAACTGTATCTTTACTATTTCAACTATTTTATATGTCTTACTACTAGAAGGTTTATTTAATCATTTAATGAAATATTATAGGGATATCATTTAATGAAACATTATAAAAATATCTGCAAGCCCCAATTACCTAATGGAAGACACTGACCTCCTAAAAGAATACCTATATACCAAAAGTCTCTCAAAGCATAAAACCAGTAAGAATGCATAGGATTGGGGCTGGGAAGATGGCTCAGTGGTACAGCGCTTGCCTTGCATGCCTGAGGCCCTGGTTCGATTCCTCAGCACCACATAAGCAAAAAGAAAAAAGCCGGAAGTGGCACTGTGGCTCAAGTGGTAGAGCGCTAGCCTTGAGCTGAAGAGCTGAGGGACAGCGCCCAAGCCCAGAGTTCAGGCCCCACGACCGGACCCAAAAGTAAAAAATAAAAATAAAAAAAATAAAAATAAATGGCTGAAAAGGGACTAGAACCTGATCAGCTGATCACTAAGAATGCATAGGATTATGTATTTATGGAGGCTCACAAGACCAAAGTCTGCAGGGTAAGCTGGTGGTGTTCTGAAGACTGCAAAGAACCAGTTTGTGTTGTACAGCATCTGCTGGAAGAATTCCCTTTTCTTTGCTGGTGATAAGTAAGTCCTTCTTTTGATCTATTCAATCCTTAACTGATTGGATGAAGTCTACACTATAGAGTAGTGGAGTTCACTAGTTAAATTTACTAGTTAAAATTTACTAGTTAAAGTAAATTTTACACAAATATACCCTCACAGAAGCACACAGAACAATATGTCCACCATATATTCCAGAACAATATATTCCACCACATGTTAGGACACCAAGTTCACATATAAAAGTAACTATTGCAACTGTGTCTTAGATTGGATGAACACAACACATCCATTTACACAGCTATAAATGGGGCCAAATTTGGTGCAGAAAGAGGAAAAAGCTTAATTCACTTTGTTCTGTGTAAAATAAAGATGCTGGATGGATTGTGCATCACTAAAGAGATGAAAATGTAAGCTGCCAAGTTGATTGTGGTATAAATAACACGGAGAAGCAATTGTGTAATTAGGATGTTATGAAACAAGCATGCAGAGAAGTTTCTTCTCCAAATGTAAATTTTATGAGAAACTATTAGAAATTCACATGGCATCAGAAAACAGACAGACAAAACAGCAAAAAAAAAAAAAAAAAAACCGAGGCTCTAGTAAAATAATTTGCCTAAAAATCTAGTACCCAACTATTACAGAACTGAGTAAAGTATGGTGGGTACACAGCTTTTTCAGGCTATGGACTTTTTAGGCAGGACTTAAAGACACTCAGATACCACACTACATATTTAATGACTAATGCAAAAACTACTGAAGCCAAAGCATCTCTAAAGTCAGTGCTTGAAGAAATTAATTACATCGAAGTGTCAGTTATCTAGATTGCTCGATTTAACTGATTATTTCAAAATAGTATGTGAGATGATGAGTTGATGTAAGTGAGTTTTTTTAATCCTTATTTTATTTTGTGTCTGCAAGTTATGGGTTTGGGTTTTGGTTTCTTGAAATGAGTCTCAGTATGTAACCCAAGCTGGCCTCCAATTTGCAATTCTCCTGACTCAGCCTCAGCTAGGATTATAGGCATGTACCAACACCATGCCCAATTTATGTCTCTACTTTATAAATCCTATGTGTGCCTATTTAGAGCTTTGTTTTCAGTTCCCTTAGGGCCACTAGACTAAAGCCATCGAGACAACTTTAAGCAAGATAAAGAGAAACAGGGGCGATTCTTTTCTTCACTAATTTACAGACTGCATTTGACTTCTGTGGCTGTGATTTTCACATATACTCACGCCATGTTAAAAATGTAAATACTGTGGCTATGAATTCTCTTGAAGTAGAAGGTTTCCTTCCTCAGCTTTATAAGGAACCATGGTGATTGTCCTCTTCATCTGATTAATTAAATAAGTCCATTATTGGAAGTGACTGAGCCTTTAGTCCTAAATTAAGGCCCATCAGCCATACCATATGTATGTAATTTCCTATTTTCCCATGTCTTCTATAGAACAAGTAGACCAATAGGCTAGGGACCAGGAATCAGGCTGACCCTTTATAGGGTATCTTAGTATATAGCATGTTCAAAATTTGCTGTTAAAACAAACTTTGACCTTTTAAAAGTATTTGTTGAGACAAATACTGCCCAAAGTACTAGCCAATTTATTGTGTTGAATTATAACAATCTGAAAAGAGAAGCCCTTTTATAGATAAAAATGCAACTATCATTTAAGAATGTCTGGACTAGGGACTGGGAAGGTGGCTCAGTGGTAGAGGGTTTGCCTTGCATGCATGAGGTCCTGGGTTCGATTCCTCAGCACCACATAAGCAAAAAGAAAAAAGCCAGAAGTGGCGCTGTGGCTCAAGTGGTAGA
>NW_012267327.1:3922188-3927173 GCF_000151885.1 Dipodomys ordii
CTGGCTTTTTTCTTTTTGCTTATGTGGTGCTGGGGAATCGACCCCAGGGCCTCAGGCATGCAAGGCAAGCGCTCTACCACTGAGCCACCTTCCCAGCCCTATAATCACAGCTTTTCTATATATTATAATGAGATATTATCATTATAGTATACTTGCATTCTTACTCTGTTATCATGATAACACATACTTATATTATCATACTATTTTAGCATAAGGTTTTTCAGGTTAAGATTTAATTGAGATCTACCTTTGTCACTCAGCAATATTCAGGACAGGGTCTGACAGGTAGCAAGCGTCTGATGAGGAAGGTGTTCTTTAGGAAGAAACATTCATAGGTTTTACTTTTACTCTTCTGGCAGGACAAACAAATAAGATGGAAGATCATCTATCGACATGCTGTCCAATAAATCCAAAAGAGACAGAATAAAAACTTAGTAATATTTTCTTATTTCTGATCTTTAGTTCTTTTTCCCTGGCAGACAGAATCTCAAAAGGCATCCATCCTTCATGCCAATTCATTATAAATTAAATAGAAAAACTAATGGTCAGGAGCTACTGTACACACAGAACAAATTAAATATGAAGGTATTTATTTTCATGTGTTGGCTTTTCTGATTGCATTTATTTTCCTTGGATTGATCTAAAACATCTCAGGCAATTGAACCAAGCAGAAAAATACATCTATCTCACACTGCTATCTTCAATGACAGCATCCATCTAAATGTATTTTATTGAAAGTAATTTAGCATTGACTGGTTAAATATACAAACTACCCATCTGAATCAGAGACATATCCAGACTCCTTAAAATTAGAGACAAAAAAAAGTAATAAATGTTTAGCAATTACTTCACAAATTGGAACTGTCTTGGAAGACAGTTCAAATGTAAAAATGAAATAAATTATCTAAATATACAATGTTTTATTCCAGCCATCACAGTGACAAAAACAGATGTATTTCCTTCTTATCATAACATTGGTAAACAAGCTAATTAATCTTAACAGACAATTTGAGGAAAATTAATTCATCTTAGGCCTCCTTTTGTTCCCTCCAAAGTAAACTTTTAAAAGGTTTGTTGTTTTTTTTTTCATTTAATGATCTTTAATTCAAACTAAGTACAGAAAGGGGAAAAAAGGAAATCCCAGCTCTACTACAGTTAAAACTTTTATGATCAAACAAAAATTCTGACATTTTTCCTAAAAAGCTTAATGTTTAATTTCTGGTTTTGCCTCTTTCTTATGGGCAAGAGTAGTATAGATTTATATAATTTAAGAATGTGGCCTCTGAAATTTTCTTAATAGAGACGCAGAAACACAACAAATCAAAGAAAAGTTGGACAAATGGGATTGCTTGAAGCTGTAGAGCTTCTGCCTGGCAAAGGACATAGCTAGCAAGATCAATAGAAAGCCCACGGATTGGGAGAAGATCTTCACTAGCCATACAATGGACAAGGTCTCATATCTAAAATATACTTAGAACTCAAAAAATTAAATCCCCCAACAACAAATCCTCAAACAAACAACTGCCCAATTAATAAGTGGGCTAAAGACTTAAAGAGAAACTTCTTTGAAGAGGAAATAAGAATGTCCAATAGACACATGAAGAAATGCTCAACCTCTCTAGCCATAAAAGAAATACAAATCAAACCAATATTGAGATTCCACCTTACCTCAGTTAGAATGGCTATAATCAAGACCTCTAATAACAACAGATGCTGGAGGGGAAGTGGCCAGAAAGGAGCCCTACTGCATTGTTGGTAGGAGTGTAAACTTGCTCAACCACTTTGGAAAGCAGGATGGAGTTTCCTCAAAAGACTCCACATAGAGCTCCCCTATGACCCAGCAATCCCACCTTTGGGCATTACCCAAATGTTCACAAACAAGACCACACTAAAGCTACCAGCATGACTATGTTTATTGCAGCATTATTTACTATAGCTAAGAAATGGAACCAACCCAGATGGCCCTCAGTAGATGAATGGATCAAGAAAATATGGTATATATACACAATGGAATTTTATGCCTCCACCAGAAAGAATGACATTGCCCCATTTGTTAGGAAATGAAAAGACTTGGAAAAATTATATGAAGTGAAGTAAGCCAGGCCCAAAGAAACATAGGTCCCATGGTTTCCCTTATTTGTAATAACTAGTATATGTCTGGGACAAGCAGACAAGGTCAGATAAGATGATGTTAAGTGAAATGAACCCCAAGATAGGGATACAAGTGTTTTTTTCTTGCTTGCTATTGTTTCTAATGTATTTATAAGGTACCATGTGATTTTTGTTGCTTTGTATGTCCCTCCCCCACAGTACAACCTCTGTTTCCACTGTATTTGATGTTGGTATACTTTGTGGAGGGGAAGGGAAAAAACAAATTCTTTAAATAAGGATACAGGTGGACTCATTGCAACAATGAGATGTATGAAAAACGAGCTTTAGGCGAGGGAGGGGAGGGGTGTAGCTGAGGAGGTGGGAGGGAAGGGATGGTAGGGGAAAAATAAAGGAGGAGGCAACAATGCTTGATAAGAAATGTACTCATTACCTTGTTCTTGCAATTGTAACCCCTTTGTACAGTATTTTCACAATAAAAAACTTAATTAGAAAGAAAGAAAGAAAGTGGCCTCTAGGCCGGGTGCGGGTGACACTCCTATAATCCTGGCTCAAGTCTATAATCAATCTGGGGAAGAAACATCCCTGTGAGACTCTCTCATCTCTACTTAACCAGTCAAAAACCAGAAGTGAAGCTGTGGCACAAAGTGGTAGAGCATTATCCTTGAACAAAAGAGCTCAGGGACAGCGCTCAGGCCCTGAGTTCAAGCCCCACAATCAACAAAAACAACCACCAAAAATGTGGTCTCTGGGGAAGACTGGTGTCTCCTTCCCACTCTCACCCCACCTGCTCTTCTGGACAGAAAATGGCTACCATTAGAGGGACTTCATAACTAGACCTCTGATGTCTTTTCTAAATCCCTTTTTCTTTGCTTTTCTTTTCTTTTCTTTCCTTTTCTTTTCTTTTCATCGATTGTGGGGCTAGAACTCTGGGCCTGGGTTCTGTCCCTGAGCTCTTCAGCTCAAGGTGAGTGTTCTACCACTTGAACCACAGCACCATTTCCTGTTTTCTGGTGGTTTATTGGAGATAAGAGTCTCACAGATTTTCCTGCCCAGGCTGGCTTTGAACCGTGATCCTCAGCTCTCAGCTTCCTGAGTAGCTAGGATTACAGGCGAGAGCCACTAGTACCTGGCTCCCTGGTTTCTTTACATATCCCTCATCAGGTGTTTTAGGATACCCATGGCATTATGTTACAGTTCTTACTTAATTTCATGCTTCATCATCTTTTAATTCAGCATCATGTTTTAAGATTTAACCAAATTACTCTCCTACATCTAATGATTTTTAATATTTTCATTTCCCAGAAAATGTAATATTGACTTATTTTTATTTTTAATTAAATGTATGTTTTTTATTATCTTTTAATTTTTTTGGGGGGGTCCGGTTGTGGGGCCTGAACTCTGGGCCTGGGCGCTGTCCCTCGGCTCTTCAGCTCAAGGCTAGCGCTCTACCACTGGAGCCACAGCACCACTTCTGGCTTTTTTCTTTTTTGCTTATATGGTGCTGAGGAATCAAACCCAGGGCCTCAGGCATACAAGGCAAGCGCTCTACCACTGAGCCACCTTCCCAGCCCCTATCTTTAAATTTTTGTACAAAGGAGTTTCACTTCAACATGTCAATACGTGAGTATGAGGGAAAGGGTAACGTTGTCCAAAAAGAAATGTACTCATTACCTGACATGTAACTGTAGCCTCTCTGTATTATAGTTTATAATAACAATAAAATTTTATAATAACAATAAACACATATAAATAATAATAATAAATTAAAACAAAAAAATCTGTGTGGGCTGGGTGCTGGTGGTTTATGCCTATAATCTTAGCTACTCAAGAGGCTAAGCTCTGAGGGCCGAGGTTCAAAGCCAGCCCAGGCAGAAAAGTCCTTGAGACTCTTATCTCTAATTAATCACAGAAAAAGCCAAAAGTGTCACTGTGACTCAAGTGTTACAATCTCTAGCCTTGAGCAAAAGAAGAAGAAGAAGAAGAAGAAAGTATCTCCGTTCTGGATAACCATCAATCAGAAACTGAGTCTTATCATCCACGAAGGGCAAGATTTTGTAAATCACAAATGTCAGAATAGAGAGATGAATAATCATCTAGTTATCCACTCAATTCTTGAACAAATATATGAAATATTATGGCCCTCAAAGTTAACATTGAGACTGGATATAGGAGGCTTATACTTGTAATCCTAACTACTCAGAATGTTGAGATCCAGAGGATCACAGTTCAAAACTAGAATAGAAAAGTTAGACTTTATCAATTACCTAGCAAAATGTCACTCTGGACAGCATGGCTCAACTGTTAGAGCACTAACTACAAGCAAGAAAGCTGAGCAAGGGCTGGGAAGGTGGCTCAGTGGTAGAGCACTTGCCTTGCATGCATGAGGCCCTGGGTTTGATTCCTCAGCACCACATAAGTAGATAAAAAAGCTGGAAGTGGCGCTGTGGCTCAAGTGGTAGAGTGCTAGCCTTGAGCTGAAGAGCTGAGGGACAGTGCCCAGGCCCAGAGTTCAGGCCCACGATCGGATCCAAAAAATAAAAAAATAAAAAAGAAAGCTGAGCAAGAGAGCAAAGCCTGGATTTCAAACTGAAAAACAAAAAGTATTCCCCTGAAATAACTGCTTAATGAATGTGTGGTCTTCCCTGGGAGTAATAAATTATCTTTAGGGCCTAGATAGAGATTGTGAATATACTGGACGCCATTGAATTGTATACTTTAAATGGTTAAGTTTGTGTTATATGAATTTTATCTTTATTTAGTTATCAAAAACATTTGCTTGATAGCCAAGATACTAGTCCCTATCTAGAAATTATTATTGCTCTACTAAAGCATATATCATAATCATGACTACTGACATTAGACAAAAAAAAAAA
>NW_012267327.1:3928103-3939090 GCF_000151885.1 Dipodomys ordii
TCACGGTCTCTCCTGCCCGGGCTGGCTTTGAACCGCAATCCTCAGATCTCAGCCTCCTGAGTAGCTAGGATTACAGGCGTGAGCCACCAGCGCCCGGCTGATACATCAATTTTCATTTGAGCATTTGTTTTATTTTGTGTTTTGAGAAAGGGTCTCCCTCAGTACCTTAAGCTAGTGACCTGAAACTTACTATGGCCTTGAACTTAAAATCCTCTCACCTCAGCCTCTGGAGTGCTAGAAGTACAGGGCTGGGCCATGGCATCCTGCTTACTCCATACATAACTGCTGGTATGTGCCATCTGTGAAATCAGCATGGCAATTTGTTAATTAAATATTGACTCTTGGAACATTTTTTAGCACTGACAAATTTAGTCACCAACAAATTAATTGCTCTTTTCTTGCCTGTGAGCACTGGTGACACATAGTCTATTGTTATTGCTCAGAAGAAAAAAAAATATGTGGCAAAGGATTTTTTTTATTCACAACATTTGCACATCACATTGGATTCATATGAATAGTATTTTAATGAGCTTTGAGTTTTTCTGAAGGCATTTTGATTTGCTGGATTTAAACACGCAAGAGAGAGAGAGAAGGAGGTATTAAGATGAAGTTTCACTGTGAGCTCCTGCTCCTCTTGCTTTGCTAGTTCACTCACTGTCTCTCTCCTTAGTCTCCAGAAACTGAATGAAATGAAAATGTCAAAGATCCAGAGGCACAAATTCTTCACTCTTGCTCTACTTGGGTCCTTTCTTCCCTCTTTTCTGACCATTTTAATCCTTTTTTGTGTATATATAACAACTTCTTCCTGTCACAAAATTTCTCACTGGTATCTGGAAGAAATTCCTCCACTCTGATGAATCCTGTTTCCTGCCTTGCTTCCTACCTGTACCTGCTCTATGGTTAGAACACACACACACACACACACACACACACACACACACACACACACACACACACACACACACAATCAAAGCTAATAAGTCCCACTTTGAATCTCTGGCCAGTAATTTCTCACCTAGGTCCTTGGTACTGCCATCACATTTTCCAAGTCATTTCCTTCTTTAGCTCTGTCAGAAGAAGTTTTTAATTCAAGATGAGAGTCTTGCAGATTTGTGTGCCTTAGCTGGCTTCAAATCATCATGCTCAAAACTCAGCCTCCTGAGTTGCTAGGCACGAGTCATCAGTGCCTGGCAAATCTTCCATATCTCCTCTTCCAGCTTCACTTTTTTTTTTTTTTGCCAGTTCTGGAGCTTGAACTCATGACCTGGACATTGTCCCTGAACTTCTTTTTGTTCAAGGCTAGCACTCTACCACTTGAGCCACAGCACCACTTCTAGCTTTTTCTGTTTATGTGGTACTGAGGAATCACACCCAGGGCTTCATGTACGCTAGGCAAGCACTGTACCACTGAGCCACATTCCCAGCCCCCCATCTTCACTCTTGACCAATACTTTTAGTTCCTATTTCTACCAAGAAAAGAGAATATTCTAGAAAAAGAACAAATCACAAGTAATAAGAAGATAAAATATATAACCATATCAGCCAGCCTACTTTTCCCTATAAGCCTAAATGCTCAAGAGTCAAAGTACAAACTATCTGTACTTTTATCTGGGCATATCCTTCACTGGACACTTATCCCATATTCTTTCTCTGAACAAAAGGTACAAGAAAAAGTGCTCAATATCACAATGTCCAAGCTGTAGAATCAGCTTGAGATGATTGGTACGCAGACAGGAGCATGTAGCATATCTACACAATGGAGTATTATTTAGGAATAATGAAGAATGAAATTCTATCATTTCAGGAACAATGAGCGAAAGTGGAGATCATTATAACTAAGGAGAAGCTAGACTCTGAAAGACAAATGGTTTTCTGATATATTCACAATCTAGATCAAAGGAATAAGGAAAGGAATAGGAGAATGCTTTAGAGAAGTGAACAAAAAGGAGTATAAATGGCAAAAGGAAAGGGA
Organism: Dipodomys ordii; assembly: GCF_000151885.1. NCBI lineage: Eukaryota > Metazoa > Chordata > Mammalia > Rodentia > Heteromyidae > Dipodomys > Dipodomys ordii. Next base: position 3,930,076 of record NW_012267327.1, read on the forward strand.
ATGTGGTGGTGGTGCGTGTATGGATGAAAATAGAATATAAAACACATTAAAAATCCAGGCAGCAATGACTCACATGTGTAATCCTAGTACTCAGAAGGCTGAGAGCTGGGGATCATGGTTCCAAGCAAGCCCAGGCAAGAAAGTTCATGAGACTCTTATCTCTACTTAACTAGCCAAAAATAAAAAATAAAAACAAAAACAAAAATCCCATAAATGGAGCTATGGCCCAAGTGGTAGAATGCTAGACTTTAGCAAAAATAGCTAAGAGACAGCACCTAAAAACAATGGGTATGGGGGCAGGGAGGAGGGTTGGGATGTAGCTCAGTGGTAAAGCACTTGCCTTGCAAGTGGAACATACCTGGTCCATTCTCCAACACCAAAAAAGAAAAAGAAAGTAAGTAAGGAAGGAAGAAAGAAAGAAAGAAAGAAAGAAAGAAAGAAAGAAAGAAAGAAAAAGAAAGAAAGAAAGAAACTTGCATGCATGAGGCCCTGGGTTCGATTCCTCAGCACCACATAAGCAAAAAGAAAAAAGCCGGAAGTGGCACTGTGGCTCAAGTGGTAGAGCACTAGCCTTGAGCTGAAGAGCTGAGGGACAGTGCCCAGGCCCAGAGTTCAAGCCCCACGACCAAACCCAAAAATAAAAAATAAAAAGAAAGAAAGGAAGGAAGGAAGGAAGGAAGGAAGGAAGGAAGGAAGGAAGGAAGGAAGGAAGGAAGGAAGGAAATGAGGAAGAAACGAAGGAAGGAAAGGGGGAGGGAGGGGGAGAATGGAGGAAGGGAGGGAAGGAGGGAGAGAGAAAGAAAGGAAAGAAAGAAAGAGGGGGAGGGAGAGAAGGAGGGAGAGAGAGAAAGAGAAAGAAAGAGCTACATTAAAGCTCTTAATGTTTCTCTTGTTCTTTTTGTAAATCCCTCAGCAATGTTATTATTTTTTAAAAACAATTCTGAAATGAAAAGAAAAATTAAAGGGAGAATAAGAAGTAAAAAGGGGTGAATTTGATCAAAGTACATTATGTTTGTATGTGGAAATAGCACAGTAGGAAACCCCTTAGTGCACCTGACATATGCTAAAATAAGATTGTCTATTATTAAAAAAAGTAATAAAAATAACAAATGCTTGTGATAATATGTAAAAAGAAAAAATATATATGCTGCTGGTGGGAATGTGAATTTTAACAAACATTCCTTCTACATAGGAGAGAAAACACATGGCAGATTTCCGTCTCCCATACACACAGCTCAGCCTCAGGGTCATCTCTAGATACCCATTCCTCGGGTTGTGGGTATTTGTGTATAAAGAAGATAAACTAGTCCTGGGCAAAAAGAAATTCCCTCCAGAGATCTATAGCTTAATAAATAAGAGTAGTAGCAACAGGGAAAAAAATCTATTTCACAGATTAGAATCAAGAAGGAAGGAGAAATTTGTGCTAAGGGAAAGAGGAACAGGAGACTGGCTGCTAACAAGATAAACTATAGCAACGCAGTCACTAGCGTATGAGCTGTTCCCCGAGGCACAGTAACTTAAACTGATGCTCACATAGGAAGAACCAGGCATCTGCAGATGCATCCTTTTAGAATAGCAAGAAAACAGCATTATTAAAAGCTTGTGCTTATTGAACATTTGCTAGGCTCCAGGTTCTCATAACACCTTTCTTGCATACTGATTCATTCAACATAACCATATCCAGTAGGCACAATCATCATCTCTGATAATGTGCCCAAATCATGGCACAGGAAGGAAACTGTCAGGAGTGAGAATTCCAAGCAAGAGAGGGAAGGGCCGTGACTCAAGCTGTGGAGCTTCTGCCTGGCAAGCGAAAGGTCAACCCCCATTACTACCAAACATCAACCTAAGAGAGAACTCAGAGAGAATTATGTGCTGGGAATGAGAGGTAGGAAGGCCAGATCATGCAAAGTGTTATAGGACAGGATAATAGGGTGTTTTGTTTCATTGGTTTTTGCTGGGTATGGTGACAGGTGTCTGGAACCACAGCATTTGGGAGGCTGAAAGAAGAGGACTGTGAGTTTGAGGCCAGCCTGGGCTACATTGTGAGACTCTGACTCAAAGTGAACGAACAGCTGGGCACCAGTGTACCATGCCTGAAATCCTAGATGACACCTGTAATCTCAGGAGGCTGAGAACTGAGGATGCAGTTTCAGCCAGTTTAGGCAGGAAAGTGTGTGAAGATGATTTCCAGTTAACCACCAAAAGCCATAAATAGAGCTGTGGCTCAAGGGGTGGCGTGCTAACGTGAGCAAAAAAGTACAGGGACAGCTCCCAGGCCCTGGGCTCAAGCTCTAGGACTGGTACAAAAACTAAACCACAACAAAAACTCTCATAAGAATAATTTAGTTTTTTAAATATTAAATAAAAGAGAGGCAAAATAATTCAAAACATGCCATTGCAATGTTACTTATATAGTTCCAGCAAAAGGTAGAAACAATCCAACTGTCTGTTAGTGGATGAATGATCTCATTTCATTGGTATAACTATACAATGGAAGTAATATATCCACACAATGAAATATCATTCTGGCAGAAAAAGGAAAGCTACTATAATAAACACTACAAGATAGAAACCCTTGAAACATTATGTTAAGTAAAAACAGTCCAACTAAAAAAGGCAAATATTGTCTGAGTCTAATACAAATATCCAGATGAGGCAAGCATATAGCAATGGAAAGTATACTGGAATACATTGGAGCTGGGGATTAAAGGAAAATAAAACTTGACTTAATACAATATTGTTTCTTTGGGACTAATGAAAAAAGATTCAGAAATAGATCATGATAATGGCTGTACAACATAAATATATTTAATAAAGGTACACTTAAAATGACAATTGTAATTTTATCATATATATATATATATATATATTACCACAACAAAAAAATTAGAAGGAGAAAGTACTAACAGATTTAAAATATGGAGCTGGGAATGTGGTTTAGTGGTAGAGTGCTTGCCTAGTGTGCAGGAAGCCCTGGGTTCGAGTTCTCAGTATCATATGAACAGAAAAAGCTGGAAGTGGCACTGTGGCTCAAGTGGTAAACTGTAACCCCTTTGTACATCACCTTTGTAATAAGAATTTAAAAAAATTTAAATAGGCTGTGAAGGATGGGTCTTCCTATGACCACTCTGATGTATAGAAAGACTGGATGGGTCCAGGACAGATACAAGAAGATAAGTTTGGTTTGCAGAGCAGGTAGATAGAGGTGGACAGATTTGAGAAATGAAAAAAATGGATTTGTTGTGGGAATGTTAACTAGTCCATTCTGGAAGGCGATTTGGAGATTCTGCAAAAAACTAAAAATAGAACTTTCCTATGTCCCAATTATACCACTCTTGGGCATCTACCCAGATCGTTACAAGTCAGGATATCGTAAAGACACCTGTACATTCATGTTCATTGCTGCACTATTCACAAGAGCCAAGTTATGGAAATAGCCAAGATGCTCTACAACAGATGAGTGGATCTAAAGATATGGTACCTTTATGGGTTGTAATTTTACACAGCCATTATAAAGAATAAAATTATATCACTTGGAAGGAGATGGATGGATCTAAAACAAATCATACTGAATGAGGTAAGCCATGATCAGAAAGACAAATGGCATGTGTTTTCTCTCATATGTGGAAGCTAGATCTGAAATATAACTGGACATGATAACCTGGACTCTAGGCCTTTACACACAAACAGATTAAAGAAGGAGACCCTCAGGGGAGGAACCCCCAAAGGTGTGGCTTCTCTGAACACTTAAAATACTATTTATCAAAATGAATTGCAGGAAATGGAAAAATGGGTTTGTTGCTGTTGTTATTGGTGGTGATGGTGTGTGTTTTTTTCTTTTGGATTTTTTAGGGAAGAGGAGCACAGAAAGGGAGAAAGGAATGGTAAACAAATACAATCATGCTATTCAGTTTACATTATGTGGAAAATGTACTAGATAATGTGAGTAGAAATGGGAGGGGGAACTGAGGGAAAGCAAAGGAAGGGGTGCCATTGTCCAAAAACAGAAATGTATTCATTACATGACTTATTAAATAACCCCTCTGTACAATCCCTCCTCTTAATAATAACAATAAAATTATATTTAAAAATTGGATTTGTCTCCAGGCGCCCATGTCTCACACCTATAATCTTAGCTACTCAGGAGGCTGAGATCCGAGGATCACAGTTCAAAGCCAGCCCAGGAAGGAAAGTTTGGAGACTCTTATCGCCAATAAACCACCAGAAAACCAGAAGTGGCACTGTGCCTCAAGTGGTAGAGCGCTTACCTTGAGCTGAAGAGCTGAGGGACAGCACTCAGGCCCAGAGTTCAAGCCTTACCACCGACAAACAAAAAACAAAACAAAACAAAAAATTGGATTTGTCATTGGGGTGAGAGCTAGAACAGTAATAAGTATGTTGGTCCAGACAGAAAATACTGGAATAGATCCAAATTCAAATGGTACAGATTTAAAATTATGTGGTACACATGGAGTGACAAGAAAATATTTGCCATATGGGACCAGAGCTCAAGGAAAAAGACACAGAATAGAGCTACAAGGCAGCTGGTCTGCTTGTGGCTCATGCCTGCAATCCTAGCAGAGATCTGCGGACCATTGTTTAAAGCCAGCTCAGGCAGGAAAGTCCATGAGACTCCTAACCCCAATTAATCACAGAAAAAAGCTGGAAGTGGCACTGTGGCTCAAGTGATGGAGTGCTAGTTCTGAACAAAAATGAAGCCAGGTCGAGAGTTCAAGCCCCAGGACCAGCAAAAATAAAACAAAAACAAAAAACCTATCAGGCAAAACTGTTTATAAAACTGTGGTGTATTGTGGAGGCCACAGGACTGGCCGAGATAGCTAAATCAGGAGAAAATACAAGACTGCTTATGACCAAATGTCTAAATATTGGGCATTGGGCATTGATGGTGTTTTTTATGGAAATGAAATTCATTAATTTATAAAGATCTAGAAAAGAGACAAATGCAGACCAAAAGTACTGGGATACATGACTTGAAGGAGGAGGATCGGCACTGGCCTGGGAAGACAGGCAGGCCTGGAGTGTGAGACAGGAGGCCCAAAGGGCACAGATTTCACCTGGCAGGAGGTGGGAAAACTGTACTCATCAGCCAGACATTTGAAAGACTCAGTAAGCACAGATCACAGGAAATAGCCGTGGAGCTGTGGTAGATGGTTTAGCAGTCTAATGTGGTCAAGCAGCACCACCACTGGGCCCTCCAGACCGTCACCTCCAGTTTGCAGAAATGGGATGTACTGGCCTTCCTGTGAAACAGACTGGCCACCCAGCAGGACACCAGCTTACCTCAGTTCTGAGAGTCAATCATCATGCCCAACTCAGCAGCACCATCAGCCTTACCACACTGAAGATCACTTGTGCTGTTCCCTGTAGGTGGGACCTTCTGGCCTCTTGAATGGAGCCATGGCAGGCCAGGACCATCCGTGACCCCCATAGGGCTGGCTAATGGATGTGGGCACTGTTCAAAGGGGCATCCACCCTAGGGGTTAGAGAGCAGCAGATTCCTTTCAGGCGCACAATAATTCATCACCATCCCTACTGGCCAATCATTGCTCTGATTACACCACACGATCACTGCTGGAACCTGGCAAAAACCTGAACGGATACCAGGCTTAGTGTCTCCCTACACCTCACACCTACCCTTCAAGGTTTGGGCTTTTGAGATGAGAAAATGCATCAGAAAAGAAGGAAAGGAGGAAGTGAAGAGAAGAGGGAGGGAGAGAGGAAAGACAAACTGTTGTTGAAGGCACTGTGAGATTTGCACAACTGAAATTCTTTTTTTTTTTTTTTGGCCCAGACCCAGTGGCTCATGCTTGTAATCCTAGCTACTCAGGAAGCTGAGATCCGAGGATCGAAGTTCAAAGCTAGCTGGGGCAGGAAAGTCTGTCAGACTCTAATCTCTAGTTAACCTTCAGAAAACCAGAAGTGGTGCTGTGGCTCAAGTGGTAAAGTGTTAGCCTTGAGCTGAAGAGCTGAGGGACAGTGCCCAGGCCCCAGAGTTCAGGCCCCTTGATTGACAAAAAGAAAAAAAGAAAAAGAAAAAAAGAGAAAAGAAAAGAAAAAAAGAAATTATTTTTTTGAAGCAGTTTGGCCCTATAGCAGTTTGTCCTTAGAATCATTCATTCTACCTCAAGAAAATATTCGTTGCTTCTTTGCTTTAGTGTAAGTACTGGAGAAGCCAGCACAGAGAAATAAATGGTCTTAATCTAACATAAGCTTTATTCACTATGGCATTCCCTGAAGTAGTAACAAGTTATAATCATTTATAGGCTAGGCACTGGTGGCTCATACCTGTAATCCTAGCTACTCAGGAGGCTTATATCTTGGGATCCAGGCAGGAAGGTTTATGATACTAGTATTTCCAATTAACCACTGAAAAGTAGAAAGAAGAAGTGTTACTTAAATGGTAGAACATCAGCTTTGATTGAAAAAAAGCTAGGGGACAGCACCTAAGCCCTGAATTCAAGCCCCAGTCCTAGCACTAGATAGATGATAGATAGATAGATAGATAGATAGATAGATAGATAGATAGATAGATAGATAGATAGATAGATGATTCAAAATTATATTCTATCCTATCTGTTCACCATTAACCCTATCTCCACCATCCCCAAAGTCACATTAAGTCTAAAGTCAGTAGAAGCATCATTCTAAGCAGTCGTGGGTCATGTCAGGCATCTTTTATGTTTGCTGTCAGGAAAGCTGGCTGGCATGAATTTGCAAGAAACTATCCCATCTTGTAAGTGTCAAACACGGATTTCAGCATGGCTCCTGCCCTAGAGCTTCTAGTTTGACAAAGTGCAAGGTAGATCTGGGGCAGCCTAGACTGACAGCTGGTGCATTGGGCTTTGCCAGCCTTGTTGAGTGGTTAGGCAGCTTGAAAAGGCTACAGAAAACAGATGGCCCACCCAGTCCTCCCTTTGGCCAGCCTGTAAGAGCCATCTGGAGAACAGGAAATTGGTCCGCCGCCTGGAGAGGAAGGTGCTGTAATAACTAACTCCAGTCCTCATGTATTGCAATGTGCAATGTCCAGGAATGGTTCAAGGAAGATATTTGCATGTTGATAGGAAAACAATCCTAAGCAGTGTGCACAGAATATATAAGCTACCCTTCCTGGAGGGCAATGGGAAGACTCTTGGTAGAGTCCAGGAAGAAGATGGATTATAGGGCAGAAGGAGTATTGGCTGCAATCCTAACTACTCAGGAGATCATTATTAGAATAATCACAGTATAAGACTAGCCTTGCTAAACAGTTAGCAAGAACCCCATCTTAACCAGCAGCTGAGCACAATGATACATATATCTCATCCCAGCTACACAATTAGAGTAAGTAGGATGATCACAATTACATCCATGTGAGTAAAAATATGAGTCCTAGCCTCAAAATAACTAAAGCAAAAATAAAAGAAAATCTGGAGATGTTGCTTAAGTGGTCAAAGCCAGTATAGCAAGGCCTTAAGACACCTCCCCCCCATATCACGAAAAGAAAGTAAAGAGAAAAGAAGTAAAGAAAAAAGAAGTAGTAAAGTTGAAAAAAAAACCAGGAATGATTCAGAGAAGAATACTAAAATGAAACTAACAAACTTGACAAACTTGGTAAAGAGCTCATGGTTCTAGCATAAGTGGCTAGTCAGAGAAAATGGGCCAGGAAACATGTTCTAGAATAGCCCTGACATAAACTGTCTTGTGATCTTAGAGAATTCACTTAGCCTCCCTCACCTTACCTGTTAAAGAGGTAAATTGGGGTGGATGAATTCGGATGCCTCAGTTTCATTAAAACAAAAACAGCAACGATAATTTTAAAAAATGTTTAAGGCCATTGATGACGATCTGAGAATTGAGGTTTGAAACCAGCTCAGGCAGAAAAGTCTATGAGACTCTCCAATTAACCAGCAAGAAAATGGATGTGGAGATGTACATCAAGCGGTAAAGCACCAGTTTTGGGCACAAAAGCCAAGCAAGAATGGGAGGCCCTGAGTTCAAGCCCCAGTACCACATATATATCTCCCATTTGCAAATGATGCAAACTGATCTGTGGAGTAAAAGCTGTTGATTAGTCTCCTTGAGCCAGGACATAAGTTTTTCTGAACCCTCTGAGGGACCATTCCATAAACCCACAGCTGGTCTCCCCTTGTATTAAAAACCATACATTCCCCAGCAAGGGCGGAAGCTCATTCCTGTAATCCCAGCTACTCAGGATAAGGTCTGATGGTAATGGTTCAAAGCCAGCCCTGAGCAGGAAAGCCCACAGTCTCCAATTAACTATCAGATAGATAGATAGATAGATAGATAGATAGATAGATAGATAGATAGATAGATAGATAGATAGATAGATAGGTAATCCAAAAGTGGATATGAGGTTTAACTGGTAAAGAACTAACCTTGAGAAAAGAAGTTCAATGACAGTGCCCAGGCCCTGAGTTCCAACCACAAGACTAGCACTAAAATATGAAAAGTATGCATTTCCCTTCAGTTTTTAGGAACTATTCAATATACTTGTATAACTCAAGTTTTGGGACTGCCTGCCTGTATTAACCTTCTGCATCACATATCTACTCCTTCTGAAATAATGAACAACTATTGAAAGAAAAAACAAACCTCAAACTGTATCGCCCTGGGGTGGGCCCCTCAGTCTCTGCTCCCTGTGACTCCTGGCACAGGAGCTCAGTGCTCACACAAGATGCTTGAGGCCTTTGAGATTAACTAGAAGCTCTTGCTGTTCTAGTTAAACATTTCCTCTTGCCACAAACAAGATAGGGAAGCTCTGCCTGGAGCAGGCAGGTATCAAAGAGATAATTCTGACCATAAATCCTCCAAGAGGAATCTCCTGCCTCTTCTAAATCATAAGCTGCTCTGACTTCTGTTGGGTAGTACTATAGCCATCCTAATTTAAAAGATCTGAGAAAGGGGCTGGGAAGGTGGCTCAGTGGTAGAGCACTTGCCTTGCATGCATGAGGCCCTGGGTTCGATTCCTCAGCACCACATAAGCAAAAAGAA
>NW_012267327.1:3939448-3944620 GCF_000151885.1 Dipodomys ordii
CCGGTCATGGGGCCTGAACTCTGGGCCTGGGCACTGTTCCTCAGCTCTTCAGCTCAAGGCTGGCGCCCTACCACTTGAGCCACAGCACCACTTCCGGCTTTTTTAGCTTATGTGTTGCTGAGGAATCGAACCCAGGGCCTCAGGCAGGCATGGCAAGTGCTCTACCTCTGAGCCACCTTCCCAGCCCCCCATGAGGCTCTTATCGCCAATTAATCACCAAAAAGTCAGAAGTGAGGAGGAACAGGAAAGTACAAGGCCCTATGAGTCTCTGATCATATAAATTAATATGTATTGAAATGAACTCCAAGAAATGGAAATAAGAGTTTTTATCCTTTGCTGTTTTTCTTTTCTTTTTGTTGTTTGTTTATCTGTGTTTGGGAAGGCAAGGGGGGGGGACAGAAATGAAGGGATAAAGGGTGAACAAATGCAGCAGTGCTACTCACTAGACACTGTGTTGAACATGAACTATACAACTTGTGGGTGAGGACAAGGGGGAAAACCTAGGAGAGAGAGGGGAAACGGGGAAACTTGTCCAAAAGGGGTGACATTGCCAAAGAAATGTACTCTTTACCTGACTTATGGAAATATAACTACTCTGCACATCACTTCTATTATAACAGATGTATTCAAGTTTATAAAGATTTTTCATAACATGGAATGTACATCCTTATCTCTTTTTCAATTAATTAATGTTTGTGGTGATACTGGCACTTGAACTCAAGACCTGGGCATTGGCTTTTAGCTTTATTCACTCAAGGCTAGCTCTCTACCACTTGAGCCTTTTGCTGGTTAAGTAGTGATTAAAAGTCCCACAGACTTTCCTGCCTGGTCAGAGTTTGAACTATGATCCAGTGCTACCCCTGTGCCTGCTCTGTCTCTTGATGCTGCATCCTCTTTTTTTTTTTTTTTTTTGCTTTTTTTGCCAGTCTTGGGGCTTGAACTCAGGGCCTGGGCACTGTCCCTGAGTTTCTTTTGCTCAAGGCTAGTAATCTACTTGAGCCACAGCATCACTTCTGGCTTTTTCTATTTATGTGGTACTGAGGCATCCAACCCAGGGCTTCATGCACACTAGGCAAGCACTCTTCCTCCTTCCCAGCCCTGGGTCCTAATTTGTCTGGAATATATTAAAAGCTCAATCTCTCCTCCATCCCCGAGGTGTTCAGTTAGACCTTCCATGACCACGAATGTAAGTATATTGCTGCCACACCATTTCTCAAAGCTAACCCCATCATCTACATAGGCCTGAAGTTTGTCAGGCATGGTCGGTCTAACTTAGGGCCAGGAAACACTATGAGTAGTGTATGAGATTACAATCCAACAGGCAATTAGCCCTCTTGATTAGACAGAGACCTCTTTACCTTGGCTTTGGCATTTCTTAAGACAATAAGCCATAGCAGGACCTGGGAAGGCCAAGGTAGGTTTTTCTTGATGCCTAGCTCTTGGCTTCCTCGTTTTCAGCATCCCTGAGACTCTAAAAGATCTCATGGTTGTAAACTAGGCCACCTGTGGCCCTCTTTGCCTTGGATGTCACTCGTTAAAGTTATGGGTCAAGTGGTTCATGGTTTAGCCATTGGGAAATAGTCTCTATTCATCAGTAACCTCAAAGAAAGTCTGTTATGTGACGTCATTTGGACTAACAATGTGTTTCCAGTAACAGTGTCCACTCCCTGTTGTGTTTTTGTTGCCCCATCATAATTCATACTTCATTAGCATTCCAACCCAGCTAGGAACGTCATCAACACTGCCTTTCCTAAATTTAAATCTTTACTCTGGCTTTTCCAGAATGCTGCCAAAAATGCTTGTGTCATCAAAATAGATAAATGCCTCTAGGTAATTTATTTCCCCCCAATTACCTTCTCCGTTAAACACTGAAAGCTGGCAGAAGCTATGCAAACACTTCTGGGCTGGTTTTCAAATGGATCTTCCACCTACTTGTCACACAGAGAACAGCCTAAGTCAATTCTTTCATCCTTCTTGGCCAAAGGTAATTAGTCATTTTTCTCAAGCTCAACAGATAACTCCTGTGAATCCCTGGAAGACAGTCCAGGGCAGCTTCTACTCCAATGACAGGATACTAGTCTCTTTTAATGTGCTTAACTAATGCAGTACTTCATGACAAGTTCTGAACATTATTCTGATTTTTTTTTAATTTTCTTGGATTTTAAACTGCAATTTCTATCCATGTCAAAGTATCTTTATGTTGTAACTTAGTGGAGAAAGAGCTATATTTTTGTTTTAGGAATAGAGTGTGCAAGACTCATAAAGAAGTCAATCAGCCAGGCTCCAGTGTCTCACACCTGTAATCCTAGCTACTCAGGAGGCTGAGATCTCAGGACTGGGGTTCAAAGCCAGCTCAAGCAGGAAAGTCCATGACACTCTTATCTCCAATAAACTATCACAAAACCAGAAGTGGTACTATGGCTCAAGTGGTAGAGCACTAGCCTTGAGCTGAAGAGCTTAGGGACAGTTCCCAGGGCCAGAGTTCAAGCCCCACCACCAACAGAAAGGAAGAAAGGAAGAAAGGAAGAAGGAAGGAAAGAAAGAAAGAAAGAAAGGAAGGAAGGAAGGAAGGAGGGAGGGAGGAAGAGAGAGAGGGAAGAAGGGAGAGAGGGAGGGAGGGAAGGAGGGAGGGGGAGAAGGAAGGAAAGAAGGAAAGAAGGAAGAAAGGAAGGAAGGAAGGAGAGAAAGTCAATCAGACCTCATCCTTGCTCAGTTTTCTACTTATTAGCAGATGCATTCAAATTTCCATTCAGCTCTGAAGCCAGATACTTACTTATAACTCTTTGTACAGTCCTGTGTCCCCCACATTCAACACATGAGCAAGTCTTTCTGTGTGGTCCCTTAAATACTGTTTTCCCAATCACCTCTGTCCTTCCTGGGAATCTCCTACATCAACTCTTGTGTAACTCTCCTTACTGCCTACTTTACTTCTACACCTGCTCCTATCAAATGCATTCTCTACCCAACAAGTAAGGTATCCTTCAAAGATTTCATGTAAAGGGGTGGCACTGATCAAGATACACTCTACTCATAACCTGGCATATGGAATTGTAACCCTCATTGTACGGTCACATCATCATCATCATCATCATCACCATCATCACAATATTGTTTCATGTCAGTTCTCTCACTAAATACCTCTTCATATTTCTGCATCACTTTTTAAATTCAGTTTCAAGTCTATTTCCTGGCTTTTGTGCCTTACCTGACTTGGTCATTTTACTTTTCCCAATCACACCCTAACACTCTCCATTCCAGGCTTATCATTAAGTGTCAGAATTCTTCAATGACATCTACTCAGTGCAACCTAGGGCCCACTCTCTAGCCTTTTGTCACTTGACTCTGTTTGTTATAAGTTTAGAGATTCTCATTTATTTCTTTTGTGCCCTTAGTTTTCAACTATCCTTTCACGGGATTGTAAAATCAATGAGTTCAGAGGTCCAATAGTTTTATTTACTCTATGTTTCTCCATGCTTGAGACATAGTGAGAGCACAAAGAATTGGTGAAGTAATAAATTTTACCCCTTAATTAAATCAGGGCTCAACCCCACAATATGTGCAATGCTCTTTATATCCCCTCTGTCACTAAAAGAAACAACTCTAAAATTTTTAGTGCTATTTAATTATTTTTATTTATTTTATTTTTATTATTATAAAGGTGATATACAGGAGGGTTACAGTATGTAACTATAAATGTACATGAGTGCATTTTCTTCTTTTCCCTTCTATTTCTTCCTCCTCCTCCTCCTGCTCCTCCTCCTCCTCCTTTTTCCTCCTTCTCCTCCTCCTTCTCTTCCTCCCAGTCCTGGGGCTTGAATTCAGGGCCCAGGCACTGTCCCTGAGCTTCCTTGACTCAAGGTTAGCACTCTACCATTTGAGTCACAGCTCCATTTCCAGCCTTTTCTGAGTAGTTTATTGGAGAGAAGAGTCTCATGGACCTTTCCTGCCTGGGCTAGTTTCAAACTGCCATCCTCACATCTCAGCCTCCTTAGTAGCTAGTATAAGCATGAGCTACCAGTGCCTGGCATCAGTGCATTTCTTTTTGAACAATGTCACCCCTTCCTTCACTTTCTCCCAGTTTTTCCTTCCCTTCTCAACACAGTTCACAGTGTTGTCATTGCTGCATTTGTTCACCCTTGGCTATGTTAAATAATTTTTGTTATTATAAAGGTTATGGGGCTGGGAAGGCGGCTCAGTGGTAGAGTGCTTGCCTTGCATGCATGAGGCCCTGGGTTCAATTCCTCAGCACCATATAAGCAGAAAAAAGCCAGAAGTGGCACTGTGGCTCAAGTGGTAGGGTGCTAACCTTGAGCTGAAGAGCTGAGGGACAGCACCCAGGTCCAGAGTTCAGCCCCCATGACCAACAAAAAAAAAAGTTTATGTACAGAAGGGTTACAATTTCATAAGTCAGGTAATGAGTATATTTCTTTTTGGTCAATGTCAACTCTTCCTTCACCCACTTATTTCTTTTATTTGATATCTATCATGAGGCTTGAACTCAGTGCTTTCTCTCTCTCCCTTGTTTTGTTTTGTTTTTAATTTAGGAGGAGGGGTGTTGTTTTTTTTTTCTCAGAACTCATGCTCTACCAGTTGATCCATGCCTCCATTTCTAGAGTTTTGATGATTAAATGTAATTGGAAGTAAGAACCTCTTGGATTTGTCTGCCTGGGCTAGCTTCAAATCTTAATTCTTATATCCAAGCCTCCTAAATAAGTACAATAATAGGTGTGAGCCACTGGCACCCTGCTCATTCCAACTATTTTTGACCAGAGTCCAGTAGAAAATAAAGACTGTATCTTGGTTTTAGTCCATGGAATTAAGAAAAAGATATATAAATTAATGAGCAAGCTGGGCACTGGTGGCACACACCTGTAATCCTAGCAACACAGGAAGCTGAGATCTGAGCATATTGGTTTGAAGTCAGCCTGGGTAAGATAGTCCATGAGACTCTTATCTCCAATTAACCACCAGAAAACTGGACATGGTGCTGTGATTCCAAGTGATAGATCACTAGCCTTAAGAACTCAGGGATAAGCCGGGCGCTGGTGGCTCACGCCTGTAATCCTAGCTACTCAGGAGGCTGAGATCTGAGGATCGCGGTTCAAAACCAGCCCAGGCAGGAGAGACTGTGAGACTCCTATCTCCAATAAACCACCAGAAAACCGGAAGTGG
>NW_012267327.1:3944670-3948986 GCF_000151885.1 Dipodomys ordii
AAGTGGTGCTGTAGCTCAAGTGGTAGAGCGCTCGCCTTGAGCTGAAGAGCTGAGGGACAGCGCCCAGGCCCAGAGTTCAAGCCCCACGACCCACCAAAAAAAAAAAAAAAAAAGAACTCAGGGATAAGCCGGGCACTGATGGTTCATGCCTGTAATCCTAGCTACTCAGGAGGCCGAGATCTGAGAATCTTGGTTCAAAGTCCATTGGGGCAGGAAAGTCCATGAGACTCTTATCTCCAATAAACCACCAGAAAACCAGAAGTGGCGCTGTGGCTCAAGTGATAGAGCACTAGCCTTGAACTGAAGAGCTGAGGGATGGCACCCAGCCCCAGAGTTCAAGTCCCACAACTGACAAAAAATAAAATAAAAAATAAAGCTTAGGGATAGTATCACCCAGGCCCTGAGGTCAAGCCCCATGACCAACAAAAACAAATAAAATAAAATAAAAAGAGCAAGTCACCCCTGTCTTCTATTGCATGAAGAAAATGAGGAAGAAATTGTTATCTTCTCTTCATGTCTAAATGTTATACAATTATTTAAACAGCAGATAAGGAACTTAATTATAAATCTGGACTCACATTTTAAAAACATCCTGGCAAGTTTATTACTAGAAGTGATAAGGAAAGATACCCAGGATTCATCACAATGATGTCACGTTCCTGTCTCCATTCTGCTTGAGAAACAGTGATCTTCTGCCTTTTTCTATATGAAAATGGAGTACACTTAGATTCACCATTGCTTTGTAAACCCTGACAACATTGAGAGGTATAGTTTACAGGATAGCTCATAAATGATATTGTATATATAGATATATATGTTATAAATGAGTATAATTTGTGCTGAAACCCATTTCAGCATGAAAATATTGAAAGATAGATATTTATTTGTTTATTTTGCCAATCCTAGGGCTTGAACTCAGGGCCTGGGCACTGTCCCTGCACTTCTTTTTTGCTCAAGGTTAGCACTCTTCCACTTGAGCCATAGCGCCACTTGCAGCTTTTTCTGCTATATGTGGTATCGAGGAATCGAACCCAGGGCTTCAAACCCAGGGCTTTGCCCATGCAAAGCAAGCACTCTACCACTGAGCCACATTCCCAGCCCTGAAAGATGGGTTTATCAACACACAATCCCAGTTCTTTCTGAAGAAATGTCACAGACAGCTCCGAACCATTATTTAGAAGTATGATTTGCCATTCTTCACTTCTCACATTTTTTTCTCTCTATAGTCTGAATGTGGCAGGGTAAGGAGGCCAGCTGGGCAAATTGACAAAATCCAATAAGACATTCAGCAATGTCTCATGCTATCCTATCACTAAGTTTCTAAGAATTACTATTTTGCCATCCATGGAATTTTTTACATCAGGCCTTAGTAAATCTATTTGATATGTTCAAATTAAATCTCAACTAAACACAGTGTGGCATTGAGACTGATCATTTCAGTCCCTCTCTAGGTGGTGGATATTTACTCTAAATGACCTATCACACGGAATAAAGATTGTTTTCTAAGACCTGTTTTAAAGTCTCTTACTAGTGTCTACTGAATGAATGGTCAAATACTAAAGCATACCAAAAAATCATCCATTAGAAGCAAGGAAACATAGAAGCCGGGATGGAATAAGCTTGGTAATCATTTTGACAAGGGTGAAATTGCAGTCAGGACCTTGCATAATCCCCTGCGCCAATGTGAGGCTGTGTGGTAGACACTGCCCGCCCTGCGGTTCTCCACTCCACCAAAAGCCCCTGAACGGACCAGAGGAAAGGCAACCAACAGCAGCCTCACTCCAGGAGGTGGCCTGTGTTCCCACAAGCTTTGCACCAGCTGGCATCCAATCTCTACTTGGGCATAGGCACAGATCGAAGTCTGTTCTTAGGCACAGATGCATTGGCATAAAATTTGTCCTTAGGTCTAGTAACTGGGACTTTTGGCTACCTTGGCCTACTGTATCATTCCAGCAAAGTGATTGAAATGACAGGGGTGGACAAATTTGATAAAAATACAACAGGCAGAGGGAGAATCCAGACATGATTGGTGTCAGAAATACAGTTTGAAGAAGGCAATTTGTGTAGAAAATTTCTGGAAGACTATATGCCAAACTCATCCTAGTCATAAGCTCTTAGAGAAAGGATTATTGGAGTCCTTTATTGTACATTTCTGTGTGTGTGTGTGTGTGTGTGTGTGTGTGTGTGCCTCAGAGCCTCACACACATCTTTTTCTTTATTTTCTTTTTTTTTTTGTCAGTTGTGGGGCTTGATCTCTGGGCCTGGGTACTGTCCCTCAGTTCTTCAGCTTAGGTGAACACTCTACCACTTGAGCCACAGTACCACTTCTGGTTTTCTGGTGGTTAATTGATGATAAGAATCTCATGGACTTCCCTGCTAGGGCTGGCTCTGAACCTTGATCCTCAGATCTCAGCCTCCTGAGTAGCTAGGATTACAGGCATGAGCCACCAGCACCCAGCTAAGCCTCACATTCTTGCTTAGCTTCTTTGCTTCAGTCTGTTACTCTACCAGTTGAGCCACACCTCTACTTCTGTTTTGTTTTTTTTGTGTTTTTTTTTTTTGCTGATTAGGAATAATAGTGTCTTGTCTTCCTGAGCTGGCTTTGAACCTTGCTCCTCAGATATCAGCCTCTTGAGTGGTTACTGACACCAGACACGCAGAATATTCATAAACCAACAGTGCTGGAGAAAATGATTTCGTTAACAGAGATATTTTGCCAAGAAACTTGATGGTGACTTTCACCTATAGCAATTAAAATGTCTCTAATAAAATACCTTTGAGATAAATGATAATTCTTTATTCAGAGCTCATCAGAGAAGATCTAATTTATTGCATTGACTATAACTTGTTAAATAGCCTCTGTTTGAAAGCTAATGCCATGATAAATTTTAATCATGTGAATAGAAGCAGCTTCAAAGCTATATTAATTATACATTTAAGCTCTACATACAAACTCATACATTACAGTACTCCCAGAACATATAAAATATAGTCTGAGCCAAATTAAAATATGCCAATTTCCTCAACAGTTGTTTGCTTTTGATATATTGTAGTTATTTTAGTCCAGTCTTTATAAACATTAGATTATTACTGTAACTTCTTAGACATTTTGCTTCCCTAGAGAGAAATCCAGGCTTTGGTTTAACTTCCTGAAAAGATTTTGACTTCTGCAGAATACAAAGAAGATTAGTCAAAATATCTATCTCCATCAAGGCAAGGTTTTTGTTTCTGTTTTTTGTTTTGGGTGGTTTGTTAGTTGGTTGGTAGGTTTGTTTGTTTTTTATGCTGGTACTAGGGTTTAAACTTAGGGCCTACCAGTTATTTCTTGGCTAATACTCTATCACTTGGGCCACAGTTCTACTTCTGGCTTTTTCTTGGTTAGTTGGAGAAAAGACTTTCATGGACTTTTTCTGTCCAGTCTGGCTTTGAACCATGATCCCCAGATCTTAGTCTCTTGAGTACTAGGATTACAAGTGTGAGCTACAAGCACTCAGCTAGATAAGCTTCAATCTTTGTACAGAGTACCTGCTGCTGTACTTGTCTGTAATTTATCTAAGTGGTGCCCTGCTGTAGCTATTTCTGTTGCTTCTAATCTTTCTGTTCTTCAACCAATGCCAGGATGAATATCTTTGTATGGTTGTCATTTAAAGCATGGCAGTTCTACTAATTGATAAATGTACAAATAAATACATATGGGATTGTATGCAAGTGAACACAAATGTATTGATCAAATGTTGTAATTGTTTAAGAAAACTATCACAGTCCAATAAAATGAATACCAGGAACCTGACACTTGAAAGGTAGAGGAAGGGCTAGGAATATGGCTCAGTGGTAGAGTGCTTGCCTAGCATGCATGAAGCTTTGAGTTCACTCAGTACCATATACACCGAGAAAGCCAGGAGTGATGCTGTGGCTCCAGTGGTAGAGTGCTTGAGCAAAATGATCTCAGAGACAGTGCTCAAGCCCTGAGTTCAAGCCCCAGGACTGGCAAAAAAGAAAAAGAAAAGAGAGGGAGGGCACTGGTGGCTCATGCCTGTAATCCTAGCTACTCGGGAGGCTGAGATCTGAGGAACGCAGTTCAAAGTCAGCCTGGGCAGGAAAGTCTGTGAGACTCTTATCTCTAATTAACCACCAGAAAACTGGAACTAGCACTGTGGCTTGAGTGGAAGAGTGCTTGCCTTGAGCTGAAGAGCTGAGGGACAGAACCCTGGCCCAGAGTTCAAGCCCCATAACTGGAAGGGAAAAAAAAAAAGCATGGGCTGGGAAGGTGGCTCAGTGGTAGAGCGCTTGCCTTGCATGCATGAGGCCCTGGGTTC
>NW_012267327.1:3950641-3966203 GCF_000151885.1 Dipodomys ordii
GCTCTACCACTGAGCTACCTTCTCAGCCCATGTTTTAATTTTTTAATAAACACTTGAGACATCTTGGATTTGGGTCTAAGAAATGAGATGAATGTCTAAAAATATGTTCTTCATTCTCCAGATCCATAGCCAGCTGTCCCAATGCCATTCACTAAGTGATATAGCACACTTCATCATTATACTCTTGTTATGTGCTAATATCTGATGAATAGATGTTTCTGTTCCAAGCTCCTTTTTTCTATTACATTTATCTCTTTTCAATTTATGGAGTATCTAATGTAATTATCATAATGATGCAAGTACTGTAGCTCTGTATTTTAAGATGAGTGGTATGTTAAGGTTAATTTTTTTGATCTACTTTGCATATACATACATATATATATATATATTCCTTTCTCCATTGGTATACATAAAACTTGTTTCCAATTTTCTATTTTTCTTTCTAGACTACTTTTTTTTTTTTTTTTTGAGTCCGGTCATGGGGCCTGAACTCTGGGCCTGGGCGCTGTCCCTCAGCTCTTCAGCTCAAGGCTAGTGCTCTACAACTTGAGCCACAGCGCCACTTCCGGCTTTTTTTTCTTTTTGCTTATGTGGTGTTGGGGAATCGAACCCAGGGCCCCAGGCATGCAAGGCAAGCCCTCTACCACTGAGCCACCTTCCCAGCCCTAGACTACTTTTTTTTGCCGGTCCTGGGGCTTGAACTCAGGGCCTGAGCCTTATTTGCTCAAGGCTAGAGCTCTACCATTTGAGCCACAGCGCCACTTCCAGCTTCTGTGTATATGGTACTGAAGAATCAAACTCAGGGCTTCATGCATCCTAGGCAAGCACTCTACCACTGAGCCACCTTCCCAACCCTGGACTACTTTTTTTTTTTTCTGTGTTGATTAACTTTTCCAAAGGAAAAGATACAGTATTCTAGAAACTCTTGTGTCCATTTAAATGGCAAAAAAATGATGGTATGCTTCAAGTGAAAGACCTTCAGCTATGAATGAAACTGCCAAGTGACCGTGAGATGTCCTGAGTTCAAACCCCAGTATCAACACACACAACGCCATAAAAAGAATTACCCCTCAGCCCTTAGTGACCACTAGTGAGCAGGCTGCCTGGGACGACTGTGTGCTGAACTGTATGAGCCACTCACTGGGAAGCAGAAGAATGAAAAGACAAGACAGAATTGATCCTGGAAAGTTGGCCATGCATTGTAGATTTCTCCTTTTTTTCTGCTTCCTCCACATGTTAGAAATGAACTGTAAATTGTAGTAAAGAGTCCTTTTCCTGCCTCTTGTTCTTTACCATTCTAGATAATTCCACAACCTAGTTTATGTTTGGATGGAATTTAATCTCAGTTTGGGGAGGATATCTTATTACTGTGATGGAGTCAATTACCCTGTTAACAAAAGCATAGCAACCTAGACTTGAAAGAAAGATATCCAATATAAAAAGGCCTGGTCAGCCAGGCACCCGTGGCTCACACCTATAATCCTAGTTACTCAGGAGACTGAGATCTGTGGATCGTGGTTCAAAGCCAACCCAGGCAGAAAGGCCATGAGATTCTCATCTCCAATTAATCATCAGAAAACTGAAAGTGCTGTTATGGCTTAAAATGGTAGAGTGCTAGCCATGAACTCAGGGACAGTGCCCAAGCCCTGAGTTCAGGCTTCATGGCCAACAAAAATTTTTAAGTTTATATGCAAATTAACATCAAGATTTTTTAAAGTGAAGGTTTTGAAATAGCCCTGAGATAGAGGGTTTCTAGAAAGAACTGTGTTGATTGTATAGCCTTGTAATTGCTTCCGTTCACATGGAACAACTCCAGCTGCTTTCAAAATCAACAAATGATAAGCCCAAGAAAGATGGGAAGAAAACAACAGCATTTTTGTTATGTCCAACTGATAACCACTGGATTGCATATAAATTATGTTCAGCACAATTAAGCAGAGAATGAGCATCATCTGTAATGCAGTAAAATATGGCACTGACACAAATGTAGAAAGATCTCCAAGTCATTGCTTTGATTATCTAAATTGGCACTGCCAACTTATATATTTACAAAAACCATGAACAATGGGTCAAACAATTTTCTTTGGGGATGCATGTGCACAAACCATGGTCAAAGCTCAAAAGCATTTTCCATCCTTTGATTCATCAACTTTGATTGTTCTTAACCTTCTGTGATCTGTGTTCCTCAATGTGTATTTAATCTCATGAGGTAGGATGGCTCAGGAGAAAAATCCTACCTTGGTGTTGTATTAGTGAATGAATCATGGAAAAGAGATAAATCTAGCTAGGTGTCAATTGCTCATGCATATAATCCTAGCTATTCATGAGGTTTCGATCTGAGAATCGGAGTTTGAAGATAGTTCAAAGCAGCAAAATCTCTGAGATTCTGGTCTCCAATAAGAGTCTGAAATAAAGTTGTAGCTCAGGTGATAGAGCACTAGCCTTGAGCAAAAAAGTTAAAGGACAGTACCCAGATTCTGAGTTTAAGCCCCAGTACTAGCACACACACACACACACACACACACACACACACACACACATTAGTACTGTTAAATGGAACAAGATACTTTCTAAGCTGGATTGTCTACAAGAGGTCAGAAAATTTGGGGTGTAAACAAAATTTTATTCAAGAGAAGGGAAAGGAGTAGTTAACGGTGTTGAACACATTTAATGAAGCATTTGAAAATAAATGAATAAATCAATTGGAGATAAATTAAGTTTATATTCTATAGGTTCTACTAGTTCAATATGCATGTACAACTGAAAAATGTAACTGACAATTCAGGTGGAAAGTAGCCTAAAATAAAATAATCTTTATCAGACTTGTTCGGAAAGTTTCCTCTGTTCCTCTTGGCCACACTGGGCTAGATCAAGTCAGTCTCTCTATTTTTTTTATGCCAATCCTGGGGCTTGAACTCAGGGCCTGTGCACTGTCCCTGAGCCTCTTTTTGCTCAAGGTTAGCACTCTACCACTTGAGCCACAGTACTACTTCCTGCTTTTTCTGAGTAGTTACTTTTTTTTTTTCTCCTTGGTAGTGGGGCTTGAATTAAGGACCTGTGTTCTGTCTCTGAGATCTTTTGCTCAAGGTTAGTGCTCTACCACTTAGCCACAGTGCCACTTCTGGTTTTCTGATGGTTAATTGGAGATTAGAATAACACAGACTTTCCTGCCTAGGCTGGCTTTGAACCTCAAGCCTCCAAACTCAGCCTCCTGAGTATCTAGGATTACAGGTATGAGCCAGAGGCTCCTGACTTCTTTTTAATTCTATAGAAATAAAACATACCTGGTGTGATAATAATGTAAGGTCTATATTAAAATAGAGTGGTCAAATGTTAAAGAATCTTCTGAGCCAGCCATTAATGACTCACTCCCATAACTAGCCACTTAGGAGGCTGAGATCTGAGGATCAGTTCAAAATCACCCCAGGCAGGAAAGTCAACGAGACTCTTATCACCAGTTAACTACCAAAAAGCTGGAAGTGAAGCTGGCTTAAGTAATAGAATGCTAGCCTTGACCCTCAAAAGCTTAGAGACAGTGATTAGGCCCTGAGTTCAAGCCCCAAGATGCAGGCACATGCACGCGTGCACGCGCGCGCACACACACACACACACACACACATACACACTCCTCTGTTGATTACTATAAGAACAACTGATACTCAAATTTTCCTTGATTGGTTCCAAAGTAAGTGACTACAAAAAACGTGTTTAAGTGGGAGGACTGAGTGACTACTATTCTTGTCTCAGTGCTCAATGGAGAGATCTGAGGCCTTATATACCTTTAAAAATGGTTATTTAGAGCCGGACACCAGTGGCTCACACCTGTAATCCTAGCTACTCAAGAGGCTGAGTTTTGAGGATCATGGTTCAAAGCTAGCCCAGGAAGAAAAGTCTATGAGGCTCTTATCTCCAATAAACCACTCAGAAAACCAGATGTGGCACTGTGGCTTAGGTGGTAGAGCATGAGCCTTACACTGAAGAGCTGAGGGACAGTGCCCAAGCCCAGAGTTCAAGGTCCACAATCAATAACATAATAAATTGTTATTTATAAAAAGTTAATGTACAGAGCTTAATTACCTTTAATTGAACAACAATCCTCCTCTATCGGGGATGGTCATCCTCTATGATAGACCATACAGCTTCAGAGGTGACACACTTGGAGTGGTAGAAAAGGAAGGGTGCACACACATAGCCAATTACATGAGCCTAATCAACCTCCTATCACTAGGGTGACATCACAGCCAGATCACACTTGATATCCTCTGTGGAGATAGTTTCAATAGAAAAACAAGACAAAAATCGGGAGGTGGGGAGGGACAGGATGGTAGGGGAAATGAAAGGAGGAGGTAACAATGTTCAATAGGAAATGTACCCATTACCTTACTCATGTAACTGTAACCCCTCTGTGCTCTATTTTTACAATAAAAATTTATTAAAATTAAAAAAAGATAAACATACCCATAAAAAAAGTAAAACAAGACAAAAACAAAAAAAAAATATTTACTCTATGGCTGAGAATGTGGCTTAGTGGTACAGTGCTTGCCTACCAAGCATGAAGCCCTGGGTTTGATTCCTCTGTCCCACATAAACAGAGAAAAACTGGAAGTGGCTCTTTGGCTCAAGTGGTAAAGTGCTATCCTTGAGCAAAAGAAACTCAAGGATAGAGACCAGCCCTGAGTTCACGTCCCAGAACTGGTTAAAAAAAAAATCTGTTTTGAAGAACATATCAAACTGGGCTCAAATTCTGGCTCTATCAATTCCTAGGAAAATGATGTAGGCCCGGGTGTTCACATATGACTCAGCCAGAACTGGTTAAAAAAAAAAATCTGTTTTGAAGAACATATCAAACCGGGCTCAAATTCTGGCTCTACCAATTCCTAGGAAAATGATGTAGGCCCGGGTGTTCACATATGACTCAGCGATAGCTCCGATAAGCACATCATTTCTCTTTTTCTTTCTGTTCAATATGCTGTTGGTTTGATGCTGGCTGTTTGCTTCAAAACAGGTGTTTGATTTTTTGTTTTGTTTTGTTTTGCAGTTGTGGGGCTTGAACTCAGGACCTGGGCTCTGTTCCTGAGCTCTTTTGCTCAAGGATAATGCTCTACCATTTTAGCCTCAGCTCTACTTCCTGTTTTCTGGTGGTTAACTGGAGATAAGAGTCTCACAGACTTTCCTGCATGGGCTGGATTTGAATCACCATCCTCAAAGCTCAGCCTCCTGAGTAGCTAAGATTGCAGGCATGAGCAACAAGCACCCATCAATACAATACTCAGGATTTTTGCTTTTATTTATTTTTTGGTCATGGGGCTTGAACTCTGGGCCTGAGTGCTGTCCCTCAGCTCTTCAGCTCAAGGCTAGCGCTCTACCACTTGAGCTACAGAGCCACTTCCGGTTTTCTGGTGGTTTATTGGAGATAAGAGTTTTGCAGCCTTTCCTGCTGGGGCTGGCTTTGAACTGAGATCCACATATCTCAGCCTCCTGAGTAGCTAAGATTAGGTGTGAGCAACTGGTTCCCCGGTTTTTCATTTTTTTTCTTTTTTTAAGAAAGAATTTTGGGCTGGGAAGGTGGCTCAGTGGTAGAGCGCTTGCCTTGCATGCCTGAGGCCCTGGGTTTGATTCCTCAGCACCACATAAGCAAAAAGAAAAAAATCGGAAGTGGCACTGTGACTCAAGTGGTAGAGCGCTAGCCTTGAGCTGAAGAGATGAGGGACAGCGCCCAGGCCCAGAGTTCAGGCCCCACGACCAGGCCAAAAAAAAAAATTTATTATTTTACTGAGCAGTTTTTTTTTTCGGTCATGGGGCTTGAACTCTGGGCTTGGGAGCTGTTCCTATGCTTTTCAGCTCAAGGCGAGCACTCTTCTATTTGATCTACAGTGCCACTTCCGGTTTTCTAGTGGTTTATTGGTGATAAGAGTCTCACAGACTTTCCTGCCCAGACTGGTTTTGAACTATGATCCTCAGATCTCAGCCTCCTGAGTAGCTAGGATAACAGACATGAGCCACCAGTGCCCGCCTCATTCCAAGCCAATTTACATGCCTACTTTGTCTTGCACTGTCTTTCTGCCATCATTACTTCACATTGTGCTGACCAGCTGGAACTCTTAATGGATGATGGACAGGAAGCAAGTTAATAGTGGTAGAAATGCTTCAGGACAGGACATCAGAATTTCACTAGAGCTGTGTTCAGATGCACATTCAGTGATGAGTGTGTACCTTTAAAGCACTCATAAGGAGGCTGAGGCAGGAGGAATGTGAATCTGAGGCTAACCTGAACTCCATACAAAAACTCTAAGCAAAGAAAAAAAAACTAAAAGATAGCAAATGGGAGAGTTGAGTGATAAATCATGAATCAGTGAAGGTCCTATGGTATAAAATTGATTAAAGCCAGACTTGGAGGAAGTACCCAATAGTGTATTCCTAGTCACCTGAACAAATGATGTCTCAGGAAGGTACAAATTCTGCCTGAAAAAGCAGAGAATAATGAAAGTCAATGTTTGATAACAGGAAAATATTTCTGTAGTTGTAGGAATCTCATAGTCTAGATAGCCTTTCACTCTTTACTATGTAAGAGTTGTTTATAAAACTCTTATAGCACAGTATGGTATGAGTTAACCTTTGAGATGATAACCTTTAAAATAGTCTAGTTAATCAAGAAAATATATACATATATGTATTCATGTGTGCATACATATACACACATATACAATGAAATTTTACTCATTTGTCAGAAAGAATAATATATCATTTGCAAGGAACTAAGCAGACCTGGAAAAAGCTATCTTAAGTGAAATAATCAGACTGAGAGAGAAAAAGACCCATGTTTTTCTCTCATATGTAAAAATTAAATCTAAAGTGTAAACATACAGGAAAATATAGAGAGAGCCATATGAATATATTACAAACAAATTGACTAAAGTATAGCGTACACCAAGGAGGATTCCAGTGGTGTAACTCCTTTGTGTAACTACTTACAGGGGCAAAATGTATATCAGCAAGCTGAGACATGTTTGGTCAGGAAGAAGTGAGGTAGATAAATGGAGACAGAAAAGGTGAATAAATACAGTCATCATATTCAATGTACATAGCCAGGCACCAATGTCTCATGCCTGCATTCCTAGCTGCTTAGGAGGCTGAGATCTGAGGACTGCAACTTGAAGCCATCCCAAGCAAGAGAGTCTGTGAGACTCCTATCTCCAGGTAACCGTCAAAATGTCAGAAGCAGAACTGTGGCTCAAGGGGTACAGCGCTAGCTTTGAATGAAAAATGGATCCTTGAGTTCAAGCCCCCATACTAGCGCATGCCACATGCACGTGAGCGTGTGCACACACACACACACACACACACAAAGAAAAAAAGGCAATACGTGTTAGTATTCTTGTGGGTATTATGGTCCACTATTGTGGTCAACATTAATAATCTTCATCATCACCATCACCATTTCAGAATGAAAAGAGTAGGACAAAGGATGGCTACAAATAAATGACACTTTTTCTAAAATCTGACATCTTTGAAGGAGGTAAGTGCACATTTGCACTTTAACATCTCACACACACACACACACACACACACACACACACACACACGTTGCAAATTTATGTGTGGCCAGAACTGATGTGAGAATATCTTATTTTTTGTTTTGTTTTATTATTTTTTGTATTGCAGCTTTCATTTTAAAGGGTTAAGCCCAACTGAAATTTCTATGCCAACTATTTATTGTCTGTTTCTGAAGGGCCTATAAACATTCACTAAACAGAACTTTTGAGTTATTCCTTTCAATTGTAGCTGGAAAAAATGTAGCAAAGCAGCAAAACCAGGCTGTTGCATGGTTTTCCGTGACCTGTAGCAAAACGATTTCTCCCATCTGGATGTGTTTCCTTCCTGCATGCCTGGGTCAGTCAGCTTCCCATTAGCAAGTACTGGAGATGATCAACTGGTACAGGGAAGTGGTTTGCTTGGGTTTGCAGTTTGGGAGGTTTCAAGCCTCACTAATTGGCCCCATGGGTTGGACCTGTTACCACATTATATCATGGTAGGAGCAAATGAATAAGCCTGCTCATCTCAGAGTGGAAGGCAAAAGAGAGAGGGAAAGAGACCAGGGTCCCATTCCCCTTCAGAGGACATGCCCCTTCCCTGCCATGGCCTAACCAACTCCCCACTAGGCTTCACAAGTAGACTTCCACCACCTCTCCACAATAGCACAAAGTGCCAAGGACCGAGGCTGGTCCCTACATACCAGTCTTGAGCAAAAAGCACCAGTCTTGAGCAAAAAAAGCTAAGGGAGAGTGTGAGGCCTTGAGTTCAAGTTCTAGTACCAATATAATAAAAAAAAAAAAAAAGGCCAGGCACCAGTGACTCATGCCTGTAATCCTAGGTACTCATGAGGCTGAGCTCTGAGGATCACGGTTCTAAGCCAGCCCAGGCAGGAAAGTCTGTGAGACTCTTATCTCCAATGAGCCACCAAAAAACCAGAAGTGGCACTGTGTGGCTCAAATGGTAAAGCACTCGCCTTGAGCTGAAGAGCTCAGGGATAGCGCCCAGGTCTAGAGTTCAAGCCCTACAACCAACAAGAAACAAACAAAACAAAAACCCAGGAATCAGAAATATGTGCATTGTTCTTGTTTTTGTTGCTGCTGCTGTTTTGCAGTGCTGAATCCTGGGCCTTACCCATAATAGGCCAGTACTCTACCACTGAGCCACACCCCCTGACCAGAAAGAAAACTTGATAGTGCTGTCATATACCCCACCATGCATACAAAATACTACAACAAAACCATGAGTGGAGGAATCCACGCCTACCTCACAGTCAAATCCATAAGCTAACAAATGTGTTCCACACACACAACTAGCGCATCACATTAGCCATCCAAGCGCATTCACAGCAATCCAGCTCCCTCCATTGCAGAAGATGGTTTCAATAATCGCAACTACCAATAGACCATTATGCAGTGTTCAGTTAAAGACCCTTTAAGGAGGTCAAGTACAAAATGCTTCAGTTCTTCTGTAACAAGGATGAAAATGACAGAGCCAATTAGAGCTTTAGAATATCAAAGATTAAACATGAAAGGAAACTTCAAAACCATCTCAACTCATCTCTCAAATGACATAGAAGAAAATTGAGTGTCAAGAGCTATGTCCTGAAGCAGGTGGCTAGGAGGAATGGCTTCTTGTGTTTTATCACACAGCAGGAGAACTATGGTCCATAATTATTAATTGAATTTTTCAAAATAAGTAATAGAGAAGGTTTTGGATGTTCCAAACATGGTGATAGATAGGGCAGTTACCTTGATCTTATTATCACACATTAAATATGTAAGCTGAATTCCAGGCACCAGTGGCTCATACCAGTAATCCCAGCAACTCAGGAGACTGAGATCTGAAGATTGTGGTTCAAAGCCAGCCCAGGAAGAAAAGTCTGTGAGACTCTTATCTCCAATAAACCACTCAGAAACAGCCAGAAGTGGGGTTGTGGCTCCAGTGGTAGAGCACTAGCCTTGAGCCAAAAAATCCCAGGGATAGAATCATGCCCACAATACACACACACACACACACACACACACACACACACACACACACACACATACACACACACCTGAAATTTATACTTGTACCCATTAGTATGTACAATTACTTGGTGTCCATGGAACAACAAGGGAGTAGAGGGACATGGGGAGAGAGAGAGAGAAAGAGAGAGAGAGTAATAGAAGGGGTTATTCTGGGCAAAATATATACACATGAAATACCATTGTGAAATGCTTTGGTAATATACACTAAAAATGAATGACAAGTGAGCAATTACAGGCTGTGTTAGAAAATGGAATCAATAGGAGGGGGAATGGACAGGGTGAACGGGGGCAAATATGTTCAAAGTACTTTATATATAGAAATAGAAGAATCAAATTGTTTTTAAAAAGGGAGAAGGGTGTGGCTGGAAATGTGGCTTAGTGGTAGAGTACCTGTCTAGCATGCATGAAGCCCTAGGTTTGACTCCTCAGCACCATATAAACAGAAAAAGCTGGAAGTGGTGCTGTGGCTCAAGTGGTAGAGTGCTAGCCTTGAGCTGAAGAGCTCAGGGACAGCGCCCAGGCCCAGAGTTCAAGACCCAGAACCAACAACACAAAAAGGTGGGGGGAGGTGGGGAAGGTGGCTCAGTGGTAGAGTGCTTGCCTTGCATGCATGAAGCCCTGGGTTCAATTCCTCAGTACTACATAAGCTGAGCTGAAGAGATGAGGGACAGCACCCAGGCCCAGAGTTCAAGACCCACAACCGATAAAAAAAAATACAAAAACAAAAAGCTGAAAGTGGTGCTGCGGATCAAGTAGTAGAGTGCTAGCGTTGAACAAAAAAAGCTCAAGAACAGTGTCCAGACCCTGAATTCAAGCTCCAGGACTGGCCAAAAAAAAAGCATAAGGAAGGGTAAGGAAGAATAGCAAAAGTGTGTAAGGTTGACAGGTACACTGTAATGCATATATGTTACCATGAAAGCTCCCTAATAAGACTAACATACGCTAATTCAAAATCTTACTAATAACAATGATAAGGAAGTGGAGCTGTGGCTCAAGTAGTAGAGCACTATGATCAAAAAAGCTCAGGGACAGTGCCCAGGACCTGCATTCAAGCCCTACAACTAACAATAATAATAATAGTAATAGTAATAATAACAACAGAATCATGTGGTGTCTCAGATTTGTGTCCTATAATACATTGGACTTCACACGGGACTTTTATATTCACATTAATGTGTACATGAGACTTCTCAAGTCTCAATAGTGAAGGTAAGGATGTAGGGTAACGTGGGGATGCTGTTCACTCAGGACATATGTGCACAACTAAGGGCACTTCAGTCCTCGACTTTTGAAATCAAACTCTTTCCTATAACCTCTTAGGAAGGAAGGATGGAAGGAAGGAAGGGAGGGAGGGAGGGAATCCCCAAACCAAAACTACTCAATGTTTTCCAAGGACAAAAACAATCTCTGTCACATGTTCAGGAAGAACATATATCTTCTGACTTAGAGACATCAGTTCTATTTCTATGGAAATAGAACACACATGTCAAAAGTGCCTTGCTCAGAAAATATGCAGAGTGTAAGACACAGAAAGTTATCACCCAATGCAAATGATGTTGATGAATACTTAGCATTGGGAAGTGTGGCTCAGTTGACTAACGCAGACCCCAGGGAATGAGCAGTGTAAGAATATGGAATCCTGACTTCTTGGAGTCAACTTTTGCAGCCCCTGTGAAGGCTTTTCATTAGCATCTAAGCTGTTGCTTACCCTCCTTGTTTCATCATATACATTTCTTTTCTTTTCTTTTTCTTTTCTTTTTTTTTGGGGGGGTCCGGTCGTGGGGCCTGAACTCTGGGCCTGGGCACTGTCCCTCAGCTCTTCAGCTCAAGGCTAGTGCTCTACCACTTGAGCCACAGCGCCACCTCCGCCTTTTTTTTTTATGTGGTGCTGAGGAATCGAACCCAGGGCCTTAGGCATGCAAGGCAAGTGCTCTACCACTGAGCCACCTTCCCAGCCCCCATCATATACATTTCTTGTCACCTGCTACATGCCACTCAGCTTGCCAATGTGCTGAAGACACAAAGTGTTCCTTGTTCCTAGGGAACTTTGTAAAGCATGTTGTATAACCAGAGCACTGGAGAGGAAGCTCTGTAAGGATGAGAGCCAGCTTGTTGGCATCTTGACACGCCCGAGGGGTCACCGTGTGTTTACAAAATGATACTTAATCAGCAATCAATAAGGGATTAGACTTGAAAGCCTGTATTTTCTTCTCTCTCTTACATTTGGCAGGCAGATTTGGAGAGGAAGAAACACCGGCTCTCTTTTCCCTTCTTACTGTACAGGGAGGAAGAGGATGCTCTATGCATTGGCCATGATGGCAAAGGGAAGATTGGTTGGTGACAGGGACAGGTATGACAGCCACTGTGGCCATTTGGAGCCAAGCAAGTCATAAAGCTCACCTCGCCGGGTGCGGATCCTTCCGGCCCACGAGACAGATGGATAGCTATTATGGCTCAGCAGTGATGGATAGGATTGGCTCGAAATAGCACAACACATTCAGCTCTTCGGAGACAACCAACATTTATCACTGGTGATGAATCCTTCTGTGAGTCCATTTCAAGGCTACCAGGGCTCTTTCCTTGCACTCTTTCTCCTTGGGTATCAGGCCCAGTACCTCCTCACTTGGGGGAATGTTTACTTTCTGGGGCCATGAATACAGCCACTGAGTATTTAATCATAGAACACAGGAGTAGATTATGGTCCCAGCAACTCAGCCCAGCCTGCCGCCTCCTCCCAGCATGCCACAGTACTTACAATTTCACCTTCTAGGGACACTGGCTTGAACTGTTAAATGTTATTGGTGTCATTTAACAATTAACATCTATTAGACATTCATAGACAATACATCTTATAGCAGTAAATTAAAAGTCATATCCAAAAGGCAAACACCTCACTAAAAGTCTACTTCTAGAGTACAGGTTAAGTATTTGTGTGTGTGTGTGTGTGTGTGTGTATGTGTGTCAATCTTGGGGCTCACACTCAAGGTCTAGATACTGTCACTAAGCTTTTGTGTACAAGTAGCACTCTACTGATTGAACCACAACTCCACTTCCAGCCTTTTGGTGGTGAATGGAGATAAGAGTCTCACAGGAGAATCACATAGATACAATAGCTATGTGCATTTGACCTTGTAAAATAATATTTATCAAAAAGAACTCCAGGAAATGGAAACAAGAAGGTTTTTATTTTTCCCTTGTTTGTTACTGCTCTGTTTTCATTTCCTTTTGTCTTGTTCGTTCATTTATCTGCCATTGGGAAAGCAAAGAAATGGTGGGACCAAGGGTGAACAAATACAGCAGTGATATTCACTAGATACTATGTTGAAAATGAATTATACTATACAACTTGTGGGTGGTGAGAGGAGAGAAAACTGGGCAAGCATGAGGGAAGGGGTAACAATGTCAAAAATACATGTACTCTTTATATGACTTGTTTAATTATAACCCCTCTGTACATCACCTTTACAACAACAGTAAAAAAATATATATTTTTTCTGTCAGTTATAGGGCTTGAACTCTGGACCTGGGCACTGTCTCTGAGCTCTTCAACTCAAGGTGAGCACTCTACCACTTGAGCCACACCGTCACTTCTGGTTTTCTGTGGTTTATTGGAAATAAGAGTCTCTCAGTCTTTCCTGCCTAGGTTGGCTTTGAACCATGATCCTTAGACCTCAGCCTCCTGAGTTGCTAGGATTACAGGCATGAGCGACTGGAGCTGGCTGTTTTTTTGTTTTGTTGTTGTTGATACAAAAGTTCTACTAAATATATTTTCTTTTCTTTTCTCTTTTTTGCCAGTCCTGGGGCTTGAACTCAGGGCCTGGGCACTGTCCCTGAGCTTCTTTTGCTCAAGGCTAGCACTCTATCACTTGAGCCACAGCATCACTTCCAGCCTTTTGTTTATGTGATACTGAGGAATGGAACCCAGGGCTTCATGCATGCTAGGCCATTAAGCCACATTCCCAGCCCCTCAATGTATTTTCACAACATGAAGTTACAAGTAGTCATTGTGGTACATAGCCTAGAGTCCCCGAGCTTAGGAGGTCCATGCAAGAGGATGACTTGTTTGAGGCCACTCCAGGCCAGGTTGTCCCACACAAACAAACAAACAAATAAACAAATATGCAAAAGAAAACAAAATATTACAAGACAAATGAAAAACACTATCACTCACAATGAACTCATCCTAAGAATGCACACTCTAACTCTAATTTCAGTGATTATTATATTCTGAGACATCTCCCAGGAAAGATGGCTCACATGTCAAGATCTAAGAATACACTTCACAGAAGAGCAAGGACAACAGTTGTATCCCTGTGACTAACCAGTAAGCCTAGTAACTCAGGAGCTGGGTTCTATCGGACTGAAGTTCAAAACCAGTTCAAAGTAGCTCTAAAATAACCAGAAAAAAATACAGGCCGGAGGTGTGGCTCAACTAGTAGTACCAGCCAATCTTGTGCCCTGAGTTCAAATCCTGACAAGAGATGCCACAGTGCATAAAATGATTTACAATTTACGAGGGTGGGAGGGGAGGTAGTGATGACACTTCTTTTTCCTCAATTAAATATGCATCCTCAGAAAACTTCATTATATACTAAGGTGGTAGAGAAAAGAGAGAAAAAAAGGGGCTGGGAAGTTGGCTCAGTGGTAGAGTGCTTGCTTTGTATGCCTGAGGCCCTGGGTTCGATTCCTCAGCACCACATAAGCAAAATGAAAAAGCCGGAAGTGGCGCTGTGGCTCAAGTGGTAGAGCGCTAGCCTTGAGCTGAAGAACTGAGGGACAGCGCCCAGGCCCAGAGTTCCGGCCCCATGACCGGACCCTAAATTAATCAATTAACTAAAACAAAATAAAAAGAACATTCTTTAAAAAAAGAGAGAGAAAAAAAAAGATATAGGTAAAAATTATGAATTAGAGCTGGGCACCAGTAGCCCATGCCTGTAATCTTAGCTACTCATGAAGCTAAGATCTGAGGATCTCAGTTCATAGCCAGCCTGGAAAGGAAAATCTGTGAGACTCTTATCTCCAATTATGCACCAAAAATGCAGAAGTGGAGCTGTGGCTCAAGGCTAGCCTTGAACAAAAAAGCTCAGGGACAGTGCCCAGGCCCTGAAGTTAAGCCCTATGACTAACACACACACACACACACACACACACACACTGAGATTTGAGGATAGATATTCAAAGCCAGCACAGGCAGACAAATCTGAGAGAGTGTTATCCTCAATTAACCAGAAGAAAGCCAAGACAGAGGTGTGGGTCCAGGGGTAGAGCATCAGCCTGAATGAAAAAGCTAAACGAGAGCTAAGCTCTAAATTCAAGTACCAGCAAGTCACCAAGAGCTAGAAGTGCCTAGTGCAATTAAAACAAGGAAGAAAATACTACTAATTTGCACTGGGATTGCACCATTGCTTTCAGTATTTGGTCTTTGCTTGTCCAATGAAACTTTGCCACAGAGAAACTATGCTCCCTCTAAATTTCAAGTAGCACAAATAACCTAAGAATATCTTGGCCGGCAGGGGGCACTCCTGAAATACAATTGTTTTCAGCAGATTAATCTCTTGGAAAATAGTTGAGGCAGAGACCACCGAGGGGACCACAGACTCATGTTGCTTTGGGGTAACAAAGCCCTAATTCCTTAGATGCATTATCAAAATTATCTGTGAAGGGGTAATTAGACCCACAGTCTCCTTTCACAGAATGTTTCTAAGGAACATAAATTACAGATATTAGCATCTTGGTTGGAAACAAAAAATAAATAAAATGAAATAACCATACAATTACTGCCTTAAGGAAATACTCATTGAATAGATAACAATATTTCTAAAGCAAAGTTAAATTACAACAAAAGGGTTTGAAATTGTGCATCAGTATCTGGGGCTGGGGATTAGTTTTAAGAAAACAGCCATGCTGGGGCTGGGAAGGTGGCTCAGTGGTAGAGTACTTGCCTTGCATGCATGAGGCCTTGGGTTTGATTTCTCAGCATCACATAAACACAAAAAGCT
>NW_012267327.1:3968221-3970668 GCF_000151885.1 Dipodomys ordii
ACACACCGGCACACACGCACATATGTACACATGTACACAAAGAGTGGTTCTCATCCTTCCTGAAAGAAAAGTATATTCCATGGGCTGGGAAGGTGGCTCAGTGGTAGAGTGCTTGCCTTGCATGCATGAGGCCTTGGGTTCGATTCCTTAGCACCACATAAGAAAAAAGAAAAAAGCTGGAAGTGGTCCTGTGGCTCAAGTGGTAGAGCGCTAGCCTTGAGCTGAAGAGCTGAGGACAGTGCCCAGGCCCAGAGTTCAGGCTCATGACCGGACCCAAAAAAAAAGAAAAATATATTCCAGAGTCAACTTTAAGAGCATGACATGGTAGTACATACTTCTAATCACAGGTCTGAAAAATACTGAAGCAGGAGGAGTTGAAAGGCTTTCTGGGCTATGTAGCAAGATCCTGTCTCCAAACAACAATCCGGGCCATTGAGCCTAATGGTAACTACAAAACATTAAAAAAAAAAGAAAAAAAAAAGGTCTTTCCAGTGACACACCCACACACATCACTGCCAGCAGTTTATCCCCTTACCTATTGAACAAGGACCAGACTCACTGATTCATAGACATGCTATTCCTTCAGCTGAGCCCAAGCTGCTTTGTCAGCACTGAGACAGAATTTATAGGTCTATCACCTTTGTAGTTAAAGGGAAGAGAAATTTTCTATTTTAAATCTCAATCTTGTAACACGTTAAAAAAGATATATATCCCATTTACGTGTATAAAATTCAAACATTATGTTTTATGTCTTACATAAGACCCATCTAAATAACTGTGGCTGCCTGATTTAAAAGGGACACTTTCTTAGCCAGAGAAATAGCTTAAATGTTGCTAATTCAGGTGAAGCCTGAAAATATTTTAAATATGAATTTTTTATTTTTATTTTATTTTCCTTCTGGTACTGGGCTTGAACTCATTTGGCTTTTTTGCTCAACGTTGGCATTCAACCACATGAGTCACAGCTGTACTTCTGGCTTTTGCTATTGAGATAAGAGTCTCACTGAGGGGTGGGTGTTGGTGTGTCAGGTCTAATCCTAGCTACTCAGGAGGCTGAGATTTGATCATGGTTCAAAACTAGCCTGAGCAAGAAAGGTCATGAGACTCTTATCTCCAATTAACCACCAGAAAACCAGAAAGTAGAACTATTCTTCAATGTGATAGAACACTACCCTTGAGTGAAAAAGCTCAGGAATAGTGTCCAGGGCCCTGAGTTCAAACCCCATGACCAAAAAAAAAAAAAAAAGTCTCAGACTTTTCTGCCCAGGCTGTCTTTGAACCATGATCTTCAGAGCTCAGATGCCTGAGTAGGTAAGTAGGTAGGATTGCAGTTGTGAGCCACCAATACCCAGTTTCTCATTCATCATTTTCAGTTTCCATTGTTCATATTTTTGCTTAGGAAAAAGACTGCAGAACTAGTACTGTGGCTCAAATGATAGAGTGCTAGCCTTGAGTATAAACAGCTTAAGGTTAGTGTTCAGGCCTTGAGCTTACGCCCCAGGATGGGGGAGTGGGGAGGAAAGAAAGAAAGACTCTGGATACTTTAACTTCATTTATTCCAAAGGTGTTAGCTACCTGAATTTGCTAGGTTCTCCCACAGAGTTTCTCTCTCTCTTACTTTATTTTTTTTGGGGGGGGGAGGGGTAGTCATAGCCGCTTGAACTCTGGGCCTGGGTACTGTCCCTGAACTCTTCAGCTCAAGGCTATCACTTGAGCCACTTCAGGTTTTCTGGTGGTTTATTGGAGATAAGAGTCTCACAGGGGCTGGGAAAGTGGCTCAGTGGTAGAGTGCTTGCCTTGCATGCATGAGGCCCTGGGTTCAATTCCTCAGCACCACATAAGCAAAAAGAAAAACGCCAGAAGTGGCACTGTGGCTCAAGTGGTAGAGCGCTAGCCTTGAGCTGAAGAACTGAGGGACAGCGCCCAGGCCCAGAGTTCAGGCCCCACAACCAGACCCAAAAAAAAAAAAGAGTCTCACAGACCTTCCTGCCCAAGATGGCTTTGAACTATGATCCTTAGATCTCAGCCTCCTGAGTAGCTAGGATTACAGGCATGAGCCACTGGTGCCCGACTTCTCTGTTTCTTTTAGTTTATCTCTTATGCTTTATTAAAATGGTACTTATTATGCCATATATACATAATGACATCAAGGTTTTACAGTCAACAGAATATTATAACTTCAATCTCAAGGCTGCTCGTATGACTTGAAATTTATGAGTAGAGTCTATCTGGGTACTGGTGGCTCATGCCCACAAATCCTCACTACTTAGAATGCTGAGATCTAATGACTCTGGTTCAAAGCCAGTCCAGGCAGGATAGTGCATGAGATGCTCATCTGCTATTAACCACTAGAAAACCAGAAGTGGAGCTGTGGCTCAAAGTGGTAAAGTACTAGCCTTGAGTAAAAGAGCTCACAGACAGTGCTTAGGCAGGAGGAGGGGGAGGGG
>NW_012267327.1:3971188-3975465 GCF_000151885.1 Dipodomys ordii
GCCCAGGCCCAGAGTTCAAGCCCCACAACCGCCAAAAAAAAAAAAAGAAAAAGTGAAAAAGTCTAGTGGAACTTTTCTCAAATCCTCCCAAGTCTGTCACACTTAATCCCTTCTATTACTGCCTTAGTTAAGGTTCTAAATCATTCCTCACTTGAATTCCTACAGTAACCTCATAGCTGACTTTTCTCTTATTCTAATATAAATTCTTCTATAAAATGCAAATTGAAGCAATTCACTCCTAACCTAGCACCAATAACTAAGTTTCATAGTTAGGGACAAATAAATTCTTCAACATTCTATCAACATGTGAGATTTATATAAGATATATTAGCATTTTCCTACCAATGAGGTATATAAAGTTTATAAGATTATCAGAAGATATTTAAATCCCAGGAACAATTTTAAAAATTAGCCCCAGCCAGGCACTGGTAGCTCACACCTGTAATCCTAGCTACACAGGAGGCTGAGATCTGAGAATTGTGGTTCAAAGCCAGCTGGAACAGGAAAGTTCTTGAGACTCCCCCATCTCCAATTAACTACCAGAAAACTGCAAGTGGAGCTGTGGCTCAAAGTGGTAGGGCAAAAGAGTTTAAGGACAACACCCAGGCCCTGAGTTCAAGCCCCACAACTGACAAAAAGAAAAAAAATAGCCCCAAAGGGTCAGAATATAGTTTGGTAGCGTTGCCCTTGACTGGTGTGCTCAAGGTCCAGGGTTCAATTCCCAAAAGTAGAAAAGAAAAAAAAAAAGGCAGCCTATGAAAGAAGAACTATGATCCTCAAAGCATCTACTACCATATTATACCAGGCTCTCTCATCTAATTGGAGCTGTTGCTAAATGAACTGAAATGAGCCACATTCTTCTCACTTTCATGCTTCTTGATTCAATGTCCCATGACTAAAACACCTTCAATTTTTCTTTCCAGCCTAAGCACTTCTGGGTTTCAGGACCTTTCCTTAGAGGAAATTAATTTCCTGACTCTTGTCAGTACCTTGAGTTCAGTTGAGTGCTTTCTCTGAATTCTTCTAGCAACCAGAATTGAGAGAGATACCTCCCCACCAAAATTGTCCTACGTTCTAATCACTGAACTTTGTGAAAATGTGACTACTACGGCAAAGATACTTTGAAGATGGGCTATGAGCCTTGCCTCCAACCCATTGAACGTGGGCTAAAAACAGAATTTTATCAAGTTTTCTAGTAGAAAAAGGGTCCTAGCTGGAGGAATGTAGGAAGCATCAGTCTTAAAGGGATTAGGTGGGGCCTCAATCTCCAGGTAGCTTGGAGGAAGCGATCTCAATGGAATATTCTTGAGGTCATTCCAGTAGGGAGTGGAGGTAGGTGGGTCTTTTTCCAGTTCCAAGGTTCTGACTTGTCTGAGATCTGAATTAAAATGTCTTCCCTTGCTGAGAGTCAGTGGCTCACGCCTGTAATCCTAGCTACTCAGAAGATCTGTGGATTGTGGTTCAAAGCCAGCCCCAGCACGAAAGTCCTTAAGACCCTTATCTCCAATAACCACCAAAAAACTGGAAAGTGGTGCTGTGGCTCAAGTGCTAGGCTTGAGCTGAAGAGCTGAGGAGCAGTGCCCCGGCCTAGAGTTCAAGTCCCACGACTGACAAACCAACAACAGAACCAGGCTAGGGAAGCTCTTTCTTTATCTTTTTTGGTCAGTTGTGGGGCTAGAACTCTGGGCCTGGGCACTATGGCTTCCACTCAAGGAGGGCACTGTACGACTTGAGCCACAGCACCACTTCTGGTTTTCTGGTGGTTGGCGATTAACCACCAGGAGAGTCTCACAGACTTTCCTGTCCATGCTGGCTTTGAACTGTGATCCTCAGATCACAGTAGCTAGGCATGAGCCACCAGCACCTGGCTGAAGTGGTAGAGTTTTGAGTGGAAAAAACTAAGTGAGAACAAGGGGCTGTGAGTTCAAATGCAGTCCTCTACCAAAAAAGAAAAAAGAAATCATTTCCTATTTAAATTTGAAGAAGCCATTTGGCTTTGTAACCCCACCCTAATTCCTATGGCCTTTTGGCCTAGCAAGATTTCTACCTCACCTTAATCTTACTTAATTTGGAGGACAAAATGGCTGTAGGCCAGGAGTTCCTCTTTAGAAGGACGGGTTCATTATAATCCTATCTGCATACTAAATAACTCAACCCTTCACAGTGGACAATTTGCATGATCATGGCTAGGAGAAACCACAAAGAAGGCAAAAAGATGGGGAGGGGGGGCACCTGAATCCCTGGAAAATTTTATTTGTGAAAAATACATAATTACTTTCTCTCCTTATTAGCTTCACCAATGTTACACTAGAACATTTTCACTCATCTCTCCTAACCCACCCCTTCTCTTACTTTTCTGCTTTTTGTTTTTTCTTTGGTTGGTAGTAGGGCTTGAACTCTGGGCCTGGGCGCTGTCCCTCAGCTCTTCAGCTCAAGGCTAGCTCTCTACCACTTGAGCCACAGCTTTTTTCTTTTTGCTTATGTGGTGCTGAGGAATCAAACCTAGGGCCTCATGCATGCAAGGCAAGCGCTCTGCCACTGAGCCACCTTCCCAGCCCCTACTTCCAGCTTTAAAGCAGAAATTTATCTCTATGTAATGTCTGTGTCTCCATCTCCCATTCTTTACTTCATCTTCCCAGTATGAATCGAATCTAGTGTCTGACCTGCTTGCCAATCACTCAACTAAGGAACTCTACTACTCTCAATGTGGTCTCAAGGTGTGCTAAGGATCCTTCAGGGAACGGTTGCTGTGTCATGGAACAAAGTGATTGGATAGTGGGCATTGTTGCCAGACAAATGCAAGATGAGGAGAGGTGCTGTTCCTGAGCTTATGTGTTCAAAGCTAGTGCTCTACCATTTGAACCACAGCTCCATTTCTGGCGTGTTTTGATGCTTAATTGGATAAGAGGCTTACAAAATTTCCTGCCCCAGCTAGCTTTGAACCAAAAAATTTTCATATCTCACAGTCTCCTAAATTGCTAGGGTTATAGGCATGAGCCACAGTTGCCAGGCAATACTATTTAAATAGTAATCCCAGCACTTGGGAGGAGGAATTTGAGGCCTGTCTGGACTACTTAGCTACTTGTCTCCAAAGAAACAAAACCCCAATAGAAGTGGAGGATAAATTTGCAAATCAACATCACCTGCTGGGGTGGGGATTGAGAGGCTATGGTAAAAGAAATGAGGGGGAGAAGTAAACTAATAAGGAGAGAAAGTAATTATGTACTTTTCAGAAATAAGATTTTTCCAGGGATTCAGGTGCCCCCCTCCCCATCTTTTTGCCTTCTTTGTGGTTTCTCCTAGCCATGATCATGCAAATTGTCCACTGTGAAGGGTTGAGTTATTTAGTATGCAGATAGGATTATAATGAACCCGTCCTTCTAAAGAGGAACTCCTGGCCTACAGCCATTTTGTCCTCCAAAGTAAGATTAAGGTGAGGTAGAAATCTTGCTAGGCCAAAAGGCCATAGGAATTAGGGTGGGGTTACAAAAAATCCATGAGACTCTTATCTCCAATTAACCACCAGAAAACTGGGAAGTGGTGCTGTGGCTCAAGTAATAGAGTACTAGCCTTGAACTGTAGAGCTGAGAGACAGCGCCCAAGCCCAGAGTTCAGGCCTTACAACAAGACCCAAATAAATAAATAAAGCTGGAAGTATAACTCATTGCTTGTCTAACATGAGTGAGCATCTAGGTTTTGTCCCTAGCATCACAGAAATTAAACTACAGGGCTTATTGTGATGAGTTTAGATGTAGTGGTGAAAGTCTGTAATTCTATTTACTCTGCAGAGACAAGGGGATCTTCAGTTCCAAGCCAACCCAGGCAAAGCTGGTTTTCACCTGTCCCCAAAACAAAACTCAAAAGAATCAGGGACATGGCTCAAGTGGTAGCATGTTTTCCTACCTGTATTTGGTAAACCCCAGTACCACACACATGTCAATCTCTGGATGGAGTCATTGTTCTTCACTCTGGAATCCTAAATTACTACAACTTTATTCACAGATCAAAGCCTTATTCAAATTACCTTTCTTTATTTTGGGTTACTTGGTCTGAAACTTCATCCCTCTGTGGTATCTAGAGGCAAATTTGAAATTGTAAATACAAATCAAGAAAAGCTTCCAGTGAGACATGAATGATAAAACCTTTGATGTACTTCAATAGGAGAAAAAAAAATGGAATAAAACTTGGAATAAAGAATGTTAAGAATGGGTTTTCTTTGGCTTATTCAATTAGACTCCTTAGTTATTTCTTTTTTTGGAGGGGGGGTCCAGTCGTGG
>NW_012267327.1:3976600-3977324 GCF_000151885.1 Dipodomys ordii
GAAGGTGGCTCAGTGGTAGAGCGCTTGCCTTGCATGCATGAGGCCCTGGGTTTGATTCCTCAGCACCACATAAGCAGAAAAAAGCCAGAAGTGGCTCAAGTGGTAGAGTGCTAGCCTTGAGCTGAGGGACAGCACCCAGGCCCAGAGTTCAAGGCCCATGACTGGCCAAAAAAAAGACTTTTGCCTCCAATTAACCAAAAAATGGGAAGTGGAGATGTGGCTCAAGTGGCAGGGCCCAATCTTGAACAAAAAAATCCTAATGGAAGCTGCATCATCTCTAAAATAATAAAGTACAATTTTTCAAAAAGATAAACATACTTTTACAATGACATATAGCAATACATATTTCTGGTATTTATGAAAACTTGTAAGTGCCAAACAAAACAAAACTTTGCCCGCAGATTTTTTTTAACCAACTTTATTTTTGATTGTCAAAGTTTTGCCAGATATAGTACTTTATTATGCCTGTAATCTCAGCACTAGAGATGGCTGAGGCAGGAAAATTACAAGTTGGAAAATAGCCTGTAGTTTTGTAAACCAAAGCCAGAACAAAGCAAAATAAATGCTGCCAAACTTGGAAGCCCCCAAGGATCTTTTAGTACTTGAATCATAAACTGTGAACATCAGATAAGAAATCCATGAAAACACATGGACAATAAGTACACATGGTCAGATAAACATACATGCTGTATGGTCCCAGAAGTTGGGACTAGAAAAGAGGTAA
>NW_012267327.1:3977374-3980840 GCF_000151885.1 Dipodomys ordii
AAGAAATCCATGAAAACACATGGACAATAAGTACACATGGTCAGATAAACATACATGCTGTATGGTCCCAGAAGTTGGGACTAGAAAAGAGGTAACGGTAGAGAAGGTATACAGGGGATGAGATCGATGGGAATATATTGTAAACATATGTAGAAATATAGCAATGAAATCCTCTTCTCTGCTGGGTGCCAGTGACTCACGCCTGTAATCCTAGCTAGTCAGGAGGCTAAGATCTGAAGATTACGGTTTAAAGCCAGCCTGGGCAAAAAAAACTCCCCAAGACTCTTATCTCTAATTAACCACTCAAAATCTAGAAGTAAAGCTGTGGTACAAGTGGTAGAATGCTAATGTTGAGCACAAAAAGGCTCAGAGACAGCTCCCAGGAGCTGAATTTTAGCCCCACAACCAAAAAAAGCAAACCAAACCAAACCAAAACCTAAATCCTCCTCTCTCTATAATAATAATATAATAATAATAAAATAATTTTCCTTACCCCTAAAAAATACAAGCTTGAAAAAATCCAACAAAAATTAGACAATAAGCTATAAACTATAGACATATTTTTCTTTATTTCTGAGACAAGGTTCTTACTATGTAGGCCTTGGCAGCCTTGAACTCATGAAATCCTCCTGCTTCTCATCCTGCATGCAGGGCTTGTAGCTGAGCACCAAGCCCTCACTGATCTAAAAGCTTTAGATTCAAACATGTCTTACGTTGACTCTTCAACTATACCAAACGTTCCGTTCCATCAGATTTTAAAAACAGGAGAATCTAGGAGTATATGGAAATCCTATACTTGTACTTTTCTTGTAAACATGAAACTGCTAAAAAAAAAAATCTATTAATTAAGCAGGTGCGTGGCTCCTGGCTATAATACTAGTTACACAAAGCCGAGATATTAGAAACCCAGTTCGGATCCAGCCTGAGCAGGAAAAGTCCCTGAGACTCTCATCTCCAATTAGCCACCCAAAAAAAAAGCCAGAAGTGAAGCTGTGGCTCAAGTGGTAGAAAATAGCCTTGAGCAAAAATGCCAAGCCAAGAGCCTGAGGCCCTGAATTCAAACTTTAGTTCTGGCAAAAAAAAGAAAAAAGAAAAAGAAAGAAAGAAAACAAAAACGAAACAGCTGTTTCCTATAATAGTTAAAACTCACTCTAGGAGTTAGGAGCTTAGCTAGGACCCAGAACAGGAGATTATCTGCAGACTCAAAGCCAGTTGTCCTGGTAGAGATGGAGGAGGAAATTCTGCAAACATATATCCTGTTTTGTGAAAAAGCAGAAAGCCTTTGTTTCTTCTTATTTGCCTTCACACCAAAATAAATTAACATCTTGAAGGTAGTATATTTGAGATGGATGGTAAAAAAGCAGAAAGCCTTTGTTTCTTATTTGCCTTCACACCAAAATAAATTAACATCTTGAAGGTAGTATATTTGAGATGGATGGTAGTCTCCTAAAGTATGCCTTTTTCTTTTATCTCCTATTGCAATTAATTGTTTTCAGCATCTTCTTATTCCTAAAAGACAAGTTAGAAGATAATCATAACAAAAGAAAAAAGGCTAGAAAAAGATGACATTCCACACTGAGCTCATGAAAATGAAGATATGACAAAGAATCTACTCCCTGGGGGCTGTGGCTTGTCTCAACACCTAAGCTTGGTAGCCCATAGCCTGTCCAAACTCGGGGCTCATATTATCTTTACTGCAATGGGCACCATACACACACTAAGTTTGGCTCTCACAACATAAGACATTCGTCCTATAGTCTATCTAAAATCAAAAGTGTTATTTCAGGAGACATTTCCTGGCCATCATTCTGTTCTGAGAAAAGCCCCCAGAGCAACTGGAAAAAATTGAGGTCCTTCCTGGTCTACTCCAGACTCCATTGTTAATACAAGCATCAAACATTGACATACTTCCAGTTTCTAGGTATGTTGTTGACTCTAATTTTCAAATGTTCCTATTGGCTATTTCCACTTTTTTTTTTGTCGGTCGTGGGGCTTGAACTCTGGGCCTGGGTGCTGTCCCTCAGCTCTTCAGCTCAAGGCGAGCGCTCTACCACTTGAGCTACAGCGCCACTTCCGGTTTTCTGGTGGTTAATTGGAGATAGGAGTCTCAGTCTTTCCTGCCTGGGCTGGCTCTGAACTGCGATCCTCAGATCTCAGCCTCCTGAGTAGCTAGGATTACAGGCGTGAGCCACCGGCGCCCGGCTATTTCCACTTTTAAAAAAGTCCCAAGTTACTATTTTCTAACAGGTAAAGCCATGGGTCACATGGTCACTGGCTCACACCTATCGGTAATCCTTAACTCTTCGGGAGGCAGAGATCTGAGGATCTTGGTTTGAAACTAGACCAAAAAGACAAATCAGAGAGTCACTTATCTCCAATTAACCAGCAAAAAGCTGAAAGTGGAGGTGTATCTCAAGGGGTCGTAGAATACCAGCCTTTAACAAAAATGCTCAGCAAGTGCATGGCCCTGAATTCAAATGGGAAAAATTAAGTGACCTACCAAACTCCATCCCCAATAAACTAACTTCCTCTGAAGGCCCCCTCAACGATGCAGCCATTGCTATATCCTTCAATAGGCATTCCTTCACAGTACTATATAGTTGGCAGGAATTTTTCCTCCCATTGATCTTTGTATATAAGTAAAAATTTAACACATAAGCAGACCTCTCATTCCCCCCCACCCTTTGGAACAGGTCTCAAACTGAGGGCCAGATTTATTTAAATCTGCTAACCACAAGACACATTTATCTGAGTTTGAGGTTCTTTCCTCTCCTATTTTGCCTGATCTATATACACCAAATTAAGCAAACAGCATGTTCACTCTCTGCCTATTTAGAAACCCAGCTTTGGTCTTCCATGTTTATAAAGCTATTTAAGGGTTACCTTTTGACACATTCAGGACATAACATATTATCTTCTAGTCCTGGGGTTGGGAATAAACAGGCTGGTAACAGGAAGAGAGAAATCATTGTCTTGCGAGAGTTGGGGACCCAGGTCTGACCTGCACAAAACTGCAGGCGCACCCATCCCTTCCCATCTGCTGGGAGAAGTCTGCCATGGACTACGCACCACCTGACACCTGGGGAAGAAGAGCAGGATCAAGATTAACTCTCACCTAGCCATGTACT
This sequence comes from Dipodomys ordii, assembly GCF_000151885.1. NCBI lineage: Eukaryota > Metazoa > Chordata > Mammalia > Rodentia > Heteromyidae > Dipodomys > Dipodomys ordii. Next base: position 3,980,503 of record NW_012267327.1, read on the forward strand.
GTGAACAGATCATTTGAATAAGATGTGTGAAATTAACATGCCAAGTCACTTTAAATTCATATACAACATGATACACATTGATTAATAAGTTACCTCTAGGTTTTGGCTAGGTAATTTGCTTGCATCAATATAGATGTATTTTTTCATTGCCTATGTGCAGTTAGGGATTGAACCCAGAGCCTTGGACATGACAGGCAAGTGTTCTACCACTAGGCTACCTCTCCAGCCTTAATGCATTGAGACACGGTCTTGTTATATAGCCTTGGCTGGTCTAAACTCCAGAACCTTGAGACTCTGCCTTCTGAACACTGGATTATTTACCATTTGCCAACCCAAAA
>NW_012267327.1:3981745-3991151 GCF_000151885.1 Dipodomys ordii
CGCCTGGCTTTGAACTGAGATCCTCAGATCTCAGCCTCCTGGGTAGCTAAGATTACAGGCATGAGCCACCAGTGCTTTATTCAACAGGTTTTGTTGTTCTATTATCATACATTGCAAACAAATAACTGGGCTACATTTCCCTCCATCTTTACTCTCTTCATTAGTAAGCCCCCATTGGTATGCATACCCCAACAAAGTACATTGATTATTAATGTTTGCTTTCTAGAACCCACCCCAAAACCCCTGTGGAGATTGAACCCAGAGCTTTTGCATGCTAGAAAAGTGTTTAACCACTGAACAATACCAAATCCTCCTGCTTGTCCCACAAGTGAGGTAATAGGTTTATGACATTAAATATAACCTTATCCAGTATCAAGACATGGATACAGGTTTTCTGACCTGTAATCCTGTTGCCTATCTACTTACATCACTATATTATATTCAGTCAACTTCAGAAAACAGACTGAAATGTTTGTTTAAAACACACAAAGTTGAGCTCGTGACCCACTACCCACCAACAAATAAATAAAACCCTAAAGTTATACACACCTATAATCTTAGCAGTTGGGATTTCAAGTTCAAAACCAGACTTGGGCTACATGTATCAAGAGGTTCTATGTGTGTGTGAGAGCATTCATATGTACCAAGTTATGTGTCTAAGTCTCATAATCACTCTAGTAAATAGGTAGTTACAATATTTTTTATAGATGAAGATTTCCCAGATGAATTCAGTACTAGGTTCCATCCCAGAACAACCAATAGAAAGGTAGGAAAGGTAGATATGGTGGCTCATGCCTTGTAATTCTAGCTACTCAGGAAGCTGAGATCTGAGGATCACAGTTCAAAGCCAGCCTGGACAGAAAAGTCAATGTGAGGCTCTTATCTCCAATTAACTACTCAAAAAACAGTGGGGCTGTGGTTTAAATGGGCAGAGCACTATCCTTGAGCAAGAGAACTCAAGAGACAGCACCAAAGCCCTAAGCTCAAGCCCCATTACAGACAAAAGAAGCCCATTCACCCATTCACCCATCATCACCCACTCCATTTATGTGAACACCTTAAGGAAAGAAAAGACTAACCAACCAGTTTTTTCCTGCCTCTGAAATCCATCTATTTACTAAGCAATCACCTAGTTTAGAGACCCATCCCACCAAAACTATTCAGGAAGAGACAAATTCTATGTGAATCCAATGATTAATGACCAAATAGTGAAACATTTTGTTTGTTTTGTTTTAGCAACTGGTAAAAGTGTTTTTAGAAAAGCACTTCCATCTGGAAGTTGATCTTACCAGGGGCTGGCAGCAAAAATGTCTCTATGGTTGACTCAGGAGGACAAAACTTCACTGTCTTGGCTTCAGGAGTTTCTGCAGCAATTCGTGCCCAAGATGCCAACATAGATGCTTGGGCAGAAGTGACTACTTCTACTATATTACCTTTCAATTCTAGGCCAGACTCATTTCCAACAGTGTCCCTGTGTGTATTGGCCTTTTCACTTATACTACTTCTTTTCTGCCGACTTCTTTCCCTCTTACAGTTGTTCTTGGAATATGGCGTCATTCTGGCCTCCTTTGATGTTTTGGGAATATACTGGGGAAAAAAAAAAAAACAATTCACAATGAGTATTTAGTCAGAAGTGCTCTTGCCAAGGACAAATGGAATGTCCCCGCTGCCATCATTCTTTATACTGACTTGCATGTGTATGTCAATGAGATAGTTTAAAAATATCAGTGCTTTCTCAACTGGGAGGAAGTTTTCAGTTGTTAAAACTGAGGAGGAGTAAGCTAAAACATGTTTTGTGGGAAGAGTCAAGGAGAGGAAACGGAGATAAATGGTAAGAGGAAGGGTGAGCAAATATACTCATTATGCTCAATGTACTTCTAGGAAAATGGAACTTTGGGGTTACGGATGTGTTTGGTGAAGACAGGGCAGGGATGACAGGGGTGTCACTGATCAAGATGAATATACGTGCTTTAAAAATGTTAGCCGGGGGACTGGGAAGGTGGCTCAGTGTTAGAGGGCTTGCCTTGCATGCCTGAGACCCTGGGTTTGATTCCTCAGCACCACATAAGCAAAAAGAAAAAAGCTGGAAGTGGTGCTGTGGCTAAAGTGGTAGAGCGCTAGCCTTGAGCTGAAGGACAGTGCCCAAGCCCAGAGTTCAGGCCCCACGACCGGACCCAAAAACAAAAAATGTTAGCCAGGTGCTGGTAGCTCACACCTGTAATCCCAGCTACTCAGGAGGCTGAGAGCTTAAGATCATGGTTCAAAGCCAGCCGGGGTAACCAGAAGTGGTGCTGTGGTCAAGTGGTAGAACACTAGTTCAGCTGAAGAGCACAGGGACAGTGCCCAGCCAGGCCCAGAGTTCAAGCCCCAACAACCGACCAAAAAAAAATTGTTATGAAGTTGTACACAGGAATTACAATCCTGTAAATCAGGTTATGATTATAATGCTTCTTCCCTTTCTTTGTTCTCCTCCATTATTCCTCTCTTGTCCGTACCCTCAAGTTAGGTAGTTTATTTTTTATTACATAATATACATTGAATACAATGGCTACATTTAATCTGGTTTGGACTAAAACTCCTTTCTACAATTACTTAAATAAAAGAGTAAAAGCTGGGCACTGGTGGTTCATGCTTGTAATCCTAGCTACTCAGGAGGCTGAGATCTGAGGATCATGGTTCAAAGCCAGCCTGGGCAGGGAAGTCTATGAGACTCTTATCTCAAATTAACCAACAGAAAACCAGAAGTGGCACTGTGGCTGACATGGTAGAAAACTAGCTTTGAGCTGAAGAGGTCAGGGACAGTACCCAGGCCAGTTCAAGCCCCATGGCAAACAAAAGTAATTTTCTTTTTAATGTGACTGAGGAGGGGCAGGGAAGTATGGTTCAAATAAGCCAGGCAGAAAAATGTCTAAGACTCTTACCTCCAATTAACCCGCAAGCAGCTAGAAGCAGTAAGAGTTAAGGTTAGGGATGACACTGTCCAAAAATAATTCTCTTTACTCGATTTACCTAATTGTATCCACTGTGTATTTCACCTTTATAATAACAATTTTAAAACATTTTAAAGAACTGGGAACAATTAACATGTGGGTCCAGTGACAGAGAGTCAGCCTGAGTACAGAAGCCAAAAGAGCCCTAGGGTTCAAGCAGCCCTATACAGCTCCCCCTCCACAAAAATACCTACATTGGGCAGGATCTTAATACTAGGAAGGCTGAAACAGGAGGACCTTGAGTTTGAGAAAGCAAAGCTAGCAAAGCCCTGGCTCAAAAACAGAAAATAACCAGAAAAACCTGGAGGTAGGGGTCAGGTGACTGCTTCTAAATACCCGCCAATACAACAAACCCATCTCAAATAGCAAAACTATATTTGGCCGCTAAATGTCAATCATCTTACAGTTGAGAAACCCTGCTTTAGAGACCAAGAACACTATTAGCAAAGTAGGATAACCCACCAGGACCACAGCTCCACACTGCCACCAGACTCACTCACATTTTGTTGTTCGGGATATCTATGCTTCAGGAGCCTCAAATACACTTCTATTTTCTAAGGAAATTAAAATGGAACACTGTAAGTAAAATGCAGACAAAGGTTCCCTTACACCCGCACCGAGATTCCCGTCCATGCACTGACCTGGCCGTCTGTACTCAGGTTAAATTGTTGGCACCAGTTACGCAAGGCATTACGAGACACCTCAGTAATAGGAGGCAAGACAGCAGGCAATGGACCCACGGGCTTTTTCCAACGAGTTCTCGAGGAATTGTTCATGTCATTTGTTTGTGGAAGATCTGAAAGATCTAAAAGAGTAAGGACTTAGCCTGTGTTATGATTCATTAAAGATTGCCTCATATTTTCATGAGCTAGATTGCATATGTGTGTATGTATAATTTTTTCTATATTTAAAGTGAGATACTAAATTCAGGAATGAAAACATATACAAAAATACTCAAAACTAGTCTGGGAAGGTGGTAGAGTGCTTGCCTCGCATGCATGAGGCTCTGGGTTCTATTCCTCAGCACCACATAAGCAGAAAAATGGCAGAAGTTGGCACTGTGGCTCAAGTGGGAGAGTGCTAGCCTTGAGCTGAAGAGATGAGGGACAGCATCCAGACCCAGAGTTCAGGTCCCACAACCAACGAGGGAGGGGGGCGAACCTCAGAACTATTTAAAATAGCCGATCTGGGACTATAAAGTTAGCTTGGCTTTTTATAGTTTTGGACAACCATCTGGTTAGAATAACAGGCTGGAGTTTTGCTCCAAGATGGCAGCTTTTGAATAGCAAATATCATTTGCCCATACAGAAATCAAATTAAACCACTCCTATATTCTAGCCCAGACCAGCCACATGAAACCCATTTTTATTAGCCTGACTTGCTGTCCTGACATCATTTCACTTCATTCTTACAAATACTTCTAGTTACTTGTACTTACTTCTTGAAATGCATTGTGGGCCCAGAAATATCTGTGAAGCACTGAGAACAAATTCAGAGGGCCTAGATATTTACCATTGTAAGTAATTACTTCACCAAGGGAAATACTAGGTATTTGCTATGATGATTATTGCCAAGAAGTAAGTACTGTATCTGTATGTTAACTTTGTTTTAAGTCAGAGGGAGAAAACCAGGTCCATACATATGCTAAACAAGCCTTCTTCCATGGAGGTATACCTTGGCTCTTTTTAAAATTTAAAATTGATGGTACTGGGGTTTGAACTCAAGGACACATCTCTCTGCCTTGGCTTTTTGGATCAAGGCTAGTTAGTGTTCTACCACTTGAGTTATGCCATTTCCAGCCTTTCTGGTGGTAGTCTCAGACTTTTCTGCAAAGGTGGCTTTGACTGCATTCCCCAGATTTCAGCTTCCTGAATAGCTATGATTATAGGCATGTCACTAGTGTCCAGCTTTGTTTTTGCTTGTTTGCTTATTTTGGTGGTTGAACTGGGGTTTGAACTCAGGGCTTTCCATACAGGCATTCTACCTACCATGTAACCCATATCTCCAACCCCCTTCACCTAATTTTGATTGAACTTCATTCATGGTTTGGGAATGGAGCATTTTTTCCCTGCCCACATACCTTTGTTATTCTTCGGTGTCTCTAGGTTGAGATTGTCTGCTGTTGGAACATTGGATTGTATAACTTCTTCAAAAGGCTCCTCTGTAACTGGGACAAGTGTTAAAACCACACTTTCTTCATCTAAGTCATCCGGAAACAAATTCTGGAAAAAAGAAGAGTCACTGACTTCCAATTGATGCGACTCGGCTAAGCTGGTTTGCTTTTTTTTGTTTGTTTGTTTGTTTTTTCAATGCTGACACTGGGGCTTGAACTCAGAGCCTTATATATTTGGTTGGCTTTTTAACTCAAGATCAAGGTACCACCACTTGAGCCACAGCAGTTCTTAAAGTTTGCTGGCTGATGGGAGAAAAAAAGTCTCAGACTTTCAGCTGGGTGGCCGTGGCTAGTGCTTGTAATCCTAGTTACTCAGGAAGATCATGATTTAAAGCCAGTTCCAATTAGCCACCAGAACTGTGTGGTTCAAGTGACACAATTCTAGCCTTTAACAACAAAAGCTCAGAGACACAACCCACAACCGGCACAAAAGCAACAAGAAAGTTCTAGTGACAGCACCCAGGGCTGAGTTCAAACTCCAGGACTAGAGTGTATGCACACCCACACATAAAAAGAAAAACTAGGGCTGGGAAGGGGGCTCAGTGGTAGAGCGCTGGCCTTGGCATGCATGAGGCCCTGGGTTTGATTCCTCAGCACCACATAAGCAGAAAAAAAGCCGGAAGTGGTGCTATGGCTCAAGTGGTAGAGCGTTAGCCTTGAGCTGAAGAGCTGAGGGACAGAGCCCAGGCCCAAAGTTCAGGCCCCACGACCAACAAAAAAAAAAAAAAAGAAAGAAAGAAAAGAAAAGAAAAACTGAATTTTTATGTTATCAATCATCATTGGTCAGAAGAATCTGGATTCAAACTCTTGTCAATTTCATGCATACAAACAACAATGCCAGTTACCTATTGGCCCATTCATGCTGCAGATTGCTTTGCTTATGGAAAAGTTAATGGTTTGCCATTGCTAAACACACAAAAATTATCCTGAAACTTGTGTGGCGCATCCAAGGAAGGGAGGAGTTTTATCTCTTTTCCCATGTTCTAGCTGTGGTAGACACAGGACACTTAGCACCAAACAGAAAACCAGGTTATTATTTTTGCTCTGGTTTCAGTAAGTCAATGAAGGAAAGGTAATATGGAAAAACTGGCGGCAGGAAGCAACTATTGATAGGTGTTCTCTGAATCTCCCCTTCTTAACCCTCAGGGTATAGTTCCAGTAATTCACCCTAGAAGTGACAAACCAAATCTCAGAAATTCAGTAAACAAAGCCTTCGAGGAAGGCATCTTTGAGGGTTGTCCTGACCCTTGCTTTTCCTCTCAAACCCAAGGAGAACTCCACTCCCACCGACAGTGACACCCTCTCGGGTCGCGTGCCCTGCCTGCTCCTCCCTTTCCTCCCTTTAGTCTCTCCAATGGCTGCCTGCAGCCCCAAGCTATCTGCATGCAATTAGTGACTTTTTTTTTTTTGCATTTGTATATCACTTTCTCAAAGTCTGGGCGAAGTCAATTCACCCTGGTTAGCTTAAAAACAAGCAAACAAGATGTTGACCTTGTGAAACTCCAGAAGGTAAGTAGGGCTTAAAAGGCAGCCTTCTCAGAGCTGTATACCTGAATGCTGAGCAATTCAACTATGACTGTCTGCTTCTGACCACCATAATTTAACCAGCGACCCTGGGCTCTGCTTCTAACTACTGGAGGAAAAAGAAAAAATCCAATTGATAACTTTATGGTCTCACTTATCCATTTCTACTTTTTTTTCTTGTTAAGTCTTAGTTCTCCATTTCTTAGCCGTTCTTCTCTTTCCTATATGTAAATACTTTCCGTGGGAGTAGGAATCCACAACTTCTTTTTCCAGTCACCCAAATATAGAATCGACCATGTGCAAGTTAACCATCCATTTGCGAAAGAGCCGTCCCAGAAACTACTTGTAAGGGAATGAAGTAAGGTTTAGGATAAGGAAAGATCTTGAAAAGCAGTTTGATGAGGCGGGGAAAAAGTAACTTGATTAGAAACAAACAACAACAACAAAAATCCTACCTTGTCCTTGACGGTACAGTGATTTGAATTTGACATTTTCGGGGCAGACCAGCCAGACACTCACGGTACCTGCACTTTACTTCCTTTAACCTGAGCCTTTCCTGTCTTCTCCTTTTATAGGCAAATGTCTCCGGCTTCCTGTTACCCAGAGGGGCTTCCCCTCCTCCGCGCCGCGCCCGCCCAATCTCGTCAGATCTGCAAGTCTATTGGGTGACCGTTCAATGATTAAGTAATTAGAATAAGTCCAGATCCCTTTAAAAACCAAGATTAAAGACTTACCTTTATCCCTTTTAAAGTGAAAGTTGGGAGCAAAGGACTAGAAACAAACGGTGGCTAACCAGTTCCTATTGGATAAATGGAATGTTCTGGAAAGGCTCTTGGGAGAGCTTTTGGGGCTAGATGAATGGGTTTACTCGGGCGCCTGTGGCTCAAATCTGTAAACCTTTCAACTCTAGAGGCTGAGATCTCAGGGTTTGAAGACAGGAAAAATCCTTGAGATTCGAACCCTTCCTGATAGGCATCAAAAACTCAAGTGATAGAAAACTAAACTAAGAGATTGTACCCAAGCTCTGAGTTCCAGTCCCATCATAACTAAGTACTTCAGTAAGTAAATAAATAAATAAGGTTTACTTAGAAAATTTGTGTCAGTTCCAGTCCCATCATAACTAAGTACTTCAGTAAGTAAATAAATAAATAAGGTTTACTTAGAAAATTTGTGTCGCTGATTTTAGGCCAGCATTTTAGAACGCTTTTGTACGTGTGGGTGTGGGACACGCTAGATTTAAATTGTGGGGTACTTAGGTCTTATCTGTCGGCTACTGTTCTCAACTCAAGAATTTAGCCCTTAGCAATATTGAGAGGAGGAGGAGGAGCAGAAAGAGGCTAAGTTTGAGCAAGCAGGTGATAGAATAATAGGGCAGAAGAGACAGCAGACACTGGGGGTTGCTGGAGCCCTATGCTGGAGGCCCCTTAACCCTGATGAAGAATTTTCCTAGGTCATCCAAAGAACCTGGAGCTAAGGGGAAAGGTCACTCCCAAACCAAGTTACAACACACTGGCCACAGTGTGCTCACAGAGGACTTTCTCTCTCCCTGAGAAATTAACTTTTGTGCTCCAATGGGCCTGAGGTCAATTTAAGTTAAGAATACAAAATATATACAGACTGAGGCTGGGAAGGTGGCTCAGTGGTAGAGCGCTTGCCTTGCATGCCTGAGGCCCTGGGTTCGATTCCTCAGCACCACATAAGAAAAAAGAAAAAAGCCAGAAGTGGCGCTGTGGCTCAAGTGGTAGAGTGCTAGCTTTGAGCTGAAGAGCTGAGGGACAGCGGCCAGGCCCAGAGTTCAGGCCCCACAACTGGACCAAAAAAAAAAAACAACATACAGACAGAAGGGGTGACATTGCTTAAGATGCATTATACTTATGACTAGATTAGTTGAATTGAAACTCCTAGCCACAGTACAAGTGCTTAAAGGATAGTAAATAAGCCAGGCGTCTGTAATCCTAGCTACACTGGAGGCTGAGATCCAAGGATTGATATTTGAAGCCAACCAGGGCAGAAAACACCCCAAGAGACTCATCTCCAATTAGCCACTCAAAAACTGAACGTGGCAGTGTGACTTAAGTGGTAGGGCTCTGGCCTTGAGTATAAAGAGGCTCAGGGACAGTGCCCAGGCCCCTGAGTTCAAGCCCTGCAACAGACAAAAAAAAAGGTAAAAATGATAATAAATAAATTAATGATGGTGATGGTGAAGTATTTTGCAAAGGCTCACCCAGTTTGGGGAGGAACTACTTGGAAACCTAAAGTAAGCAATCCCACCCTAGATCTCTTGGGTCCAAGGGTCAGTACTTCAACAAGCCCTCCCTCAAGGGCTAAGTCTGAATTTGACCTCTTGGCTAAATTGATAGATAATGGTATTCACTGCAGGAATTCCTTTATGTTCTTTGGCCTAGTAGGAAACTGAGTTTAGACTTGGGACTGTTAAAGGTTCTACCTTTCCTTGGGTGTGACCTCAAGTACTTAGTGTGGTTTAAAGAGAAATTCATCTGTTGCCCTGGGGTGGTGCTGGTCCGGGTTGGCTACAACATCTGGGAAACTGACTTCATTAACATGTTTTTGTTTTTTGTCAGTCTTGGGCCTTGAACTCTGCCTGGGCACTGTCCTTGAGCTTTTTTTTTGGGGGGGGGGGATGGGGGTCTGGTAGTGGGGCCTGAACTCTAGGCCTGGGCACTGTCCCTCAGCTCTTCAGCTCAAGGTTAGCGCTCTA
>NW_012267327.1:3992241-4012641 GCF_000151885.1 Dipodomys ordii
GGCTGGCTTTGAACCACGATCCTCAGATCTCAGCCTCCTGAGTAGCTAGGATTACAGGTGTGAGCCACCAGCGCCCGGCTTACCTTTTTTCTTTTTAAATCTGCTGCTTCTGGGTCTTAAACTCAGGGTCTGAGTGTTATCCTTGAGCTTTTTTCTTCAGGCTTGTGTTCTACAACTTGAGCCACAGATTCATTTTCAGGTTCTTTTTGGAGTTTCACAGTCTTTCCTGCCCTAGTTGACTTCAAATGCCATACCTCAGATCTCAGCCTCTTAAATAGCTGAGGTTATAAGCACGATCCAACTGAAGCCCAGCTTAGAAATTTTCTTTATTAGATTCTTTAATGAATGACAGTACACCGTTTTTTAAATTTTATTTTGTAAGTGATAGGCCTTGTGCTTGATAAACGTGTACACTAACATCACCTTACTTCATCGTAATTCACTCTAGCGTCAGTCCCTGTTCTAGACCCTGATATAAACTAGACATGGGGTTTAGTGGTACAATACTTAGTACACACAAGGTTTTGCATTTAAAATCCCCAACACCTGGAATTTGAGGAGAAAGATCTAAAGAGGAGATTGTGACACATATGCCTAAATAACACACAGGATGTCTTCTTGCTATTATGGGACAGCAAACAGTAACTACCATGATGCTCATTATATTAGAAGACAGTAGCATATAGGCAAAATAGAAAGCAAAGGCAGAGCCAGCTCTAGGGCTTGAACTCTAGGCCTGGGTGCTGTCCCTGAACTCTTGAGCTCGAGGCAAGTGCTCTACTACTTGAGCCATAACACCACTTCCAGTTTTCTGGTGGTTAAGTGGTGTTTCATGGACTTTCTTGCTAGGGTTAGCTTTGGACTGCAATCCTCAGATCTTAAGCCTCCTGAAGAGCTAAGATTTCAGGTGTGAGCCACTAGCACCCACCCAGCTTGTCTTTTAGCACTTTTTGGTCAAGGCTGGTGCTTTACCAGTTAAGTCACAGTTCTTCATCTGGCTTTTTGGTGGATTATTGGAGATAAGAGTCTCAAGGGCCCGGTGCTGGTGGCTCATGCCTATAATCCTAGCTACTCAAGAGGCCGAGATCTAAGAATCTTGGTTCAAAGTCTGTGGGGGCAGGAAAGTCCTTGAGACTCTTATCTCCAATAAACCACCAGAAAAGCAGAAGTGCCACTGAGGCTCAGTGGTAAGGCAGCCTTAAGCTGAAGAGCTGAGGATAGCACCCAGGCCCAGAGTTCAAGCCTCATGACCAACAAAACAAAACCTCTGACTTTGCTTCCTCGTCTGGCTTTGATATCAGCCTCCTAAATAGTGTAAGATTATAATCATGAGCCACTGGCATGCTAAAAATAGATACATTTTAAATGTAGATTTGGATAGTAGGGGAAAAAACAAAGGAGGAGGTACCAATGCTTGTCAGGAAATGTACTCATTGCCTTATTCATGTAACTGTAACCCCTCTGTACATAAAAAAAAATTAAATGTAGAAATTTATGACATACTTAAGATTAAAGTATAATAGTTTATGTAATGACAATGGTTAATGGTGAAATAAAATCATTAGTTTATTTTATACAGAGACTTAGGTTTTAAGAGGGCCAGAATCTGTAAACAGGGCCCCTAGGTTCATATGACTCACCTAATTATACAGAAAAAGCAAGTAGCTGGGTGCCAGTGGCTCACATGTGTATTCCTGTTCAAAGCCAGCCCAGGCAGAAGAGTCCTCATGAGACTCTTATCTCCAATTAACCACTCAAAAACCAGATGTAGAGCTGTGGGGCTCAAGTGGTAGAGCACTAGCTGAGATAAAAACTCAGTGGCAGTACCCAGGAACTAACTTCAAGCTGCAGAGCTGACATGAGTACACATGCATGCACACACACACACACACACACACGCACTGCTTTTCTTGGTCAGTTGTAAGGCTTGACTCAGAGCCTGCATGCTGTCCCTGAACTTTTTGCTAGGGGTCTACCACTTGAGCCATAGTGCCACTTCTGATGTTTGAGTGACTAATTGGAAAGAAGAGTCTCACTGGGACTTTTCTGCCCAGGCTGGCTTGTAACCACAATCCTCAGATCTCAACCTCAGCAGTTAGGATTACAGGTGTGAGCCACCGGTGCCCAGCTTATAAATTGCTCTCACTTCCCCTCCTCTCTTCACCTTGACTAGGAATTGATGTTTTCCAACATTTTTCAGCCTTGTCCAGGCTTCCACAGGCTTTGTTCATCTAGATCCACTTGCCTGTAGTAGTGATGACTTGGTCAGCTGAGATTTCAGCCACAACCCTATGGAGCTGGGACAAAGGGCGATGCCAACTGATTAATCACCTACAGCAATTCTTCTGCCCTCTCCACTGTCCAAATACCAACTGGTGGTATGGTGTGCACGAACCTATATTCCTAGCTGTGATTCTAACATCCAGACTTCACTTCCCCTGAACAGCAAGACGAGCTAACCACACCATCCCTCTGCCATGAAGTTCATCTGAAGCAAGGATGAGTCTAGAGGTCCAAATGCCTTTGCCAAAGGAGGGAGACACAGTGTGGGGTCTTGGAGACAGAGCAAAGTACATCACCAGAACCAAACAGCAGGGTTTAACACTTGGATAAACGCTCAATAATTTCCCTAAATATCTAATTGCATAGTGTCAAGGAGACCTTTGGGTCATTTACACACCTATGGATTTTATAGGTCTGGCACAGGGGTACAGCAACACATTGCCCAAGTTTATGCCCATCTTATCTTGCTCAGTAGGGACCTGGTGGGTAGAACTAGACTTGGATCCAGGTTCAGCCAGGATTCTCTTGGCTCTTCCCTTTTTGTTTTTTGTGGTGGACCTGACCCTTGAACTCAGAGCCTAGGCACTATCCATGAGCTTTTTTTGCCCAAGGTTAGGACTCTACCTCTTGAGTCACAACTCCATTTCTTTTTGTTGATTAATTGAAGATAAGGATCTCAGGGACTTTCTGGCCAGGGCTAGCTTTGAACTGACCCTCAGATCTGCATTATGCCATTTTTCCAAAGGGAATATTAATATCTATCACAAAGAGAACAGAAGGGGAGATGCGAAAAAATCCACCCCATTAAACAAAAAAATATAAAACCTTAGAAATCAGATTTTGTACAATGCTTTATTACAAAAAGAAAACAAGTGCCCAAACTCTACGCTAAAGAAAACACTATAAGGAAGTGGTGCTGTGGCTCAAGTGGTAGAGCACTTGAGCTGAAGAGCTGAGGGACAGCACCCAAGCCCAGAGTTCAAGCCCCACGACCAAAAAAAAAAAAAAAAGAAAGAAAAATCAAAGAAAACACTATAATACAACTAAATGTTGGTGGAGTCAGTGGGAGAGCATGGAAAGGACCCCAGACTTGGACAAAACGTTCCATTGGCATCTAAAAAAAAGTATTAATAAACAAAAACCTATTAATGGACTTCAGAATAGACTATCTGCTGTAATGGTCACAGAACAGCAGTAACAGACTAGAAGTTCCTGCAGGCCTGCCTGGAAAACACACGCACACGCACCACACACGCACTCGCACCACGCACACGCGCACCACACAGAACACACACGCACGCGCACCACACAGAACACACACGCACGCGCACCACACAGAACACACACACACACACAGAACACACACACACACACAGAACACACACACACAGAACACACACACACACAGAACACACACACACACAGAACACACACACACACAGAACACACACACACACAGAAGTGCAGCTATCTCCATGACTTTGGAGATGAACTTGAAGGTCTGCCTGGACCTCGCTGGCTTTTTTCTGAGCTGATGGTAATAGTACAAATACTGTTCAAGGTCCAGGTTCCTTGGTGAGTGACATCTCCCAAGTCATCAGTCTTCCAGTGATGGCTCCACTCCAACAAAATCAGTCACTCCTCAAAAGCAGCTGGCATCAAAAGGCGACCAGGAATCCACAGATGTTCCCTTCATCCAGGTCTAACACCTCACTGGAGGCTCTTAGCTAACACCTTGTTCCTAAAACACAAATGCAATGTCTATGTTTAAAAGAGGTAAACCAAGAATCAAATTTCATCTTTTTTTTGGTCGGTCATGGGGCATGAACTCTGGGCCTGGGCGCTGTCCCTCAGCTCTTCAGCTCAAGGCTAGCACTCTACCACTTGAGCATAGCGCCACTTCTGGCTTTTTCTGTTTATGTGGTGCTGAGCAATCGAACCCAGAGTCCCATGTATGCAAAACAAGCACTCTACCACTAAGCCACCCCAAATTTCATCTTAATAGTTAAAGAGGAATGACACTGAACAAGATGCATTCTACTAAATAGCCAAGAAACCCCCACTTCTAAAATCCCATTAAAATTGTTCTAAGAAATTTGTATAATCAGCCAGGTGCCAGTGGCTCACGCCTATAATCCTAGCTAATCAGGAGGCTGAGTTCTGAGGGGCACGGTTCAAAGCCAACCCAGGCAGAAAAGTCCTCCCAATTATTGACTCAAAATCCAGAAGTGGTGCTGTGGTTAAAGTACTAGAGCGCTAGCCTGAAACACAAAGAGGCTCAGGGACAGTGCCCAGGCCCTGAGTTCAAGACCCTTGGCAGACACCCTCTCCCTGACAAAAAATATAATCAGGGTCAAGCACTGGTGGCTCATACCTGTGATCCTGGCTACTCAGGAGGCTGAGATCCGAGGATTGTGGTTCAAAGCCAGCCAGGGCAGGAAAGTCTGAGACCCTTATCTCCAATTAACCACCAGAAAACTGGAAGTTTCACTTTGGGCCAAAGTGGTAGAGTGCTAGTTTTGAGCAAGAGGACAGGGATAGCACCTAGATCCCGAGTTCAAGCCTCATGACAGGAAAAAAATTAAACGCCTGCTTCTACTGTGCAGGTAAGCAGTAGGTACTCACTTGTGAACACATGTGGGGCACAGCATATTGTCCTGCATGTGTCGGGGTGGGAAGATGCGGGCCGGAATCAGGAATAGAGCACTGACTTTTCCTTTCTTCTTCTCAGGCACCCAGGGTTGTCCACCGTGAAACTGCAGCTGAACCCAGCCATCCGTATTTCCAGGCAGACTTCGTCCATGGACCACACACCACTTGTCCCCTGGGGAAGAAAAGATTAAACATCAGCAAACTGGGTCTACAAGCTCAGGCAAGATGATTCTGGCCAGCCCCTTACTGCTTTTCTCTGCTTACAGCCCCAACACTGGACCCTGAAATCCCAAGGTCATTGTCACTTCATTCTGTTCTGAGAAGTAGCTTGTTCCAGATGAAACTTTAAAGCACTGAAGGAAAGGAAATAAGTACCTGACTTATATAACTGTAATCCCTTTGTACATCACCTTTATAATAACAATAGATGTGAAAAAAATACTTTTAAGACAGCTAGGCTCTTTTGGCTCACTGTTGTAATCCTAGCTACTTAGGAGGCTGAGATCTTAGGATAATAGTTCAAAACCGGCCCTGGTGGTAAAGTCTGTGATTTTTTTTTGGGGGGGTGGGGATGGTCAGTCGTGGGGCCACAGTACCACTTCCCGTTTTCTGGTGGATAATTGGAGATAAGAAGTCTCATAGACTTTCCTGCCTAGGCTGGCTTTGAACCATGATCCTCAAATCTCAGCCTCCTGAGTAGCTATGATTACAGCAGTGAGCCACAGGCACAGGCCTGTGTCTTGAGCAAAAACAGTTCAGGGACAATGCCTAGGCCCTGAGTACAAGCCCTACCACTGATTAAAAAAAAAAATACATGTTTTAAGGCAAATTAGAGGTATGGCTCAAGTGGAGAAGTTGGAGAGCCTTAAGTGGAAAAAAGCTAAGTTCAACCTCAGTACCAAAACAAAAATTTTAAAAAAAGCAAATAACTTATTAAAGACTATGGCATTGTGGATGTACCTCAGTGGTAGAGCATTGTATTGTATGTCAGCCTATCATACACATACTACCAAAA
Source organism: Dipodomys ordii (assembly GCF_000151885.1). Taxonomy (NCBI): domain Eukaryota; kingdom Metazoa; phylum Chordata; class Mammalia; order Rodentia; family Heteromyidae; genus Dipodomys; species Dipodomys ordii. The sequence goes on from NW_012267327.1 coordinate 3,998,192, forward strand.
ACTTCAGAACAACCCAGCTAGGGACCGGTGGCTCACTCCTACAATCCTACTCAGGAGGGTTAAGATCCAAGGATGGGGCTGGGAATGTGGCTTAGTGGTAGAGTGCTTTCGGAGCATGTATGAAGCCCTGGGTTTGATTCCTCAGTACCACACAGAGGAAAAGCTGAAAGTGATGCTTGCAAGTGACAGAATGCTAGCCTTGAGCAAAAGAAGTTCAGGGACAGTGCCCAAGCCCTGAATTCAAGGCCCAAAACTGGCCCAAAACAAAACAAAAAAATGACCTCAGGATAATGGTTGGAAGCCAGCACGGGCATGAAAGTCCATTGAGACTGGCATAGAGGAAAAAAAATCAGAACACCCTAAAAGTTAAGGGGTCTCAACTCTTTAATAGCCACTGTATGATCTAAGTAGATTATGGTCCTCTTGGATTGCATTTCCAATTATTTTTTTTGCTGGTCATGGGCCTGAACTCTGGGCCTGAGTGCTGTCTCTCAGCTCTTCAGCTAGCCCTCTACCATTTGAGCCACAGCACCACTTCCCACTTTTTCTGCTTATGTGATGCTGAGGAATCAAACCCAGGGCCTCATGTAAGACAAGCACTCTACCACTGAGCCACCTTCCTAGCCCTCCCATTATTCTTACATGTCTATTTACTTTTTTTCGCCCAAGGCTGGTGTTCTACCACTTAAGCCACACCTCCACATTTGGCTTTTTGATGGTTAATTGGAGGTGAGTCTCAGACTTTCCTAAGCTGGCATTAAACCACAATTCTCTCCTATCTCAGCCTCCTAGGTAGCTAGGATTATAGGTGTGAACCACTGGTACTTGCCTCTAGGGACAGTCTGAAAGAACTTGCTAGAGGGCTCACACCTCAATAGTTGATTTTAGACCCTGCCTTTACATTTCTTAAAGGAGAAGAGGGCTGGGAAGGTGGCTCAGTGGTAGAGCGCTTGCCTTGCATGCATGACGCCCTGGGTTCAATTCCTCAGCACCACATAAGCAAAAAGAAAAAAGCCAGAAGTGGCCCTGTGGCTCAAGTGGTAGAGTGCTAGCCTTGAGCTGAAGAGCTGAGGGACAGTGCCCAAGCCCAGAGTTCAGGCCCCACGACCAGACGCCCCCCCCCAAAAAAAGAAGAAATGAATATACTGCCTCTCAATGATACTAACAATTTAGGAGGATGGTTTTCAAGTTGGGGTCTATAGCATTCTTACTATTGCCTGAGAAATGGTGAAACATAAAATCTCAGCTTCTGCCCCTCACTGGAATCAGAAAACACAGAATGGGATTTAGAAATAACTAGTAAGTGAGTTGACCCCTCCAATAGTTACTAGAAATCAGTGTTAACTGAACTTGTTTCCTTATTTAACCAGAACAACTTCTCTACTCAGGGCTTACCAGAGGCTGCTTTAGGTGCCTCTGTCTCCACCTCCTCTATGTGCCCGATGGCACTGGATGCGATCCTGGACCAGGAAGCCAATGTTGACTCTGGGGCAGATGAAGTTACTACAGTGGTACTAACTTCTTCATAGAAATCTGGGGGGTTCTGGATGATAGCCAACTGATCTTCAGGAATAGGAATTTCGCTGGAAGAAGTCCCATCAAACTGTGAGTTTTTCTGGAATATTTGCTCCTGATCCATGTTTTGTGTTCTCTGGCGAATACTCTTAATCCTGGCCTCCTTTGCGGTGCAAGGAATATTCTGCAAATTCTAAAATATCAGAGATAACGAGAAATTAAAATGTTATCAAATGTATGACCTCAGGGGCTAGGGAAAAGTGTGGTACAATCACCAAGACTATATTAAACAATATACTACATACTCTTGAAAACTGCTACTAGATTATAACCACTGAGCAGGTTGTACATGCACAGAATCTCATCTAATCAGGAGGTTGAGGAACAAAGGCTACATGAGTTCACTTCTGTCATTTTTGCTAAAAAAAACTGGAGGTAAGGGTGTCATGGACTTTCTCATCTGAGCTGGCTTCACACCTCAATCTTCAGGCTCCTGAACAGCTAGGATTGTATGTATAGGCCATCATTACCTAGCCTAAGCTTTTAAGTGTTTTCATAACAAAGTAAGTATGTAATATATGCTAACTTAATCTAGTCAGGTCACAATGTATTTTAAAATGTGGTGCCAGTTAAATACCTATCTATTAGTATACTATTTTTTGTTTGAATTGAGCTTAACGTTTTTAAGACCCAGGTTTCATTCCTCAGCACCTTGAGATACACACCACCACCACAACCAACAACCAACTTTATTTTTACCACTCTGTGTAGAGTTCAGCAAATGTAGTGAATTAATCTCTTAGACTCAAGGTGGAGAGAATAAAGTCCCTAAGACAATTCAATTCCTCTACTTATTTACATGCTAAAGTAGGTATTTCGAGTAAGAATCAAACCTTCAACTAAGGTAGTTTTCCTTGAAATTAAGAAGTCACTCACATGGGGCATGCCTATAATCCTAGCTGCTCAGGAGGATGAGATCTGAGAATCTTGGTTGAAAATCAGCCCTGGCAGGAAAGTCTGTGAGACTCTTATTTCCAATTAAATCACATAAAAAGCTGGAAGTGGCCCTGTAGCCAAGGCCAAGAGTTCAAGCCTCAGGACCAGACCAAAAAAAAGTTACTCCTGCAGAGTGGTGGTGTCTCACGCCTGTAATCCTAGCTACTCAGGAGGCTGAGATCTGAGGATCACCGTTCAAGGCCAGCCCAGGCAGTTATTTCCAATTAACCACCAGAAAACTAGAACTAGAGCTGTTATGACCTCAGGGTTGAGAAAAATCATGGAGTCACAGGCAAGGGTGACAAGGAGTTTTATTTGGCTGGCCGTGACTGCCTCATCCTAGGACTGAGAGCAGCCCCAAAGTCAGAACCACACACAGGTGATAGTTTACGAAGCTCAAAAGATGATTGGTGCGTGGATATTCTTCAACTGTGGTCAGGATCAGGCAGAAAGCATTCAGGAGGTCAGAGATTCAGGATAGGAATTGGGGGTTATCAAGGAATGAAAAAACTGCATTGTTATTATATTCCCTAATGGTTTTTACGTCCATATCAAATCACCGATATGCAGAATCACCCTCAGATGACTACAAAGAATAGTTCTACATCAATGTACCACTTCTAACCCTATTTATTCTTTGGCTGGTATAACCAGGTTATCTCAGAACTACCTCAAAATGATTAGTCGTGACTCTACCCAGCAGAGGTTACAGGAACAGAACAATCTGCTAGATTTTTTAAATTACAGTCAGATTCATATATACATATATATTTCCAGTTGCCTTACTTAGATGTCTAGTGGGCATCTCAGATATTACAGGTACTAACAAAATTCTTGATTTTCACCAATGAAATGCACTTAACCTTTCCAGTCTCCTCATTTCAGCCCCACTATGGGCACACAGTTCCTCAGACCCAAAAACCTATAAGTGATTCTTTTGTTTTTTAAATTCGGTCGTGGGGCTTGAACTCTGGGCTTGGGCGCTGTCCCTGCGCTCTTCAGCTCAAGGCAAGCGCTCTACCACTTGAGCCACAATGCCACTTCCGGTTTTCAAGTGGTTTATTGGAGATAAGAGTCTCACGGACTTTCCTGCCCGGGCTGGTTTTGAACCTGGATCCTCAGATCTCAGCCGCCTGAGCAGCTAGGATTACAGGCGTGAACCACTGCCTGGCTCTATAAGTGATTCTTAATTTTTCTTTTCATCCTTCCATCTGTAAGAAAAATCTATTGGTATTATTCCTCAAATCCAACTACTGGTCTTCATTATTACTTTAGCTCAAGCTACAACTGTCATCTCTTTCTAAATGTCTCTAAAAGTCTTCACTTTTTAGAGCAGCTAGAATGACCTACTCAAAGCCAAAATACCGAAGAATTCACAGCCATTATAGGAAACAGGATGATGTGGTCTCCTCCAGAGACCTCCTTGAACTTTCTCCAAACAGTGAAAGTGTCTTTCAGGTTGGAAGAGATAGGCTGGATCTGAACTGTGCTGCAGCAGTGTCTCCAGTAGCTTAGATGGATCGTCACACTGCCTTCTGTGTTACCAGCAAATTTCTACACAGGCTGGTTAAGGATACATTACATAGGCTTAGCAGGCTGAGGCCTCTAAGTTTTAAGCAGTGGCCTCTGAGTAATTTAGCAGGTGACAACCAGATATTTTTCCACACTTGCATACCCATTACCACTGTTTTCCATGCCTCTTCCTTTAATCCTATCCTGCCTCGTTTTCAAAAAAAAAAGACTGATCCCTTGATCTTAAAGGGATTAATGGGTGGAGATCCATTTTCTGTAACTTTTTCAAGCTGACTCAGGGGCACTGACCCTAGCTAGCCAGGAACTTATGTTAGGCAATTTTTACCAAGAGGTTGCCAGAATCAGATATCTAAATTTCCTATGCAAGCCTTTAGAGAGATCTCAACAGAGGCATAACCTCAGATCCACACACCTATTTTCTTGAATAAATTTGACTGGCAAGTTCCTGCCCAATTACCAAGTGGCGATAGACATGGGCATTAGAAAGATACGCTTCCTATGACCTCCCTGCTCTGATTACTTTTTGAAGGGCCAAAAAAGTGACTCCAGAGTCTTACACCATCTCTGCCATCAGAGCAGTGGCTTTTAACTGCCTCTGGATGCTCCATCATTATCAAGGTCACAGGAGATAAAAAGCCCCTTTGGACCAGGTGCTGGTAGCTCATGCCTGTAATCCTAGCTACTCACAAGGCTGAGATCTGAGGATTGTAGACCAAAGCCAGCCCAGGCAAAAAAGTCCCCTAGGCTCTTATCTCCAATTAACCATGCAGAAAGCCAGAACTGGTGCTGTGGCTCAAGTGGTAGAGTGCTACACTTGAGCTGAAGAGCTGAAGGACAGCACCCAGGCTGAGTTGAAGCCCCACAACTGACAAAAAAAAAAAAAGAAAAGAAAGAAAGAAAAAAATGGGGTGGGGAAGCCCCACTGATATTTCCCTTAGTCTCCAGACTTGAAATCAGGGCCTGAACACAGTCCCTCAGCTCTCTAGCTCAAAGCTAGTGCTCTGCCACTTTTGAGCTCCAGCACCTCTTCTACACTCTGCTCTTACAGTTTCACAGGGAACTTTTTCTACCCTGGTTGGCTTTGCAGAGTTCTCAGAGCAATTGAATCTCTTACAAAAAAGGCCACTCTACTCCAATTAAAAGTAACAAAGTCAAAAAAAATTTAAAAAATCTATATAGAGCACGCAAAAAAACAAAAAAAAACTATATAAAAGTAACAAAGTGGGGGCTGGGAAGGTGGCTCAGTGGTAGAGCGCTTGCCTTGCATGCCTGAGGCCCTGGGTTCTATTCCTCAGCACCACATAAGCAAAAAGAAAAAAAGTCAGAAGTGGCGCTGTGGCTCAAGTGGTAGAGTGCTAGCCTTGAGCTGAAGAGCTGAGGGACAGTGCGCAGGCCCAGAATTCAGGCCCCACGACCGGACCACCCCCCCAAAAAAGTAACAAGGTGGTCATTAAGTAAGCAGTCTTACTTGGAACTTATTAAAGACCAAAGTTACAGCTGATAAACTTGTAAAAATCATCTATCCTCTATGGGCCTGCCTGCAATTGTTACAAAGAACCTGCAAGGCAAACTGGAATAACATTTTGGTAGTCCTAATATTTTTTCTTTCCCCACTTTTAAAACAAAACAGGACAATCTTACTTTTAAATTCCCTTTTGCTAGGAGGCGACCATTCCCCTCTACTTCCCAAATGTTTACACATTCTCCCTAAAATGCTTTAATTTGTATTTAAATGACCTTTTGAAACACTGGATAACACCTACTACCTTTTCCCAACCTGTTTAAAACAGCCACTTTTTACTGCAGTCTTGAGTTACTACCAAGAAAACCTCTGAACTCAAAATTAGTTTTTCCTTAATGCAAGAATTCCAAGCATCAGGGCTGGGAAGGTGACTTGGTGGTAGAGTGCTTGCCTTGCATGCATGAGGCCCTGGGTTCGATTCCTCAGCACCACATAAACAGAAAAGGCCGGAAGTGGCACTGTGGCTTAAGTGGTAGAGCGCTACCCTTGAGCTGAAGAGCTGAGGGACAGCACTCAGGCCCAGAGGTCAAGCTCCAGAACTGACAAAAAAGGGGCTGGGAAGGTGGCTCAGTGGTAGAGCGCTTGTCTTGCATGCAAGAGGCCCTGGGTTCTATTCCTCAGCACCACATAAACAAAAAGAAAAAAGCAGGAAGTGACGCTGTGGCTCAAGTGGTAGAGTGCTAGCCTTGAGCTGAAGAGCTGAGGGACAGCACTCAGGCCCAGAGTTCAGGCCCCATGACCGGACCCAAACAAAAAACACACCAGATTTTTTTAATTTGCAAATTAGAGAATCCTTAGAAGATCTTTTTAAATGCCCAAACCTGATGATCTTTTTGGAGTTTAAGTGCACCCACTTACCAATTTTTTCACCTTTTTTTTTTACAGCATGTTGACAATTTTTATCTTGAACATGTTTACCTACATATACATACTCATACAAATGGTTGTTCACAAAAGATCTTAAAGAACACAAAAATAAGACGAACTTTTTTTTTGGATAACACCTATTACCTTTTCCCAACCTGTTTAAAACAGGTTGGGGGGAGGGTCAGTCGTGGGGCTTGAACTCTGGACCTGGGTGCTGTCCCTCAGCTGCTCAGCTTAAGTCTAGCACTCTACCACTGGAGCCACAGTGCTACTTCTGGTTTTCTGGCTGTTTTTTGAAGAGTCTCACGGACTTTCCTGCCCAGGCTGGCTTTCAACCATGATTCTCAGATCTCAGCCTCCTGAGTCGCTAGGATTATAAGCATGAGCACCAGCACCTGGTTTTGTCCTTAACATCTTTTTTAATTTTATTATAAAGATGCTGTACAGAGGGTTAACAGTTACATGAGTAAGGTAATGAGTACATTTCTTGTCAAGCATTGTTACCCACTTATTTTTCTCTTACTATCCCTTTCCTCCTCCAGACAAAATTTTTTTTGTTTTGGTCAGTTGTGGGGCTTGGGCCTGGGCACTGTCCCTCAGCTCTTCAGCTCAAAGCTAGAACGCTACCACTTGAGTGAGCCACAGTGCCACTTTTGGCATTCTAGTCATTTTTTGGGGGGGAGGTCCAGTGGTGGGGCCTGAACTCTGGGCCTGGGCGCTGTCCCTCAGCTCTTCAACTCAAGGCTAGCGCTCTACCACTTGAGCCACAGCACCACTTCCGGCTTTTTTTCTTTTTGCTTATGTGGTGCTGGGGAATCAAACCCAGTGCCTCATGCATTCGAGGCAAGTGCTCTACCACTAAGCCACCTTCCCAACCCTCTAGTCATTTTTATTGGAGATAAGAGTCTCATAGACTTTCCTGCCTAGGCTGGCTTTGAACCATGATGCTCAGATCTCAGCCTCCTGAGTAGCTAGGATTACAGATATGAGCCACCGGTGGCGGGCCAATTGGCCTTTTTAATACCTTCAGTTGGAGGAAGGCTGAGTAGTGGTCACCTAAAACTAATCTGGTCTGACTTTCTTTTATGCACTTTAAGACAAGAGCACTTTACATCTTTTTTACACCGCCAGGACCAGACAAATGAATGTCTGGACCAAGCTTACAGCTGTCTCTTTAGCCAGACTGCTAGAGGACCAAACCAGGCCTGTAACCTCTTGCCTGCTACCACACAGGAACATAGCAGGCCTGTGAGTGGGCCCAGTCATGTCCAAATAGACAACAACCAAAAAAACCAGAAAACAATAATCCACATTTAAGACTGATCCATTAAAAAAACAACAACAGACAAGACCAAAAACAAAAGCTAAATTGGGGCCTAGAGGGCCTCCAGTTCATCCCTATCTGGCAGTCTCTCACCCTGCCACAGCCTAAAAACACCACCAAAAGACAGAGAAGACAGACATAGCCACAAACAGCCCCCACGATTTCCCAAGGAAGTCCCAGATGACTTTTCAAAGAAACCCTAGATGACTTCCCAAGGTAGCCCCACATGGCTTCTTAAGGAAGCCCCAGGAGGTACAGGTGACATCTCTTCCTGGCTCAGACTTGGGAAGTAATACTGCGTCCAGCCTTCCACTGAGTCCCCCCGGATGCAGGCCTACCCAGACTCACCCCTGGGTCCACACTGGTCCTGGGGAGACAGACCTTGAGCAAGGCTCTCTCTCCCCTGAGGGCTGAGGCACTCACCTATGGGTTTCTCAGGGGCCAAGCTCCCACACGGTCCAAATGGATTTTCCCAGTCAGGGAACCAATGCAGCGACCTCAAGATGGAGAAAATCCAGAGGCACGAGCAAAGGTGAAAAGGTAACGCAGCCCCAACCTCCACTAGGGCCAAGCTTATATAGGTCAGAACCACACACACGTGTGGCAGTTTACAGAAGCTCAAAGATGACTGGGGGTGGGGATATTCTCAGCTGTGGTCAGGTTCAGGCAGAGAATATTCTGGAGGCCAGAGATTCAAGATTGGAATTGGGGGTTATCAAGGAATGAAAAAAAGCTGGGACAGAGCAGTGACTCAATGTGGTAAAACGTTATCCCTGAACAGAAAAGCTCAAGAAAAGTGCACAGGCCCTGAGTTAAATCTCCATTGACCACCACCACCAACAACACCACCAATAAAAGAAGTTACTCACATGTTGCTCTGGGTAAGCTTTCTGGCAAATTCGCTTATATGCCTCCAATTTCTAAGAAAAAAAGAAGAAACTGGTTAGTGGGAGGTCCTGCTCCTCCTCCAGGGAACACACCTCCCCTCTGGTCCTCACCGGCCCTTTGCTGCTGAGTTTCAACTTCTGGCACCAAGCTCGAAGAGTGTCTCTGTGGAGCAAGTTGACTGGAGGTAGTTCAGAGGGCAGGGGAGGAATTGGGATCTTCTTTTTAGGTGTTGGTGTCTTGTCTTCCTCTTTCTTGATGGAAGAGGAATCTGAAGAATGGGATAAAATGAGTAATTATTGACATTTTAGTGACCTGAGCTTTTTACAAGTTTAATCACGGATAAACTTTCACCATCAGATTTCTAGTGTTCAAGCGGTTGTACAATAATTAATACCCAAAGACCATAGAACTTCCAAGGGACAGAAAACCTAAGGCTCAAAACTCCAAAATCTCAATTCTGCTTCTTAAAACTTCCCACAACTCAACAGGCATTTTGCTCCTTTGTGAAACATTCTGTTGACAAAATCCAGGTTGAAGAATAGGGAACATCTGAAGTCCTAACAGTCATGTTAAGTGATATTAGGGTTCTACCTTAATTGCAGAGTGCTTGACTCATGTGCAAACTCGGAGTTTCCTTCCCAGACACTCCCCTGCCACACACACACACAAACTTTTAAGTTGCACAGTGGCTTGTGGCTCATTCCTATAATTCTGGCTGCTCAGAAGGCTGTGATCTCAGGATTATGGTTGGAAGCCAGCCCAGGCAGAAAAGTTCAATGAGATGCTTATTTCCAATTAACCACCCCAAAACCAAAAGTGGAGCTGCTGCCCAAAGTGGTAAAGCACCAGCCTAAGGGACAGTGTCCAGGATCTGAGTTCAAGCCCCAGTGTCAGCAGGCGCGCACACACGCGCGCGCGCGCGCACACACACACGCGCGCGCACACACACACGCGCGCGCACACACACACACACACACACACACTGGGCCTAGTGGCATATAATTATCCTATGCAAATTGCCAACAACTAATCTTCACAGCAGCCTTCATCCCCATCTCTTATCAAGGTTAGGCAATATCTGAGCTTACTTTCAGACCCAATTATGTTATGAGAGTTTAAGGATAGGAAGGGATCCGTTTTTTTCTGAGTCAACCACAATAAAAAGCAGCTTGGAATTAAGTTGAGCTTCAAAGGAAGTTCAGGATACGAGAATGCAGAATGGAGATTTCTCTGCCTTCAGAAAAATTCCTGTTTTTCTTTTTTTTTTTTTTTTTCAGATGTGAGTCTGTGGGATCTGAGGATTTGTAAACATCTTGGCCTTGTCATTGTCAAACGATTTACCTCGTTTTCTTCCTTTCGATGATGATGTTGCTCCCAACGATGTACTTGGCTCCTCTTCTTGCTTCAATTTCTTAGTCAAGTTTGACTAGAGACAGAGGAACAGGTTAGTCTTACTACTCTAGTTTCTGATCTTTAGACCCTTCCCCTTCAGCTTCAAGCTAACACATTAAATACCCAGGTAGTAGTCAGTGCAATTGGCTATACAGTATGCAGTTTCCTCTAAGTAACATTTTTTTTTTCTTTTTTGCCAGTCCTGGGGCCTGAACTCAGGGCCTGGATACTTCTGTCCCAGAGCTTCTTTTGCTTAAGGCTAGCACTCTACCACATGAGCCATAGCACCACTTCTGCCTTTTTCTGTATATGTGATGCTAAGGAATCAAACCCAGGGCGTCATGCATGCTAGGCAAGCAGGCTACCACTGAGCTACCTTCCCAGCCCTCTCAGTAACATTTTTTGCTTGCTGGTCCTGAGGGGTTAAAATCAGGGCCTGGTTGCTATTCCTAAGCATTGTTGCTCAATGCTGGTGCTCTAGCACTTGAGCAACAGTTCCATTTCTAGATTGTTGCTGTTTGATTGGAGATTAATCTCCAATTAAACTTGGACTTTCCTGCCTGGGCTGACTTCAAACCATGATCCTCAGATCTGAGCCTCCTGAGTAGCTAAAATTAATAGGTCTGAGCCACTAGTATCAGACCCATGTCTTCATTCTTGATCTCTTACAGAGAAATAATTTTCTCACACATTGATTGTTCTTAGTAGAAAGATTACCACCCATCTTACTTCGTCACTTGTCGCTCTCCGTTACCAAACTCACAAAATTCTCTCCTTTCCAAAATCATAACATACAGCTAGCTGGACTTTCTGAGTCCCAGGATACTTTTACTTACACTCTTAAACCTCCCTTAGTCCACCATCACAGTCTTGAGTCAAGTATTTTGCCAAGCAGCCTTTCTAACCCTTCAAGACAAGTGAAATCTACCTGATTCCCAACCCTTGTCAACTGCAATTTTATATTCGTACTTATAATCTGATTAAAGCCTGGGAATCCATTGATCAGATAATCCCCACCCTAAAAGGTGGGATTTTCCCCCTGGTGCTGTTAGCTGTTCACTCCATTAGTTTATTGTATTAAAAGGAACAAAATGGGTACTGGGAATAAGTTGTTCGTTTTCTTTTTCTCTCTCCTCCCCAGTAAATTATTTCTTAGAGAGAAATAAATATGAATTAGGCCTCTCCTTACTTTTAGAAGTAGATCTACCTGGCTCATACCTGTATCTCTTGCTTACTTAGGAAGCTGAGATCTGAGGACCACGGTTCAAAGCCAGCAGCCTAGCAGAACAATTCATGGTAATTTTTTTTTGGGGGGGGGGATGCGGGTTGGTCATGGGGCTTGAACTCAGGGCCTGGACACTATCCCTGAGCTTTTTCACAAGGTTAGCCCTCTACCACTGTGATCCACAGTTCCACTTCCAGTTTTCTGGTGGTTAACTGGAGATAATCTCCTTTCTCGCCTGGGCGGCTTTGAATGGTGATCCTCTGATCTCAGCCTTCTGAGCAGCTAGGGTTACAAACTTAAGCCACCAGCACCTGGCTCATGGGCCTCCAGAGCAGCAGCAGGACAGAAGTGTAGCTATGGCTGCAACAGGAGAGCATCAACTTTGAGCAAAAAAGCTAAGGAACAACAGAGTTCATCAGGCCCTGAGTTCCAGCCTAGTAAATTAACAAAATAAACCAATGTAAGAAACTAGTAACAATGAGATGTAGAAACTGAGGTTTCCACATCACACCCTAATGCGTAGGACAAACAAGCTAGGAGGAAGTTAAACACAAACTAAATCTCAGGTCCAAGAATCTCAAACCTCAGCTCTTCCAGGCATCCCTCCACAGGGGCTGGGATGGAGTCAGATTAACATATTTGTGGCACTTTTACATTCTAACCCAGTTTCATTTATATTTAAACTTTACATTTACATAATCCTTTCACTAAGCCTTCACTTTGGTGCCCCATTCCAGCCTTAATTTTTTTGTCTGTGTGTGCCAATCCTGGGATTTGCTATCAGGGCCTAAGCACTGTCCCTGAGCTTCATTTGCTCGACTCTAACACTTCACCACTTGAGCCACAGTGCCACTTCTGGCTTTCTTTGTTTATGTTGTACTGAGAAATCAAACGTTGGGCTTCATGCATGCTAGGCAAGCACTCTACCACTAAGCCACATTCCCAGCCCCAGCCTTAAAATTGAAAAAGATAAAAATGGCTAGTTTTAAGGAAAGAGGCGGACAGCACTCTAGTTCCTCAACCTGTGTAGTTGGGAATTTGCTTTGGTTTTCACTTAGGCATGGTTCCTTAGGTATGAGAACCCTGGTTTAGGGTTTGTGTTCTTAGCATGGAAAAGGGCATGGTGGGTAGGGTAGTTTGGGTATCTACTCTCAGCTACCAGCTCTTCCAAAATGATCACCCCAGTGAGTCAGTGACTCATGCCTGTAAATCCTAGCTACTCCGGAAGCTGAGATCTGAAGAGTTGAGATTCGATGCCAGACTTGGTAGAAAGAAAAGACCTTGAGACTCTTTTTCTCCAATTAACCATCAAGAATTTTGGAAATGGATTGTGGTTCAAGTGGTAGGGCACCAGCCTCCTTGAGTTAAAAGGCTTAAGGACAGAACCAAGCCCTGAGTTCAAGCCTTAGTATTGGCAAAAAAAAAAAAAACTCCAAAAGCCCAGTAAACACAAATGATAATAATAATAATTAGAAGTGAAGCTCTAACCTTAGGGGAAAAAAACGATCAGAGTTAGCGCACAGGCCCTGAAATTGAGTCCCAAGACCCATACAAAAATCCAAACAAAAAGGAACAAAAACCCCACAAGGCATTCCTTCAAAATCACAGCAGAGATCCTCGCTTCCGTGTCTTCAGAGGTAGCTTGAGGGTGTTTTTTCTTTTTTGAGGGGTTGTGCTGGGGTTGGAAACCAGGGCCTAGAGCAGGCCAGGCAGGAGCTCTACCCATGCGACCTTCCCAGACTCTCTTTGCATTGGAAAACGTATCCCCCAGCCCCATCCCAACCCCAAAGAAAGATCTAGTGTGCTCAAGAGCAGAGAGACCCCAGACCCACGACAGAGAACAACCCACCAACACCGTTCTTACCTCCTTGCTTCTGCTGTTCTCCATGCTCAGCCTAAGAAGTTGGAAGTGTTTGAAGAGGTCTCCCGGCTCCTAAAGGGCTCCTGGCTTGAGAGCGTCCTTAGAGAAATCTCCTCCCACTTCCTGTGGCCACTGGGCCTCTCTCTCCCCTCCCCCCCATCCCGCCCCCTCCTCCGCCCCCACAGTTCGTGCAGGTTAAAATTCTGTGCTGCCTTCCTCGGGAGGCTGCTGATCTAGGGTTGAATTGTTACAGCCATTCTGGGCCCTTTTCTGTGACCTTCTTAAGGTTTTATCCAAGGTATGGTTCAACAGGATGGTAGGATGTTAGAAACCTTCAGAATGTGACAAAAGGGAAAAGTAGAAGTCGATCCAGACTTCAAAACAGGATGTGGGAGAGGATTAAATGGTGGAACTGACAGAAGCCATAAAAATCAAGTCTTGGGGCTAGGAAAGAGGCTCAGAGGTAGAGTGCTTGCCTTGCATGCATGAGGCCCTGGGTTCGATTCCTCAGCAGTACATAAGCAGAAAAAGATGGAAGTGGTGCTGTGATTCAAATGGTAGAGTGCTAGCCTTGAGCTGAAGAGCTGAGGGACAGTGCCCAGAGTTCAGGCCCCACGACTGACCCCCCCCAAAAAAAAATCAACTTCTTTTATACTTGGATCATTCCATTTATGATATGAATTTCAGATTCAAGTATTTCCTTATCTATCTATCTAGGCTGGTGCTCTACCACTTGAGCCACATATCTACATCCATCTTTTTTGCTGCTCAATTGGAGAGAAGAGTTTCGGGGACTTTCCTGACTGGGCTGGCTTTGAATGTCAAAGTTCAGATCTCAGCCTCCTTAATTAAATAGTTTATTGTGGAGGTGTGGAACCAGGGGACCACTGTAGAATCTACCTCCAGCCCATAAACTCTATTTTAACTTTTGCACTGATAACAATTATTTTTTTATGTTTTTATTTATTTATTTATTTTTTGGTCATGGGGCTTGAACTCTGGCCTTGGATGCTGTCCCTCAGCTCTTCAGCTCAAGCAAGCCCTCTACAACTTGAGCCACAGCACCACTTCCAGTTTTCTGGTGATTAATTGGAGATAAGAGTCTCCAGGACATTCCTGCCCAGGCTGGCTTTGAACCCTTATCCTCAGATCTCAGCCTCCTGAGTAGCTAAGATTTCAGTTGTGAGCCACCAGCCACTGGCACCCGACTTGATAACAATTCTTTTTTTTTTTTTTTTGGTCTGGTCATGGAGCCTGAACTCTGGGCCTGGGGGCTGTCCCTCAGCTCTTCAGCTCAAGGCTAGCGTTCTACCACTTGAGTCACAGC
>NW_012267327.1:4014616-4026669 GCF_000151885.1 Dipodomys ordii
GGGGAGGAGGATGGGAAGGGATGGGAAGGGGAAACAAAGGAGGAGGCTACAATGCTTGATAAGAAATGTACTCACTATCTTGCCCTTGTAATTGTAACCCTTCTGTACAGTATTTTCACAATAAAAAAAAACACATACACACACACACACAAATAATAAATGAATTAGCATCCAGAAGGATTGAGGGGAAGGTACAGAATTCAAAGGACAAGTGGTGTTGTGGCTCATGCAGTAGGGCGCTCGCCTTGAGCTGAAAAGCACAAGGACAGCACCCAGGCCCAGAGTTCAAGCCCCAGGACAAAAAAACCCCCAAAACTCAATGACTAGAATTCAAAGGACAAAGGATGAAAGAGTGCAGCAGTGGAGCTCACTGGACTCTGATGAAAATGAATTATACTACTCATGGGTTGAGAGGGGACAGTGGACGGGACGGACTGGGACCTGGAGAGAGTGAGGGATCAGAAGACACTGTACAAAAGGAAATGTAGTCATGTGACTCATATAATTATAATCCCTCTGTATATTACCTCTATAATAACAATAAAGTAAATTTAAAAAAAGAATTAGATGCCATTCTAAATACAAAATCAATTAGTAAAATTTAATTTAAAACGTTTATTCAAATATTTGGGCAGTGGTAGCTCCTATCTATAATCTTAGCTAATGTTGAGACTGAGTTTTGAGGATAAACAGTTCAAAGCCAGCCTGGGTAATTCACTACAGGAGATTTTAATTCCAAGTAACCAGCAAAAAGCCCAAAGTGATGGTGTGACTCAAGAGGTGGAGAGCCAGCCTTGAGAGAAAAAGCCAAGGTGCAGTTTAAGACACCCAGTTTAAGCCCCAGTACTTGCAATCGTGTGTATGTGTGTGTGTGTGTGTGTGTGTGTGTGTGTGTGCTTGCATGTACATGTACACACACAATTAAAATAATATTTGAGCATAACTGGAAATAATATTACTAAGTCTTGAACCAAACAAAAAGCTGGTATCTTTCTATTGAGCTTGCTGGAATTGTGAAAATTTATATTCAATCTTGGGTAAAGCACAATCAATTACATTCTCAAAAGCAGAGAATTAAGTAAAATAGGAGTAATTAAGGTGGGTTTTCCCCCCTTTGGAGCAGGAGAATTTGCTTACTTTGCTTACTCAAGGGTAGGGCTCTACCACTGGTGCCTCATCGCCAGCCCATTATTACAGCTTTTTTTTTTTTTTGTGCAAGTTTTGGGGCTTAAGCCAGGGCCTAGGCCCTGTCCCTGAGCTTTCTTTGCTCAAGGCTAGCATTCTACCATTCTACCGCTTGAGCCACGGTGTCATTCTGGTTTTTTTTTTGTTCATGAGGAATTGAACCCAGGGCTTCATGCATGCTAGGCAAGCACTCTACCACTAGGCCACATTCCCAGCCCTATTATTACAGTTTTGTATGGAAGATTTCTTACAAAAAAATTTAATAGTTAAAAAAAAAAAAAAGCCAGTTGCCAGTGGCTCATGCCTATAATCCTACCTATTCAGGAAGGTAAGATCTGAGAATTGTGGTTCCAAGCCAGCCCAGGCAGGAAAGTCTTTGAGAGTCTTATCTCCAATTAATCATGGAAAAAACCAGAAGTGGTGCTATAGTTCAAGTGGTGGATTGCTAGACTTTAGCAAAAGGAGCTTAGGGTCAACACCCAGGCTCAGAGTTCAAAGCCCAGTACTGGCAAAAAAAAGAAAAAGAAAAAAAATTCCTGCTTACTATTCTGTGATATTATTCTAATGCCTAAAGTTTTATCTACCCCAACTTTAAGGACTATGTATAATCAAATCTCTTATTCTATTATTGAATACAATGTATAGAGGGCTATTAGGCGCTTAGCACAGGACAAAAGCAGACAAGGACATTGCCCTCATGTGTTTCCTTCTGGCAGGGAGTACGCATGACAAAGGGCATCATTGGCTAATGCTATAAGCAAATGTTCTCTTGTGAGGCTTTAAAATATATTTATTAGAAGAGAGGAAGTTAAGAGAGGGTAATGGGGTGAATACGATCAAAATACATTAAGTGAATTTATGAAAATATCACAGTGAAACCCATTATCTTGTACAATGAATGCATGCTAATAATAAAAACAATTTAATAAAAAAGACAAAACATGCTTATTTACACGTATATAATCAAAACTATTGTGATACTTGAAAAATAGGAAATCTTCCTATGTACGATGCCTTCAGTAAGTTCTTTTTTTGTGTTTTTGTTTTGTTTTTCCTCGTCTCAGCGTGAGGCTTGAATTCAGTTCCTGGGCTTTGTCCCTGAGCTTTTGTGCTCAAGGCTTAGTGTTGTACCAGTTGAGCCGTAGCTCCACTTCCAGCTTTTTGGTAGTTAATGGAAATAAGAGTCTCACAGACTTTCCAGCCCAAGCTGGCTTTCAACTTCTTTCTTCAGAGCTCAGCTTCCTGAATAGCTAGGATTACAGGTATGGGCCAACTAGCTGGGCTTGTGTGTTTTCCTTGGGACTTGGACAGTTTCTCCTATTCATGCCTCTCAGATGCAGCATTTGTTATTGTTGTTGTTGAGATGGTATCTCACTAACATTTTTGGAAGAGGCTGACAATGAACTTGTGATCCTTCTGCCTCAACATCCAAATGCTGAGATTATAGGTAAACAGACTGCTACAGCTAGCTAAATTTTATTTTTATTTTTGAACTAAAAAGTGGCCAGGTGCTGGTTCACACCTATAATCCTAGCTACTTAAGAGCCTGAGATCTGAGGGTTTCTGTTAGAACCAGCCTCAGCAGATATATCCCAGAGACTCTTATTTGCAATTAACCAGCAAAAAGTTGGAGATGGAGGTATGGTTCAAGTGGTAGAATGCCAGCCTTGAGTAGAAAAAGCTAAACTAGGGCTGGGAATGTGGCTTAGTGGTAGAGTGCCTGTCTAGCATGTGTGAAGCCCTAGGTTTGATTCTGCAGTACCACATAAACAGAAAAAGCTGGAAATGGTGGTGTGACTCAAGTGGTAGAGTTGCTAGCCTTGAGCAAAAATAGAAGCTCAGGGAAAGAGCACAGGCCCTGGAGTTCAAGCCCCAGGACTGGCAAAAAAAAAGAAATATAAAGAAAAAAAAGAGAGAGGGAAAAAGCTAAGCTAGAGTGTGAGGCCCTAATTTCAAACCCCAGTACAAGCACACAGACAGACACAGACACAGACACAAACACACACACACACACACACAAATAGCTAGAGTAATAACTTAGTATTTTGAAAAGCTCAAACTTCTCTTTCTTTGTGGTGCTAGGGGATCAGCCTTCATGCCTGGAGCATTTAGGACAAACTTTCCACCCCTGAGCCAAACCCTTTAAGCTTCACCCCCCCCCCCCATTAGCTTCACCTAGCCTCCCTGTTAATTGTGCTCTGGGGAACCATTCTTTGCTTATCAGGTTTCGCTAGCTGGCCTACTGTCCTGCTAAATGCCAAAGTAATTGTGTGTCCTGGGGCCATCGTTAGCACATGTAAAGGTGGGTCTACCTTCTAAAGGCTGAAAAATCTTAGAAAAGACAAGTGAACAATTAGAAAAAAAGTGGCCTTTTCTCCTTACACGGGCTCTAAGTGAGGCCACAGTGCTGACCAGAGAGCTACATTTCAGCCCCCTCACATGTTTGTGCTGATATTAGGGCCAAACTCTGCCTCACAACTCCCACTTAGCTTTTTTGCTCTGAACTGGTGCTCTACCACTTGGGCTGCAATTCCACTCCCCACTTTTTGTTGTTAATTGAAGATTAACCTCTTAGACGTTCCTGCATGGGCTGGCTTTGAACTGCCACCTCAGATCTCAGGCCTCGTGAGTATGCTGGATTAAAGTCATGAACCATTGGCTCTTATCTGTCTTGTTCCTTTCTCTGACACTCTTATAGTGACCGCAGCCTGCACAATCTCTATGCAGGCTGTACTCCTGGCTTATTTATTTATTTCAATCCTGCGGCTTAACTGGAGGTCCGGGTACTGTCCCTGAGCTCTTTTTGCTCAAGGCTAGCTCTCTACCACATTGAGCCACAAAGCCAATTCCTGTTTTCCGGTGGTTAATTAGAAATGAGAATCTTACATGCTTTCCTGCGAGGGTGGCTTTCTTTTTATTTTTGTAATATTAAATTATTTTTATTGTAAAAGTGATGTACAGAGGGATTACAATTACATGAGTCGGTAATGAGTACATTTCCTTTTGGACAGTGTCTTCTATTCCCTCACCAGGCTGGCTTTGAACTGCTCTCCTTAGGTCTTTTTTGTTTTTGTTTTGGTTGTGGGGCTTGGACTCTGGGCCTGGGCTCTGTTCCTCAGCTCTTCAGTTCAAGGCAAGCGCTCTACCACTTGAGCCACAGCGCCACTTCCAGCTTTTTTCTTTTTGCTTATGTGGTGCTGAGGAATCGAACCCAGGGCCTCATGCATGCAAGGCAAGCGCTCTACCACTGAGCCATCTTCCCAGCCCTACCTCAACTTTCTTGTTGTTGTTGTTGTTGGAGGAGGGGAGCTTGAACTCTGGGCCTGAGAACTATCCCTGAGCTCTCCAGATCAAGGTGAGTGCTCTACTGCTGAACTGTAGTGCCACTTCCGGCTGTCTGGTAGTGTACTGGAGATAAGAGTCTCACAGACTTTCCTGCCTGGGCTGGCTTTGAATCTTGATTCTCAGATTTCAGCCTCCTGAGTAGCTAGGATCACAGGTCTGAGCCACTGATGCCCAGTTTGCCTGAACTTTCTTAGTGCTAAGATTACAGATCTGCATCACCGTTCGGGGCACATCATGAGAATTACTTTTTCCCAGCCAGGCTCCTTATCAAGCATGTTGGGCAAGGCTGAGTCCTCTGTTTCTCAGAGACTCACTTCAGATGTGAGTGGTGCTCCTGGGAGTCCTTTCAACTTTAACATGCCAGTGATTTGGGGGATAAAGAACACGATGAGATGAAGGCTTTTTATGTCCATGTCCATGAGTATTGCTAAGATTTTAGGAGTGAGAATTTATAAAAAAGGAGCCTAATTCAATTCTGCAGCTTGTTTGCATTTTTTCTCAAAGCCTTTAACTCTTGTTAAATATAATTTCACTTTCTTCTGGCTGAAAATTTTAACCGACTCTGAAATAAGGTGGCTTTTATGATATGAATTGCTCTCCTCCTGAGCTAGAAGCATAACCATGCATAGAACAGTAAGACAAACTTAAATAAGAGTGATTACTAAATAACTGTGGCTTCAAAGAGAAGATGGGCAATAACATTTTGCATTCATACCAGCTTGCCTTTCATCTCAGCATCTCAAAGCAAACCAAAATGGAACTGATGCTGTGTTATGGTTGAAAATTACAACTATGCAATTTCCTTATTCCTGAGGGGTTCCCTCTCAAAAATGATGCTGAGTTAAAGCATCTCTCGAATTCAATGCAGACTGATTTTTAACACAGCCTTTTTTCTCCCCCATTTTCTACCCGTGTAATATTAACTTTGAGTTGCAATGGCATGATGGTCCATGTTTTGTAGTTTGAATGTGTTTGCTATCAGTGGAGAAACACAGCATGCCAGGGAGCGGAAAGACATCTTCTCAGTTGCTCTAAGGTTATGGTGGAAACATGGAGAGAAAGATGGCAGAGTATTCTCCAACGTCTCATAATCAATTTAACCTCAGGGTAAAACCAAACAAATAACAATAACAACAACAACAACGACACTCTAAAACTGAGTGCCCTTGGTTCACGCCTATAATCCTAGCTACTCAGGTGACTGAGATTTGAGAATCACTGAAGCCAGCCCTGTCAGGAAAGGCCTGGAGACTCCAGTTAACCAACACCAAAGCTGGAAGTGAGCAGGGGGGCTGGTGGCTCTTATCTCCAGACTTTTATCTCAAGTTAACTACAAGAAAACTGGAAGTGGTGTTGTGGCTCAAGTGGTTGAGTGCTAGTCTTGAGCTGAAATGCTCAGGGACAGCACCCAGGCCGAGAGTTCAAGCCCCATGATAAACAAAAAAGAGAGGGAGAGAGGGGGGGAGGGAAGGAGAAATGAAAGAAGCTGGGTGCTTGGTGGCTCATGCCTATAATCCTAGCTACTCAAGAGGCTGAGATCTGAGGATTGTGGTGAGAAGCCAGCTCTGTGAGATTCAAATCTCCAATTAACTACCAAAACAACAACAGCAACAAAAAAAGCCACAAGTAGAGTAGTGGCTCAAGTGGTAGAGCACCAACTTTGAATATAATTGCTCAGGGACAGTGCCCAGGCCCCAGTTCAAGCCCCAGGACTAGCATAAAAGGGAGAGGGGCAGGGGAGGAAGTTAGGCTCCAGGAATGTATCACAGAAATGGTTTGTGCATTCTATTGAAGCACAAGATTTCCAGGATGTTCTTAGTGGTGTAAATGTGAATTACTTCCATTAAATTCCTGAATCACAACACTGTGTTTGTATAGATATTAAGTCTGGAAATCCAATAGTACATTAATATTGACCTTCTTTACATGTTTCCTCTTGTGAAGTTGTGACCTTGAGTTTTTGGTGACTTTGAAATAGTGATATAAACTGGGTACTGGTGTCTCACACCTATAGTCCTAGCTACTCTAGAGACTGAGATCTGAGGATCACAATTCAAAGCCAGCCTGGGCAGAAAGTCTGTGAGACTCTTATCTCCAATAAACTACACAGAAAAACCAGGAAGTAGTGCAGTGGCTCAAGTGGCAGGGTTCTAGCCTTGAACAAAAGAAGCTCAGGGACAGTGCCCAGGCCCTGAATTCAAGAAGAAGAAGAAGAAGAAGAAGAAGAAGAAGAAGAAGAAGAAGAAGAAGAAGAAGAAGCAAGCCTCCAGAGGATTACAACTGTGAGCTCCCAGCTTCTGGCTGAGGGAGAATGAGGGAAGGATCAACAGTCTCCAAAAAGAAATATATTCTTCATCTGACTTATGTAACTGTAACCCCTTTGCTCATTACCTTTATAATAACAATTTTGGGTTTTTTTGGGCATTTGTGGGTCTTGAACTCTGGGCCTGGGCACTGCCCCTCAGCTCTTCAGCTCAAGGCTATCTCTCTACCACTTGAGCCACAGCACTACTTCCTGTTTTCTGGTGTTTAATTAGAGATAAGAGTCTCACAGACTTTCCTGCCCAGGCTGGCTTCAGTGAGCCTCAGATCTCAGCCTCCTGAGTAGCTAGGATTACAGGCGTGAGCCACCGGCACCTGGCTACAATAAAATTTAAAGAAATACTGGCCTGTATCAGGAATGAATTCATTTTTTATTCATGTTTACATTATATTACAATCAATATTTCCCCTCCATCACACTCCCTGCACCTTTCCCTCTAAGAAATAGCATCCCCAGTAGGTACTTTTGGTCCTTTTTCATAGCTGGGACCAGTCCATTTCAACAGTATTCAGTCTGGTTTATCTTCCCACAAGCATAACCCACTGCCCCTAATCCCACTCACCCAGATTCCATTTCTCTTCCTTCCCTCACCCCACTGATCATCAGCTTTTATTGAGGTTCTCCATGCTGCCCTCCTATATACCTGTGATGTGTTATTTACTCATCCTCTTTCCATTCTCCTGTCTCCTTCTGAGCTTGATTCATGTTCTGTGTTTAACCTTCTAAGTAATTAGGCATATGGATATTCACACTTATGTACATGACCATGAGTATGAGTGTCCTTTAGGTCTAGCTAGGAAAATAACTTCAGAACAAAAGTGGTCTCATCATTACTAGCATGTCTTGCTCTTCACTGGCATTAATCATGTATAGGCATTCTCCGGGAACGGTAAACATCTCTGCCAAAAGCTCTTCCTGGCGCTTAGCTGAATTTAGAAATCAGGTATAATCCCAGTTGATTTAATCAGCTTTCAGAGCTGTCAGATCTTTACAGAAGGGATTTCAGCCTGGCAACACAGGAGAGGCATAAGGAGGTCCTGGGAGCCAGTGCCCCAGACTCCTGAGTACCTCGTAGACAAGGAAATAGAAATGGAGAAGTGGCAGATTTCTTGGGAAATTTCAATATTATTATTTATACAGGGAGGCCCAGAGCAACACAGCTGGAGAAGTCAATGAAGAGCTCAGCACACAGATGGGTAAGAAAACACTGCTGTGCTGAGTGGCTGGCATCTGGCTCATTCAGGTCAACTTAAATACCTAACCAGTTAAGAAAAAGTTCAAGGAACAGATGATCTCTTCATTTCCCTGCAAGGAGCACAAAATGAGCTGTATTCCATGTGAAAATGAGAGATCTAGTTTAGAAAATAAAATTCCTTTCTAAACAGATGTGGGAAATGCAGCTGGAATTGGAGTCCCTGTGAATAGATGATGGCAGTTTAGAGAAAATCTAAATGATGTCTTGTCTCCATTGGTGGATAGCAGAAAATACAGAAAATTTGTTTTTCTCTAAAAATTGCTCTAGGATATCAGCTTATCAGTGGTGCTAGCATTTTACCATTTGAGCCACAGTGCCACTTCTGGCCTTTTCTGTTTATGTGGTACTGAGGAATCAAACCCAGGGCTTCATGCAAGCTAGGCTAGCACTCTACCACTATCACATTCCTAGTCTCCAGGTTCTCTTTTGATGCTGGTTGTAGGGCTTGAGCTGTCCTAAGACTCTGTCATAGAGTTTTTGCTCAACACTAGTGCTCTGCTACTTGAGCCACATCTCTACTTTCAGCCTTTTGGTAGTTAATTGGGAGCAAGAGTCTCACAGATTTCCCTGCTTAGGCTAGCTTTGAACTATGGTTCTCAGATCTCAGCCTCCTGACTAGCTAGGATTACAGGCATGAGCCAGTTGTGTCTGGCTGGCTTTTGATTTTTATTCCCTTTTTATTGTTGTTATTATTATTCTCCCTTTGAGAAGGGGTCTTGCTGGCCCATTTCCCAGCAATAAATCTTTCTTTCTTCTCTGTACCTGGATGTCTGGCAAAGTCTAATATACTCTAACATTCTGACATCCTGAATCACATAGAAATTTCCTATGCCATTTCCATCGCAGTGACAAAAATGTAAGTGGTATCAAACATACAGCGTATGATTTGATAATTATTTACTTTCAAGGAAAATAAATCCTCATGTTTACAATCCAACCTCCATATTTGATGTTTCATTATTGAGAAACTGGCAATTCTGATGTCTTTTTTGGAAAGCCATAACACACTAACAACTTGTACTCACTAGACACTGTTGAAAATGATCTATACAACTTGTGTGTGAGGATACGAGAGAAAAACCGAGAGAGAGTGAAGTATGGGGTGACATTGTCCAAAAATAAATGTACTTTACCTGACTTACATAACTATAACCCCCTCTGCACATCACCTTTATACTAACAATTAAAAAATTTAAAAATGTTGTATTTGATATATTAACTGTAAAGACTCCTGTATTATTTCAACTACTCAAGTGACATCAAGTGGTAAAAGTAACATATGTCTGAAAAGTATTAGTTGAGCTTGATGTCAGATACAATTTTAGACTTGCAGACAAGCTCCTCAAACTCAGGAAGCTTCATGTTAGTGGAAAGGGAGACAAAGAAATAAACCAAATCATCCTAGACAGGGTCAGGGCTGACGAAAATAACACGAACTAGTCTGCTAGAGAGGCTGAGAGGCTGATTAGACTGGGTAGTTAGGAGAAGGCTTTCCAAGGAGAAAACCTATAAAGGGAGAGCTAAACAGCAAGGAGCCAATTACATTAAGAACAGAGGCAAGAACATTCTCAACTAAGGGCAAAGCTACCGCTCAAGCCCAATGGCAGGAATACACTTGATTAGGAACAAAGCATGGTGAATATAATGCCTGTAAAATGAAGTTATGGATTGCCCTAAATATGCTTGAGATGACAGCAGATAAACTAATAATGAGATAAGCTAATAATCCTTAGGATAGGAGCAAACATCACACTACCTAAGAGTCCTGTTCATGATGGCATTGGGACCACCAAAAAACCACCTGTACAAAGGTGCACACATGACAGGATAAGTAAGTTTCATTCCGGAGTTACTTATAATTACTCTTGGGCCAGACTCAGTCTTTTTTTTATTTTGGTGGTTGCAGGGCTTGAGCTCTGGGCCTGAGTCCTGTCCCTGCACTCTTCAGCTCAAGGCTAATACGCTATTGCTTGAGCCATATCTCTACTTCTGGTTTTCTGATGGTCAATTAGAGATAAGAATCTCATGGACTTTCCTGCCCAAGCTGGCTTTAACTGTGATCCTCAGATCTCAGCCTTCTTAGTAGCTAAAATTATAGGCGTGAGCCACCAGAGCCTGGCTTGAGTATTTTTTTTTTTAATTAAAAATAATTGTGAGTGGATGGGAAGTTGGGTCAGTGGTAGAGTGCTTGGCTTGCATGCATGAGGCCCTGGGTTCAATTATGCACCACATAAGCAGAAAAAAGCCAGAAGTGGTACTGTGGCTCAAGTGGTAGGGCACTAGCCTTGAGCTGAAGAGCTGAGGGACAGCGCCCAGGCCGAGTTCAGCCCCCACTACTGACAAAAAAATAAAATAAAATAAATAAATAAAAATAATTGTGAGCAACTGGTGCCCGGCATGTTTTTGTTTTTTTTCTTATTTGCTACATGATAGTGTTCTACCACCTGAGCCATAACTCCATGTCTGGCTTTTTGTTGTTGTTGTTGGTTAGTTGGAGATAAGAGTATTAAATTTGTCTGCATGATCTGGCTTTGAATGGAGAGTTTCAGATCTCAGACTCCTAAGTAGTTAGGATTACAGGCCACCCATGATATGAGCCACTTGCGCTTGGTTTGAAAAACTCGTTTTAGTGAGTACTGATATACTTTAGAAAAAAAAATACTGATCTACTTTAGGAAAAGATTTAAACTAAAACCTTTTAGTATCCATAGAAGAGGCTGAACAGTGACATAACAATTTGGGGGTATTTCCTTTTACCCTTGCACTGTTTCATCTCAGTATCAGGAATCCAATAGGGAAAGAAATGGTATTCAATACACACTATATAAAAATGAACTAGGTGGGCTGGGAAGGTGGCTCAGTGGTAGAGCGCTTGCCTTGCATGCCTGAGGCCCTCCGTTCAATTCCTCAGTACCACATAAACAGAAAAAGCTGGAAGTGGCACTATGACTCAAGTGGTAGAGCACTGACTGACCTTGAGCTGAAGAGCTGAGGGACAGTGCCCAGCCAGAGTTCAGGCCCCATGACTGCCCCCAATAAAGAACTATGCAACTTATGGGCAGAGACAGGAGGAGGAAAGTGAAGGAAAGGATACCATTATCCAAGAATTATACTGATTACTGTTAGTTTTTTGTTTTTTTTGGGGGGGTCCCATAGTGGGGCCTGAACTCTGGGCCTGGGCGCTGTCCCTCAACTCTTCAGCTCAAGGCTAGCGCTCTACCACTTGAGCCACAGCGCCACCTCCGGCATTTTTCTTTTTTGCTTATGTGGTGCTGTGGAATCGAACCCAGGGCCTCAGGCCTGCAAGGCAAGCGCTCTACCACTGAGCCATCTTCCCAGCCCCTGATTACTGTTAGGTTTTTAAAAAGAGGTAGCGGAGTAAGAACCACACCATGCACTGGTTTTAGGGTAAGGGGTAGGTTTATTCATCTTTCCTGCTGGCACCAGGCCATGTTAGCACTCCACACGGCAGGGAAGGGCCTAAGAAAGGGCATCTGGCCCTGGGCTAGGCCATATCTAGGGTAGGGGCGGGGAAAGATGTGATCACGTTGAATCCAGATATAACCTCAGCGGATGCAGATGTGACCTCTTCCAGGTCAGTTGCCTGGATAACGCAGGTGCTGGGCGGAGACTTTGCTGCGAGGAGGGTGGAGTCTGCTTGCCTTCCAGGAGCAGACCTTACAATTACCTGATTCACAGAATTGTAACTGCTACCATTATGCCCACCTTTGGTCCTCAGCTCCACCCATACCTGAGTTCCTCCCTGCCCTGGAGTTCCTGTCTAACAGCTGGCCCCTCCCTCCCTTTCCTGAGCACCCATTACCTCACTTCCTGCCCCTAGACCCTCCTGCTACCTGGATGGGGACGGGTGCCATGTGCTCCCTCTTGGGGGAAATATGGCTCCTCCAATAAACCTTGTAATCATCTTTCGAGTGTGCCTGCCTG
>NW_012267327.1:4026719-4040339 GCF_000151885.1 Dipodomys ordii
CTGTAACCCTCTGTATAACACCTTAATAACAACAATACAATTCTACAAAAGAAATCATGTGATAAAAGGGATTTTTTTTTTCCAGTCCTGGGGCTTGAACTCTGGGCCTAGGGCTTTGTCCTTAAGGCTCTCTGTGCTTAAGGCTAGCACTCTACCACTTAAGCCACAGCACCACCTTCTGGCTTTTTCTGTTATGTGGTACTGAGGAATAGAATCTAGGGCTTCATGCATGCTAGGCAAGCCCTCTACCACTAAGCCACACTCACAGCCCAATAAAGGTCAATCTCATAAGTGACTTGGAGGACAGAAACTCCTTGGGGCTTCCTTCTCCTAGGTGGGACTCAGATACCAGGTCCACAAAGATGCAAACTAACTGCCAAGTGAAACTACTTTTCTACCTCAGTTAAGCTTGAAGAACAAGCCTTTCCAGAATTTCAGACAATTTCTCTCTCTCTCTTTATTTCTGTCTCTGTGTGTCTGTCTATCTGTCTCTCTCCCTTTTTCTTTCTTAGCTAGCATTCTATCACTTGAGCCACAGTACCACTTCCATCTTTTTCTGCTTATGTGGTACTGAGGAATCGAACTCAGGGCTTCATGCTAGCACTCTACCATTAAGCCACATTCCCAGCCCTGAGACTCTTTGTTCTAGTTACCTTGCAAAAAGCAGGAAATGAAGATATGGCTTACGTAGTATAGTGCCAGCCTTGAGTGGAAAAAGCTGGGGGACCATGCCCAGGCTCTGAGTTCAAGCTCTAGTACTGGCATGCACAAAGGCACAAAACAACCAAATTAAAAAAAAAAAAAAAGGATGCCATTAAGACACTTGTTTTTGTAGCTTGTTGTTTTACTTGACAGTCATTTTCCAACTACAGAGAGCCTTTAACTCAACATGAAAAGCCAGTGTGTTTGTCTCCGGGGCTGAGCAGTCTGCCTTTCTCAGAAGGTCAGTCCTGAAAATCCCTAGGGAGAGAAGCACTTTTGTTAGTTACTCTGTGACCCAAAAAGAAAAATGGAGAAGTAGGGGGAATAAAGACAAATAGAGCCCTAGGAATCAGGTAAGCAGGAATCCAGCAGCTGATTGCATCCTGCTGTGGCTTTAGCCCTTATTCAACTTTCAGAACGGAAATGGCTTCCAAAATTCCTGATGACCAAGTTGTACCATAAGCATATTATGCCAACTTTGTCTGGAATTGACCCAGGCAACAGGTTTTACTTTTAGTGGTGGATATTTTTTAACTAGTTCCCAGAATACAGCCAGTCACACCTCCCTGCTTTAGGCTAGCCTTCTCCAACTTGAAGATACTAAAGAATGAGTTGGGGGGGGGGACGACTTATTAAGATGCACATTACTCTTATTTTGCTTGAGATCAAACTCAGAGACTTGGACAAGCCAGGCAAGTGCTTTACCACTGAATTAGCTGCACTGAGACCCTTAGATGTGTCTTCTGGTCCAGTAGGGCCCAAAATTCTGGAATTCCAGACTAGATTCCAGGAATTCTCTGTGCTCCAGGGAAAGGTCCTTGGATGGATATCAGTTCTGGGCTCTAGATGCCTGTGAGATGGTTTCTGTTTCTGGCCTGTGCAGTCAGTCCTCAAGAGCTCAGCCCCTTACTGATTAAAAATACAAATTCTGAAAACTCCTATTAAACCTGAGAGTAAACCTAAAATGCATTACAGATGTTTTAATACTCTGCTATCCTTTCTCAGCTGTCTGCCAGCTCATCTTGCTTCAGGGCACAGGCTCCACCCCAGATTCAATGTGCTTTTCTAGCCTTCAAGGCCTCCTTCTTGGATACTTTCTCCTCTATGGCTGCAGGCTGGTTACTCAGCTCTGGGCTCTCTTCTCCAGTTACCTCCTTAGCATCTCCCTGACTACTATTATGAGATATGATCATTCTCTTTGCTGCCCCACAGTCCTTTCTCCACAAGGCTGCCATCACATATTGGAATGTTATCTGCCTGTTTATTATTATTATTTTGTCATGGGGCTTGAACTCTAGGCCTAGGCGCTGGCCCTGAGCTCTTCAGCTCAAAGCCAATTCTCTACCACTTGAGCCACAGGGATACTTGTGGTTTTCTGGTGTTAATTGGAGATAAGAGTCTCACGGACTTTCCTGCCTGGGCTGGCTTTGAGCCGTGTTCCTCACATCTCAGCCACCTAAGTAGCTATGATTAAAGGCATGAGCCACACCAGTGCCTAGCCTGCCTGCTGATTTTATGGTCCTCTCCACAAGAATATTGGTTTCCCTTGCTCAGAATCTACCTCTTAGAAAACAGTCAGGTAGCTGGGTGCCAGTGGCTCACATCTGTAATCCTAGCAACTCAGGAAGCTGAGATCTGACCATCTGACCATCACTGCTTAAAACCAGCCCAGGCAGAAAGGTCCTCAAGAGACTCTTATTTCCAATTAACCGTTCAAAAACTGGAAGTGGTGCTGTGGCTCAAATGGTAAAGCGGTATCCTTGAGCACAGAGTTTCAGGGACAGAGCCCAGAATCTGAGTTCAAGCCCCACAAGCCATAACAACAAAAAAAGAGCTGGTATATAGCGATATAGAAGAAAAAAAGAAATAGACTAGTAACACAAGCATGGCAACTGTCACCAGAATTCACCAGAGAACCTGTATACACAAGTCAGAATGCACAGCAAGAATTCTCATAGAAGAAATGGCAAGAGAAAGCTTCAAGGAAGGCAATTGGCTTACAGGCCTGGCTGGTTAGGAGGAGCTGAGGTTAGATAAGGAAGGGACAGATGAGGAGAGCTGAGTAGGTTGTACTTACCAAAGAGCTCAAATAAAGCAGCGGTGAAGACAAGGCAGAAGTCAAGGACAAGGAAGAGTCAGGACATTGTCAGTCATGATCACAGAAAGCATTAGTGGCTTATACCTGTAATCCTAGCTATTCAGGAGGTTGAGACCTGAGGGTTGCTTTTCAAAACCAGGTAGTCAGAAAAGTCTGTGAAGCTCCTATCTTCATTTAATCACCAGAAACACAAAAAAGCCGGAGATGGGCACTGGTAATTCATGCCTGTAATTGTAGCTACTCTGGAGGCTGAGATCTAAAAAATCTCAATTTGAAGCCCGCCAAGGAAGGAAAAGCTGGTAGACTCTTTATCTCTAATTAACTTCCAGAAAGCTGGAAGTGGAGTTGTGGCTCAAAGTTGGTAGAGTGTTAGCTTTGAGCAAAACAGCTCATGGACAGTGTCCAGGCCCTGAGTTTTAAGTACCCCCCACCTCTTCCCAAAAGCTTGAAGTAGAGCTGTGACTTAAGTGAAAAAGCTAAAGGACAGTGCCCAGACCCTGAATTCAAACCCAAGTACTGGCAAACCCTTCCTCCCCTCCCCCCCCAAAATTGGCTGTACACGTGTTAGTGGCTACTATAGAGATGCAGCCAAGATTCAGGTTCAGCTTAGCAGTGGTAGATGCGGTGGAGGGAAAGGAAGGCTGAACTTTCCTTGGGGCTCTTGGTTGAGCCCTAGGTGTTGGGGAACCAAATATTGTAGCACTATGAATTATTTCCTAGTTCTTCATACAAGGTAATAAAACAAGGTTTTCATTCAACATTTTGTTGTCTATGTGATTTTTTTTTCATATTTCATATTTTCTTTTGAGTGTTTCCTTTGGCCGAGACTCTCAGTACATAGCCTTGGTTACCCTTGAAAATGACACAATGAAGCTCATTATTCCACATAATTACTAAATACTAATAAAAGACTTAAAAAGAAAGTTTTCTCAAATACACTCACAACTCAGATGATTGCTATACTTTGTAAGACTCAGTTTCTGAAGAGTAAATCATTTTCCATTTCAATTTTTTTTTCTTTTTCTTTTTTGCCAGTCCTGGGGCTTGAACTCAGGGCCTAAGCACTGTCCTTGAGCTTCTTTTGCTCAAGGCTAGCACTCTACTATTTGAGCCACAGCTTCACTTACAGCTTTTTCTGTTTATGTGGGACTGAGGAATTGAACCCAGTGCTTCATGCATACTAGGCAAGCGCTCTACCACTAAGCCACATTCCTAGCCTTCCTATTCAATTTTTGTAAATAGTTTTGTTTTGAGAAAATAATTCTGTATCTACTCATAATTTAGTGTTTAGCATTTATTCTTTCTAATTTTCTTTTCTGGGTATGTGATTTTTCATTTAATAAAATGTTAAGTTAAACTTTTATTAATTTGATAAATGTATATATTTCTGTTCCAAATCACTGCCTTCAATATACAGAGAAAAATTACCCTTCTTATTTCCATCATGGTAAGATTTGTTTACTTGGAGACTCACCTGCTTCCACCTTTTTTTTTTTTTTTTTTTTGGGTCCGGTTGTGGGGCCTGAACTCTGGGCCTGGGCGCTGTCCCTCAGCTCTTCAGCTCAAGGCTAGCTCTCTACCACGTGAGCCACAGCGCCACTTCCAGCTTTTTTTCTTTTTGCTTATGTGGTGCTGAGGAATTGAACCCAGGGCCTCAGGCATGCAAGGCAAGCGCTCTACCACTGAGCTACCTTCCCAGCCCTGCTTCCACCTTTTAATGCTGGGATTATGAGCATATACTGCCAAGTGGCTCCCAGCTGTTAATAATTAAACAGCTCCTTCTCCTCCTCTTCCTCCTCCCTCCTCTTCCCCTTCCTCTTCTCTTTCTTCTCCTTCTTCTCCTCCCTCTCTTTAAATTCACACTGTTAGGTGTGGGAAATGGGCTTTACATAGTAGAGCACCAGGGCTAAGAATGTGGCTTAGTGGTAGAGTGCTAGCCTAGCATGCCTGAAACCCTGGGTTTGATTCTTCAGTACCACATAAACAGAAAAAAGTAAAATAAGTAGAAGTGGTACTGTAACTCAAGTGGTGGAGTGCTAGTCTTGAGCAAAAGAAGCTTAGGGACAGTGCCTAGGCCTTGAGTTCAAGCCCCAGGGCTGGCAAAAAAGAAAACACACACACAAAAGAAAACAATAGTAGAGCATTAGGCATTAGTAAGCATTAATAAGCATTAGCATTAGTAAGCTTTAGGCCTTGAATTTAAACTATACTGCCACCAAAACTAAAAACTAAAATAAATTTTCACTGAAATCAAACTACTAACCTATGGCTTATTGACTGCTCAGACCTCCTCTCTTCCTCTTCCTCACCCAGTCATTTCCAGATGGCTTGTTAGTTTGAAACACTCATTTGATCTAATTCTTACCATCACTCCCTATTTCCTGCAAATCAAAATGGAATTCTTGCCTGTCCCTAGGGGTCCAAGGTGCTTTACAACCAGTTGGTAGGGTGGGGGGTCTAAAGGGGTGTCCATATTGTGACTTGCACTCAGTGGCTCATGCTCTCACTTAAAAAAAATTTTTTTTCTTAAGGCTGGTGCTCTACTACTTAGGCCACATATCTACTTGCAGCTTTTTTGCTAGTTAATTGCAGATAAGAGTCTTACAGACTTCCCTGGTTTTGAACCACAATCCTTAGATCTCAGCCTCCTGAATAGTTTAGGATTACAAGTGTTAACTGTTGGTGTCAGGTTTTCCACTTTTCCACACATTTAAACAATGTATCTTGGTCAACTTCACCCCTTCTCTCCATGTCCCCCATTCATTACTCCTTCTTAAAATAATTTCAATAGGTTTCAGTGTTCTATTTTCTTTTTGTATATGTGTGTGTATAGTGGGGGTCGAGTCCTGTGGCTTGAACTCAGGACCTGGACTGTCCCTCAGCCTTTTTGGTTCAAGCTTAGCACTATCCACTTGAGCCATAGTGCCACTTCTAGCTTTTGGTGGTTAATTGGAGATAGTCTCATGGATGGGCTGGGATAGTGGCTCAGTAATAGAGTGCTTGCCTTGCCCAAGGCCTTGGGTTTGATTCTGTAGCACCACAGAAAAAGCCAGAAGTGGTGCTATGGCTCAAGTGGTAGAGCGCTAGCCTTGAGCTGAAGAGCTGAGCCTAGAGTTCAGGCCTCACAACTGACCAAAAAACAAAAAAAGTTTCATGGACATTCCTGCCTGGGCTGGCTTTGTCTCAGCCTCCTTAGTAGCCAGGATTACAGGCATAAGCCACCAGCACCTAACCCTATTATTTCTTAAGGTTGTTATGAAAAATAAAACCAGAAAATTAAAAGGTGTCTCATTGTGAACCCAGGGGCCCACATTTATCTTAGGCTGTGGAACACAAGCCTAATTGCTTCTGCATTTCTACTCCTTAGCACTCAGCTCAAGTAAGGTTTAGGTGACAACCTTCAGTTCCCCAAAGCAACCTGTGTTCCCCAGTCCTATATGTAACTGTACCATGGGTCATACCTTCAATGCACTTAGAGTTAAGCAATTAATGACATGGTTCTATGCATCATGCTACCTTTCCTATTATGATGAAAACTCCCAGAGGACTATGCATATTGCTGTAGCTCTAGGGCCTAATGTGATATTGTCCATATGGAAAGGATTTCATACATACTTATTGAGTGATTAAAGAAAAGGAGCCACTAAGTCAAGAGACTAGGACTCAAGTCTGTCGTCTGCTTGGGTGACCTTGACCAATTATCTATCTAAAATATGGAGATTTCAATTTCTATATTCTATAAATTAATAGATCAGAGCTTCCTTCTTCTGGAACACTATTTATTTCTATACCGGGGCTTGAACTGAGAGCCTCAAGCTGTTGCCTATATAAGGAGAAGATTACAGTGACATTTCCAAGCACATACACAGTGTATACCAATCAACAACACATCAATCTCTCCCTAACCCCTCTTCTCCCTAACCAAAGAATACAATTTCAAGAGGTTTTATTGTTCTGTTTTTATACTTGCCAACAGTGCATTGTCTTCTTTCCTCTATAACCCAATACCCTCTCTGTAGTACCCATCCCCAACAGAGCCTGTTTCTCCCCACTCTTTTCTTTGTTAAATTAATTTACTTTATTGTTAATATAAAGGTGGTGTACAGAGGGATTACAATTATATGAGTCTACATGAGGCAGACAATGAGTACATTCCTTTCATTCAGTGTCTTTGTTCCTTCATTCTTTCCCAGTCTCTCCCTTGCTTCTCTACCCACCAGTTGGAATAATTCACATTCATCCTGTCCAGTGAGCAACACTGCTGCACTTTTCCACCCATTTTCCCTCCAGTTCTGTACCCTCCCCCCCACCCTCCTGAAGATATACACTTGAATACATCATACATAAAGAAAAGAAGAACTACTTTTTTCTTGATAAACAGCTTTCACTGAAGTATTTTGTTGTAGTTAGTTGTGGGGCTTGAACTCTGGGCCTGGGCGCTGTTCCTCAGCCCTTCAGCTCAAGGCCAGCGCTCTACCACTTGAGCCAACAGCACCACTTTCAGTTTTCTGGTGGTTAATTGGAGGTAAGAGTTGCAGGGACTTTCCTGCCTGGGCTGGCTTTGATCCATGATCCTCAGATCTCAGTCTCCTGAATAGCTAGGATTACAGGCGTGAGCCACCCCAGGAAAGTTTTTTTTTTTAATGCTATTTTCATATATACTTGCAGACTATAAGGACATTTTAAAAAGTAGCTTGTAAAATGATGTGCTCATCACGATAGCAATTTTTTTTGTGTGTGTGTGTGTCTGGTCATGGGGCCTGAACTCTGGGCCTGGGCACTGTCCCTCAGCTCTTCAGCTCAAGGCTAGCGCTCTACCACTTGAATTACAGCGCCACTTCCAGCTTTCTGATTGCTTATGTGGTGCTGAGGAATCTAACTCAGGGCCTCATGCATGCAAGGCAAGCGCTCTACCACTGAGTCACCTTCCCAGCCCCCACAATAGCTTTCTTTTAAGAATTCAAATACTGAAAAAAAAAGAATTCAAATAACCATATATTCATAGAAAAATAATATAACTTTGACAAGCTTGGTAGCACATGCTTGTAATCATCAAACTCAGGAGGCTGAAACAGGAGGGTATTGAGTTCAAGGACAGTCTGAGCTAGACTGAGACCTTGTCTCAAAAAATTCTGAAACAATAACCCGTGTGAACAATATGTAATGATTTATAGTTTGGGGCCACTTTCTACAGTTTTTTTTTTTTTCATTTCTCTTCCTCCTTTTGGAAAGACTGGGTTTGAACTCAGAACCTATATATTTATTAGGCAGGTATTCTACCACTTAAACTTAAGAAAGGAGACTGGGTCTAGGCTTCCCCTAGAAAATTAGCCTTTGTTTCCCTGGATTGATTCCCTAGATGGTTTGTTTTTCTATTAGGTTTAAATGCCCTCATCTGGTTTGCTTTGCTTATATGTAACAGTTTTGTTAGGTTTGATTTCACATACCTTATGTGGTCTTGTACTAGCTGCATTCCGGCTGCTGGTCTTTGAGACAAGAGTCCACTGGCAGTCCTCTGGCTCTCTCCTCCTCCTCATAATTTGGCTTTTTAAGTGGTAGCTTCTCTGTTTCTCACAACTGAGTTTTTTTTTTTTTTTCACAATGAAGCTACTCTTCCAGCCATTTTGTGGCCCTTAACAAAAGAAAATCTAACATGAACTTTTTGCATTTCTATTTCAATGCTATAACCATTTGCTTAATGTGTTTTTTGGTCAGTTACCTTGTGGAAGTTACTTCCAAAAGTAATTTTTCCATTGTGAAAAGATTGCTTAGTTACCCAGTATGGGTCATACTATAAACCTCTGGACAGGCACGAAAGGACCTTTTGGAATTCTATGATTGCCTTTTCCTTTCAACACCCTATAATTTTATTGCTTTAGAATCTTTAAGGTGTGTGCTTTAGTATGATGAGATAAAACTATTTCCTGAGATACCAAGGACTGTAAAAGTCATTCCAGATTGATTTCTACCTATTTCTCCAAGACATTAAACATATACATTAAGTATAAGATGCATTTGAATTTCATAGAGGATCAAAAGGTTCTGGGGTAGCTCAGAGGTAGAGTGCTTGTCCAGAGTAGAGGATACCAGCACTATAAAAACAATATAAAAAACCTAAAAAACA
The DNA here is from genome assembly GCF_000151885.1 of Dipodomys ordii. NCBI lineage: Eukaryota > Metazoa > Chordata > Mammalia > Rodentia > Heteromyidae > Dipodomys > Dipodomys ordii. The sequence goes on from NW_012267327.1 coordinate 4,035,644, forward strand.
AAGAAATGGTTTAATAGAAAAAAAAACTTAAAGCCAAAGACATGAGATATTTTAATGTCATTTTTCTAGTTACGAACAGATAGAAGAGAAAGCTTGTCAGGCCTTTCTGTAGTGTAGTAGTTTTTCAGTCTTTTACCCTCTCTTTCCCTCCCTCCTAAAAACTATTACTTTTTAAAAAAATTTTTTGTGGTGTGGGACTTGAACTCAGGACTTGGGTGTTGTCCCTTAGGTCTTTTGCTCAAGGCTAGTGCCCTATCACTTTGAACTTAGGGGCCTGGACACTGAGCTCCTTTTGCTCAAGGCTAGCACTCTACCACTTGAGCTACAGTGCCATTTATGGCTTTTTGTGTTTATGTGGAACTGAGGAATTGAACCCAGGGCTTCATGCATGCCAGGCAAGCACTCTACTGCTAAGCCACATCCCTAGTCTTTGTTTTTGTTTGTTTGTTTTGTTTTTGAGTTTCATTTTGCTTAAGGGTAGTACCACTTGGGCCTCAGCTCTACTTCTTTAGTTTATTGGAGATAAGAGTCTTCTAGACTTTCCTGCCAGGATCCACTGATCTCAACCTCCTGAGTAGCTAGGATTATAGGCGTGAGCCACCAGCACCAGCTTCATTCTATCATTCTATTATTTGTATTTACCTTGACTCCTTAGAGCTCTGGCAGCTAATGCAGAACATAGTTAATGAGTTTCACGAGATTTGTGTTTATAGAGTCTGGCTGAGCCTTCTTCCAAGCTTGGCACTGTTGTTTTGCATTGATTAGACAAAGAATAAATCCAACATCTTTCTAGGGCTCCAAGTAGAGTTGAGTTTGTCTGTGATTTACAGGGCCATCACAATGTCTCATTAGAAAGGAGCAGAATTTTTGCCCTTTTCAAGAACAGCACATATGTTCTGTCTCCTGGTGTTTCTTGGTACGAGCTAATGGCCTTGGCAGAGTAGGCTAATTTCCTCAGAATTTGAAGTTGAATGCCAATTAGCCTTCTCTATCTAAAGCCTATTTGAATGTTTTCTTCCTAAAGACAAGTCAGTCCTGACTCCCCGCCACTCTTTTGGGACAGACAGTACATGTTAGATGCATTAAATGGGGATTAATTTGTTTAAAAATTAAGAGAGCTTAAATGTGTTGTCTATTTAGAGATACCACATTATAAAGTATGTCATGTTAAAAGCAAAAACAAAAGAACCTTTGTACCACTACCACACTAGTTCTCCAGGTATTGTTAATCATATTTTCTTTCTATGTTTTTCTTTTTCTTTTCTTTTTCTTTTTTCTTTTTTGGTTGTTTTGTTGGTTATGAGGCTTAAACTCAAGGCTTGGACTCTGTGCTGGAGCTCTTTTGCTCAAGAATAGCACTCTACCACTTTGAGCCACAGCTCTACTTCTGGTTTTCTGGTGGTTAATTGGAGAGAAGAATCTCAAGGACTTTTCTGCCCAGGCTAACTTTGAACCGCAATCTCAGAAGGTCCAGCCTCCTGAGTACCTAGGATTATAGGCTTGAGCCACCAGTACTCAGCTACCCTGAGCTTTCTACCTTTTTCCTCATGATATTTTTTTTTTAAAAATTGTTTTGTACTGTAAGTATTTGTACTCTTTCCTTTCTGTCCCGGGGGTTGAATTTTGAGTTTAGGAGCTATACCTGACCTTTTGTGTTCAAGGCTAGCATCCTACAACTTGAACTACAACCCCAATTCTGGCTTTTTTGGTGTTTAGAAATAAGAATCTCTGGCTTTTCCTTCTCTCAACTGACTTCAAACCATGATCGTCAGATCTCAGCCTCCTGAGTAGATAGGGTTACAGCCATGAGTCACCAGTGCCTGGCTTCAGGTTTTTTTTTTTTTTTTTGGTCAGTCATGGGGCTTGAACTCTGAGCCTGGGCACTGTCCCCTAGCTCTTTAGCTCAAGGCCAGTACTCTACCACTTGAGCCACAGCGCCACTTCTGGCTTTCTGGTGGTTAATTGGAGATAAGAGTCTCACAAGCTTTCCTGCACAGGCTGACTTTGAACCATGATTGATCTTCAGATCTCAGCCTCCTGATTAGCTAGGATTACAGGTGTGATCCACCGGCACCACCTTTTTTTTTTAAGTTTCTTAAATAATTTTACAAAGAGGCTTCAATTCAACAGTTTATTTGATGTACTCACTCTTACTGAGTTGAGGCCTTATGGATAGTGGTAGGATTACAGAAAGTACCAATTCAGTGTTGGTAAAAAAACAGAACAGAGGACTTGGCCTGTGCAGATGAAGAGGGTCAACCATTGTAACTATATTGGAGAGTAACAAGTTAAGTGAGATTTAGAATTATTATTATTTTTCTTTTTAAAAATTATCATTAAGGGCTGGGAATGTGGCTTAGTGGAAGAGTGTTTTCCTAGCATACATGAAGCCCTGAGTTCGATTCCTCAGTACCACATAAGCAGAGAAAGCTGGAAGTGGCACTGTGGCTCTGAAGTGGTAGAGTGCTTGCCTTGAGCAAAAGAAGCTCAGGGACAGTGCCCAGGCCCTGAGTTCAAGTCCCAGGTCTGGCAAAAACAAACATACAAACAACAACAACAAAAAAAACCCTATCATTAAGTAGTTGTACAAACAAGTTACAATTCCAAAAGCCAGGTTATGAGTACAATGTCATTGTCAACTCTCTTCCTTCTCCATTTCCTCCCTCCCCCACCTCCCAGCAAGTTCCACAGTTCACGTACATTGAACACAGTGACTGTACTTGCTTGCTCTTCCTCCCTCCAATTAGAATTATTTATTTTTTTATTTGTGCTGGTACTGGGACTTGAATTCAAGACATCATGCTTGCCCTTGCCCTTTTCACTCACCTGAGTGTTCCCAGGCCACCAGCATCTAATCTCAGCATCGTTAGCTTTCTCTTCGTCCTACTTTGTGCTTTTTCCTTCCTTTGTTTGAATATCTGCCTGAATCTCCCTGGCTGTAGCAAGGATCAAACAAATAAATAAACAAAAGATTGGTCTTCCATTTCCCCCACAATTGTGGATTTCTTTCCCACAATTCAGAAGTTTCTTTGTGAAACCTTGTAGAGCTTAAAGGTAAATATTAAAAAAACAGATTCTCTATTTCTTTTCTACCAAGGTTTAGAAATGCTCTCTGATGCCAGTTTGACTAAAATGGTATTTCTAGCCCATCAGTTAATCCTCAAATCGACAGAAAGATCAATATGGGAGAGCTGAAAACAGACCCATGAGTCCCTAAGGGTTTGAAAGTCTCACATAGCATACATCTACATTTTAACGAAAGTACTTTGCACTGACTTTAGTTGTAAGGAGATGAGGAAAATTCAAATATAAAATACCTGATACTAGAAAAAAACAAGTGTTTTCTTTGAATACTTCTTTTTTTAAATTCAGGAGAAAAAGCCTTTATTAATTTCATTCGATTTTACATCTGAAGCACCACCTAAAGGGAAATGGAGGTGGACACTGGTGGCTCATGACTGTAATCCTAGCTACTCAAGAGTATAAGATCTGAAGATCACAGTTCCATGATAGCCTAGGTGGGAAGGTCTGTGAGACTCTTATCTCCAATTAACCACCAAAAAGCTGAAAGCAGAGCTGTGGTTCAAGTAATAGAATTTTAACCTTGAGCACAAAAGCTCTGGTGTAGTGCCCAGGCTCTGAGTTCAAGCCCCAGGATAGGATCAAGGCAAAATTAACAGCCAGGTGCTGGTGGCTCACGCCTGTATGTAATCCTAGGTAATCAGGAGGTTTAGGTCTGAGGATCACAGTTCAAAGCGAGCTTGGGCAGGAAAGTCTGTGAGACTCTTATCTCAATTAACCACTAGAAAACCAGAAGTGGAGCTGTGGCTCAAAATGGTTGAGTACTAGCCTCATGCAGAAAAGCTCAGGGACAGGGGTCAGGCTCCAAGTTCAAGCCCTGTGACTGATAAACAACAACTGAACAACAACAACAACAACAAAACTGAAAAACAACCAAACGAACATAAAAGGAAATGGAGAAATTGGTTGCTCATGCCTATAGTCTTAGATATGCAGGAGGGTAAGATCTGAGGATGGTGGTTCCAAGGTAGCCAAGATAGAAAGAATTGTGGGAGGGGCTGGGAAGGTGGCTCCGTGGTAGCGCACTTGCCTTGCATGCATGAGGGCCTTGGGTTCGATTCCTCAGCACCACATAAGCAGAAAAAAAGCCGGAAGTGGTGCTGTGGCTCAAGTGGTAGAGCGCTGGCCTTGAGCTGAAGAGCTGAGGGACAGCGCCCAGGCCCAGAGTTCAGGCCCCATGACTGGACTCCCCCCCAAAAATAAATAAATAAAAAAATTAAAAAAAGAAAGAATTGTGAGATTGGTGCTCTACTATTTGAGCCATGCCTCCCATCCTGACTTTTACTGGTTATTTTTGAGGTAGGATCCTTTTTACTGCCTAAGAAAGGAGCATGAGCCATACTTTGCCTACTTCAGGCTTCCTTCGTGGCTAGGACCACAGGGTACCCCACTGCATCCACCAATGGGGTGAGAAAGAGTCCACTGAGTTTTTCTGTTTGCACTGGCCTTGACCTATGATTCTTCTTTTCTCATCCTCCCAAGTAGTTAGAATTACAATGTCTGTCCACCAGCACCTTGCTTATTTTTATCATTGTATAAGTTGATATGATAACATTTATCTCCCAAATATTTTGACAAGAATTCCATAGGGGAAGAAATCTGGCTTTCTCCTTTC
>NW_012267327.1:4040554-4044843 GCF_000151885.1 Dipodomys ordii
TTCCTCTTTCCTCCTTCCTCCTCCTTCTTTTTTTGCCAGTCCAGGGGCTTGAACTCTAGGCACTGTCCTTGAGCTTCTTTTGTTCAAGGCTAGTACTCCAACACTTTAGCCATAGCACTACTTCTGTCTTTCTCTGTTTATGTGGTGCTGAGGAATCAAACCCAGGGCTTTCTGCATGCTAGGAAAACACTCTACTGCTAAGCCACATTCCCAGCCCCTTTACTCTCCATCTTTTGGTATTCCAAAAGCCTGACTTATTTTCCAACTTGTTCCAGTGAGTTCAAGTCCCACACATCAGTTCTGTCCATATTAGTCCTTCATGATTGTTTGTTCTTTAGGAAATTTATGGTCACTGTGGAGGTTTGGTTCCTTTGTGTTACGGTCTTCTATTCGTTTCTACTAACAGGCAGGTCTAGAAGGGGAGGGCTGTACCTGGCTACCTGCTTTACATCTACTAGTCAAATATAAGCTTATTCAGAATGGATTACAGAGTATACAGACAATCATCTTGTGACCTATGACCCCCGATCCCAGAGCAGGCTCAGCTCATAGGCTTTCTGGAAACATGGGAAGATAGGAGTTTCCGGGTTTCTTTTTCTGATAAAGCCAATTAAATGGGAACAATAGAAAACAGTAGTGTTCTCCCCTGAAATGATCTCTTAATTAAAACCATTCCTATTTTCTAGATGAATGCATTGAACCTGTGGATTGATGTGTCCTCGGGTGTTTTCTCAGTGGTGGGCATTTCTGTCTTATGCACATGCTCCATTTCTCCTGCACAGGGCCCAGCTACTTCTCTGCATTATCACAACAGGAAGCTGTGGACACTTCAGATAGCTAGCTCATGCACTTTTAGCTGAAGGGTTTCAGCCAGAATCGCGATTATCTGAAGCTCAAAGGCTTCAGGTAAAACAGCTTATTTGTACACAGCACAGAGAAAAGGCTTTGTTTGGCACTTGAAAAAACAGTCAATCATCTGACATCTTTAAAATGTCCAGAATATTTGAATAGATGCAATGGCACAGCAACTTGCTAATGTAAAATATTAGATGCACCCAGAGTAGCAAAAACAGCTTGGAGAGACTCTAATGGTCCCTCTTTAATTTTGTGGCTGACACCTGGCAACATTTGGAGCTATAAATAGAAGAACAGGGAGGGAGAAGAGAGCCAAGGAGATTTCCTGTTGCTTTCTCAATACATAGAAGGAGGAGGATTTAGAAGAGAGAGGGAGAAATCACATCTGGAAAGGAATTAGGAGCGCATTCTGTTGAGGGTTGGGCCTGCCACAGGCTTTTGAAGAGCATTTTCTAGTGAAAACTCCCTGAGTTCTGGTTGGATTTGCAAGACCTTTTACAATTATGGGTGAAGTTGCAGGAAGCTGCTTAATCTTTCCTGATTAAAACTGTATTTAAATCCCCATGACTCTAAGCTATCAATATAGAGAGTGGGAACACAGACTCCTCTGTTTGATTTTTCCATTCCCAACCATCTAGTATTTGAGAAGGTGGAGGGGTGGAATGCAACGAAGCTGGGCAGAGGGTGATGAAATGGTTTTGGGGAAGGATCTAATTAGTAGTGTCAGTAACAGTGACCCGCTAGAGAGAATTCTAGAAGTTCAGTACATAGATTGTTAAACTCATTACTAGGCAAATAGAAGCCAAAGCTCTGCCTCTGTCTCCATGTGGATTCCTTTCTTCCTTAGCTCATTCTTTTCGAAATCTATAACCCTTTTCCTACTATACTGGGGACTAAACCCAGGTTATTCCATATGTGAGACAGCACTCTGCCACTGAGCCTAGAAATCATCATGTTTAGTAGCACGTTAGCAGGTGGACGGTGTAAGGAGCACACACTGAGAAGTTAAGTGGAGGTTCAGTCTCAGCCCTGTTATCACTCATCTCATGATTTTCTTTTTTTTCTTCTAAGACTATGAATTGGCTAATAATATGGGCAGTCCCATCTTTTCAAGCTATGGATGAAAAAGTCAACATTGTGGGGGGAGGGGGAGGAAGGAGAAGGGTTGGGATTGGGGGGGAGGGGGGAGGCTGGGAAGGGATGTGAAGGGTAAACAAAGGAGGAGGCTGCAATGCTTGGTAAGAAATGTACGCATTATCCTGCCCATGTAATTGTAACTCCTCTGTACAGTATGTTCACAAATAAAATTAAATTAAATTAAAAAAAAAAAGAAAAAGTCAACATTTTATCCTGAGGATTATAGGATTACTTGTAATACTGCATTTCATATCCTGTTCTAAGGCCTTATGAGGTCAATAAATTCTAAATAATGACATCTACTATAAGCACTTTTCTTTCTTTAACACCAACATTAAATGGTGAATCTCTAAGTATTTCTATCTGAGCTCTTTAGTCTTATAACTCAATCCAATAGGAACTCTGTAAACTGGGCACAGGTGGCTTATGCCTGTAATTCTAGCTACTCAAGATGCTGAGATCTGAGGATTTTAGTTTGAAGCCAGCCTAGGCAGAAAAGCTTGTAATACTCTTATCCCCAATAAACTACTCAGAAGCTGGGTGCCGGTGGCTCATGCCTATAATCTTAGCTACTCAGGAGGCTGAGATCTGAGGATCACGGTTCAAAGCCAGCTGGGGTAGGGAAGTCTATGGGACTCTTTATCTCCAATAAACCACCAGAAAACCAGAAGTGATGCTGTGGCTCAAGTGGTAGAGTGCTTGCCTTGAGTTGAAGGACTCAGGGACAGTGCCCAGGCCAAGTTCAAGCTTCATGACCCCCTCTCCCCCCCCCAAACTACTCAGAAAAAGCTGGAAGTGGTGCTATGGCTCAAGTGGTAGGGTGCTAGCCTTGAGCAAAAGAAGCTCAGGGACAGTGCTCAGGCCCAGATTTCAAGCCCTATGACTGGCAAAACCCAAACAAACTCATAGTCCTACCACCTCACTTTCTAAGTGCTGAGATTCTAGGTGTGTACCACCACACTTGGCAGATGCTTGGACTCTGAACACTGGACACATCATATTCAGATAAAGATGCCCATATAATTTCCAGATACTTGGTGGAGTTGTGACCAAGTAGGATGAGTCACCTTGTTTCTAGTTCTCAGTCTCAGAAATTGACTGCTGTCATTTCTCTGGCAGATGACTGCTTTCTGAGAAGGGCAAAGCTATAAGCTTCAAATCAATTGTTCACTGATTAACCCTTTCATCACAATATTTTGTTGATCTTTGGGAGATCTTCTATTATCTTCACTGTTCTATATTTCCCTCACTTACTGAAGTCAAACCAAGAATCTTATGCATGCTAGGCAAGTTCTCTACTACCCCCAATTCCCACTTAACTCTTGTAGGAAGAAGACAAGCTGATAAACAGCAATTGGGAAGGTCGGACCGGGCCCCCTGCCCATGCTCCCGTTACACTTAGTGGGGGACGTGACTTCCAACAGATGCAGTGTAGAGACAATATGGAAGCATCAGTGGGGCATACCTTCCTTTTTGGGTGCCTTTGTTCATCCCTTTCACACTGGATGTTTCTGGAAGGCCCAGCATGGATTATGCGGAGGAGTGGTTGAGATGGTTCTCCAAGGTCATACCAGCAGTGACTCGCCCCCTGTAGAAACTGTTTGCTGAAGTAATATTGGTACTTGGACCAGTGCTCCCTGCTGCTGCCTGCTGTAACCCCAGATCATGGGTAAGCAGTGGGGTCAGTCCAGGTTGGAGTTCCAGAACCCGCCCATGGAGAATCTGAGCTGCAGAAGGTCCTCTGAGTCCACCTAGAGGTAAAGCCTGGATATGACCACAGGGTGCTAATTTAGGCAGGCTCCACAGTTCACTATGGAACATATGACAGCCCAGCTGTTCTTGGTGGACTTTCGGGGATCACTACTGAACCCAATATATTACTTGCCTCAAATGATAAAACTCCTGTAGGCTACAGTAGAGAACTTCTGGTTGGTGTGGCTGGATGTTTTTATCAGAAGTAGGACTTTTACAAAGGGAGAGGGATTATTCGTTCCTGCTGTCCTTCTTTTATTTTAGAAACATCTGGGTTCTGCACTTTCTCCATGTTTTGTCATTTCATGGGGGGAAGAGGTGCCCAAAAGGCAGCAACAGTGATGCTGTACCTTCTTGCGTAGTTCTGTGTTCATAGTTCCTCATGAACCTGTTTGCCTTCCCAGCGCCCCCTCCCAAAACATCTGCAATAGAAGTTTATGGGGCCCCTTTAATTCTAAGTCTGGTCATAGTAGGAAAGGAAGGGACTGCGATTTTTCTTTTTTCCTAGGAAGTTACAGTTAGTCTCTGTTTTTTTTTTTTTTTTT
>NW_012267327.1:4045228-4052492 GCF_000151885.1 Dipodomys ordii
TCTTCTTCTTCTTCTTCTTCTTCTTCTTCTTCTTCTTCTTCTTCTTCTTCTTCTTCTTCTTCTTCTTCTCCTTCTCCTTCCTCTTCCTCCTCCTCCTCCTCCTTCTTCATTTTTTACCTCTATGTCCCAAGGCAAAGATGGTCAAGGCAAGAGCTTCCCCTTTGCCAAATCCCCAAATTATTTTTGTTAATCCTTACACAACCTATGTTCCATCAATTGTTCTCTGGTGGGGAGGGGGGAGAGGGAAAGGGGGAAAGGTTGAGAGTTCATTTGAACTGCTATAACAAAAATACCATAAAGGGCTGGGAAGTTGGCTCAGTGGAATAGTGCTTGCCTTACATGCATGAGGCCCTGGGTTCGATTACTCAGCACCACATAAACAGAAAAAAGCTGGAAGTGGCGCTGTGGCTCAGGTAGTAGGGCACTAGCCTTGAGTTGAAGAGCTGAGGAACAGTGCCTAAGCTGAGTTCAGCCCTCACGACCAGCAAAATAAAATAAAATAAAATAAAAAATGCCATAGACTGAGCAGCTTAAATAACAGCCATTTTAGTTCTAGAGGCTGAAGAGTCTATGATGATGTTTTTAGGCTCCCAATGAAATTTGCTCCTCACCTTCAGATGGCTGCCATTTCTCGGGTCTTTATATTGTGTATATTGTGGAAAAAGAGATGAATTTCTTTGATTCTGATTCTTCTTACCAGGAGACCCTACCTCATAACCTCAATAAATCTACTGCTCCTCAGATCTATAATGGTGGAATCAGGCATCAACATATCAGATTTTCTTGTTGGATTATTCAGTCCACCAGAGAGCTGTGTTCTCATCTCCTGGACTTACTAGCTTAAAGGTTTAATGTTCATAGAAATCACTTCAGTTACCTTTATAGACATGGATTTTCATATTTCTTTAAAATAAGAAGGGTCTGGGAAGGTGGCTCAGTGGTAGAGTGCTTGCCTCGCATTCATGAGGCCCTGGGTTCGATTCCTTGGCATCACATAAACAGAAAAGTCTGGAAGTGGCACTATGGTTCAAGTGGTAGAGCCTTAGCCTTGAGCTGAAGAGCTCAGGGACAGCATCTAGGTCTAGAGTTCAAGCCCCATGACCAACAAAAATAAAATAAAATAAAATAAAATAACAGAATAAGAGGGGGCTGGAGGTGTGATTCAATTGGTAGAGCGTTTGCATAGCAAATGCTTCCAACTCTGGTACTTTTGAACATTTGGGAGTTGTCTAATATCTTATTCTATGTATTTCTTCCTTTTCCCTTTTCCTTCCTTCCCTTCCTTCCTTCTTCCTTCCTTCCTTCCTTCCTTCCTTCCTTCCTTCCTTCCTTTCTTCTTCCCTCCTTCCCTCCCTCTTTCTGGGATTTATTGGAGATAAGAGTCTCCTGGACTTTCCTGCCACTTGAGTAGCTAGGATTACAGGCATGAGCCACTGGCTCCCAACTTTCTTTCTCTTTCTCTTCTTCTCTCTTTCTCTCTCTCTCTTTTTTTTTTTGGGTCTGGTCGTGGGGCCTGAACTCTGGGCCTGGGCGCTGTCCCTCAGCTCTTCAGCTCAAGGCTAACACTCTACCACTTGAGCCACAGCACTACTTCCGGCTTTTTTCTTTATGTGGTGCTGAGGAATCGAACCCAGGGCCTCAGGCATGCAAGGCAAGCACTCTACCACTGAGCCACCTTCCCAGCCCCATCTCTCTCTTTCCTTCCTTCCTTCCTTCTTTCTTTCTTTCTTTCTTTCTTCTCTTTTGTGCTTATGCTAGGGCTGGAACTCTTGCTGTGCTCTTGCTTGGACTCTTCCTTTAAAATTGGCACCATACCACTTGAACCACATCTCTACTTCTGCTGCTTCAATCTCATGATCCTCCTACCACAGCTTCTGAGGACTGGAATTGCAGTCCAGCTTTTTGTACAGACACTTAATAGGCAGGGGCTAGCATTTACTTTCAACTTTATTCTCAGTGGTAGCCCTTCTGGCCTCATGTGACATTTAAGGATGTGACAGCTAATTAACTCACAATTCCAAGTCAATGGAAAGAGGATGGAGCATGGAAGAGATTGTTGGCATTGTGATGTGTTTCTCCTTATTCTGCAAATAAGGAGACACATCAAAATGAAAAGGATTCAAAAACAAACAAAAAGAAAAGAAAAGAAAAACATTCCTTGCCAGGAATGGTCCCCAGCATATGTTGGCCTCTGGAATTGGAGGACATAGAAGTCTTCCAGCTGTCCCATAAAAGATTTGATCTTACACTTTCTGGTGAAGAAAAGTTATAATAATAAAAGCTTGCTGATTAACAGTGAGTTCAATCACAGACCTTTTAATCTCTCTATCTCTCATTGTTAAATAATTCAAGAAGTATCTGGTGAGCACTTATATACCAGGCATATTTAGCTGTTATGTCCTTCTGGAATCAAAATGTATTTAGTGGAATAAAGCCTTGGCTTCACCTGGAAGCTCATTAGAAATGCAGAATCTTAGTCATCTTCCAGACATGGGGGATTGGTATCTGCATTTTAACAAGATCCCTAAGTGATTTGTATGTACATTGGACAAACTCTGTCCTAAGGAATTCTCCTCAGCTCTAGCACTTAAATATGGCTACGACTTTGAGAAAGTAACTTCTCTTCTTCCAAGTCATTATCAAGTAGGAGGAACATGAATGTAGAACTCACTTCATACACAGGGGTGGCAGTGTTGAGATCTAAGTAGAGAAACCTTTCCAAGTCCTCTACAAATTACTTCTTATCCCCCTGTCTCATGTGTGTGTGTGTGTGTGTGTGTGTGTGTGTGTGTGCGTGCGCACGCACGCACGCACACATGCATAGTTGTCTGTTATTTATAATTACTACTATTATTTTGTTGCTGGGAAGAATTAAATAATATGTCTTTTATGGCTTCTTTCCTCTAGTTAATTTTTGAGTTCATGATATGGTCAGAAACTATTCTAAGACACACTGTAAATAAAATACTTGGTCCTGGGTTAGAACCGAATAAGAAAGGAAGTGAGGGAAAGGGACTGTTTAGTCCTCTCAGACTGTCGTAACAAAATATCTCAGTCTGGTGGCTTAACAGAAATGTACTTTTTCACACATTGAGGCTGGAAGTTTGAGATCAAGGTGCTGGTATAGTTGAGCTTATAATTAGCCACCTTCTGGCTGTGTCTTTACATGCTTTCCTTCACAGATATGTGGACAGATCTCTCTCTCTCTCTCTCTCTCTCTCTCTCTCTCTCTCTCTCTCTCCCCTTATATATTTACTAACTCCATCACAAGGACCACACTTTTACGATATACTATTATATATATAATAAATTATTTAATCACAATCCCCCCCCCAGAGGTCCAATGGGGTTTAGAACTTTAACATATGAGGCAGGTATCATGATGGCCCAGGCCTGTTATATCATCACTATGGAGACTGAGGTAGGAGAATTGCAAGTTCAAGGACAGCTTGGGCTACATGGTGAGACTGTGCCTCAAAGAAACAAGAATAATTCAGCATATGAATTTTAGAAGGATTCACACATTCAATCCAGAATGGAATATATTTGCTGAGAATTTCTGTAAGTGACAATACCTGACATGGGGATTTGAGAACTATGAAATTAGATGATGAAGAAGCCCAAGTCATATTCAGAAGGGGATGGTTGTATTTCAGTGTTTGACATAGTATAGTTACTCAGAGGTTCCTGTTGGTTCATTCTTTTTTGTTTGTTTGTGTGTTTTCTTTCCTTGAAAAATATGGCAGGGCTTGGATGGCTTCCTTGGACCCCCTAGGTGATAACCTCCATATCATTCCATTCAGTCTAAGTCCCCAGAAACTTGGGGATTTGATCTGTTCATGTTGTTTGTATGAAAGTAACAGATTGGACTTTCAAAGGTGAGGAAAACAACTCTCCTTCATTTCCAAGATTTTCATTAAGTACATGTTTTTTTTCTTTTTCCTGAGGGAAAACAATTTCAACCTACTTAATGGAGTTTGAATAGTTAAGCCTAAAATACTCAAGTATTTTCTTTTTTTTTTTGTTCTTGTGAGAATACCATACAGAGGAGTTACGATTACATGGGCAAGATAACGAGTACATTTCTTATCAAGCATTGTTGCCTCCTCTTTGTTTCGCCTTCCCATCCCTTCCCCTCCTCCCCCCACCCAATACTCCCCCCACCCCTCACCAAAGTTGTAAATTTCGTTTATCGACATAACGACTTGTACATCTCATTGTTCCAATGGGTCCACCTGTATCCCTAGTTAAACGATTTGTTTTTTCCCTTCCCCTCCACAAATTATACCAACATCAAATACAGTGAAAGCATGGGTTATACAGTGGGGGAGGGACATGCAAAGCAACATAGAAATCATCTTTTTTTTTTGTTGTTGTTGTCAGTCGTGGGGCTTGAACTCTGAGCCTGGGCGCTGTCCCTCAGCTCTTCAGCTCAAGGCAAGCGCTCTACCACTTGAGCTACAGCGCCACTTCCGGTTTTCTGGTGGTTTATTGGAGATAGGAGTCTCACAGTCTCTCCTGCCCGGGCTGGCTTTGAACCGCCATCCTCAGATCTCAGCCTCCTGAATAGCTAGGATTACAGGCGTGAGCCACCAGTGCCCGGTGGAAATCATCTTATAAATGTGTTAGAAACAATTGCATGAAAGGAAAACAACAACAACAAAAAAAACCACTTGAATACTTATCTTGGGGTTCATTTCCCTAACATCATCTTATCTGACCTTTTCTGCTTGACTCAGACATATACTATTTATTGCAAATAAGGGAAACCATGAGACCTATATTTCTTTGGGCCTGGCTTATTTCAAGTATTTTCTTTTTTTTTTTCCTTTTAAAGAGAGCTTTATTGAGAGCTATTTCATATATAGAACAGTTCACCCTGTAGAGTATGTAATTCAGTGGTTTTGAGAATATTGACAGATATGTGTATCTATCACAGTAATTGATTTTTAAGTTTTTTTTTAATTTAATTTAATTTTATTTGTGAACATACTGTACAGAGGGGTTACAATTACATGGGCAGGATAATGCGTACATTTCTTACCAAGCAGTGCAGCCTCCTCCTTTGTTTACCCTTCACATCCCTTCCCAGCCTCCCCCCTCCCCCCCCAAAATATGCCAATAAGATTTACCTTAGCTAGCCTCAAATGTTGGATAGATGGAACTCATCCCAACCATCTAGGTTGCCAGGCAAGTATGTTTCTTGTTTCTGGTTCTTATTTTAGTAAGAAAATGTGGGAGGAATTTTCCTGTTTCCTCTTCTCCATACAAGTGTAAAGTTAAACGATTTGGAAAATAAATTGCTAAAATTGTTTTTGATTTGTCCTCTCCAATAACTATTCATTGACGCTCACTTAGCTTAAAGCAAAATAATTTGGGGTAAGCCTTTGAGAATAGTTAATTTATGCCTGAAAAGAGACCATTAGACATGGATGAGATTCCAAGTAGGTTTCAGTGACAGTTGAGCGGCGACAGGGGACATTTGTCTTTACCTAAGCTGATCTAGACAATGAACATTTAACTAGCCTAGTCAAATGTGACTTCGATCGTCAAAATTAGTAAGGCATGAAAAACTTTTATCAAACCATTCATTAGATTACCTGTGTAAAATATAGTCTCTTATACCTTTAGAAGAATGGGTTCTTGGTGTGCCCTCTGAAAAGTGAGGCATTGGGTTTTAGGACAATGTTAATCGACATGGAATTGCTATTCCCTATGGAAATCCTTCAATGCTCACATTTTCAAAGGGGATGCTGCTTGGAGCAGTCCTATAATTAAAATTCTACTTTTATTTACACTTGGACCATTTATAAATGATTTAGTAGCTCTCTTTCACTAAAGGTCATGTTCTTGTTTTATTTTTTTAATCATTCTCATTTAAAAGAGGAAAATCATGGTTTCCCATAGTAGGAATGAGTTAACTAAAGCATAGGAAGTATGAAAATATTCCCCCGGTTCCCCTAGCCTTCTTTTCCTTCTGTATTCAGCAAATAGCACTGGTAAGTCCCAGCTGTTATGGAGTACTTACGGCCATATGTACAAGTTAACACATCATGGTCTTCCCCTTTTAAGCTTTGTTCTGGTTTATACTCCCAGGCAGTGGCATGATCTTAAATCAACCTCTAATTTGCTCCAGAAGTCATTCATTTTTTGTAATTAGTCATCTTGCAATGGTGTTTGCCTTGCTTATGTCTCACTTTTGATAATTTAACAAGGGATTTCTAGCCAAATAAACCTCAGTGAGTTTGTTTTTGATTTACGAAAATTCAGATTTCATCTAATTGTCCAATCAATCTCTGACTATTAGCCTCAAGAAATGCAGAGTCTAGGGAACAATTTTAAAGCAGAGATAAGCCAGTTTGGGTAAAAATCCTTCCATGGGCCTTGAGAGATGAAATGCACATTTGGCTAGCTAATAGTGGCTTGACAAATGTGTCACAAAAATTCAGCACATGGCCAATTCTGAAGATGAATTGTCAGCTAGGTGCAAGGTCCTCCACTACTGCCAGAATGAAAATGTACAGGTTCACAAAAGTCAGTACTTGGCACATACTACTTGAAGAGAGAGTGCTGGGTACCAGCATGGATTAAAAACACATGCAATAATGTCAAATGGTGCTGGGACTTCCCAATGGGTGAATGGAGTTACAGCAAATGATCTGTACCAGCTTCAGAGACACAAATATTTGGAAGAAAGTAAGATTGGACAGAAAGAACATAGATGTGGCTTTTCTGGTGTGAGTGTTGTGATTGGGCTAGAAAGTATTTCCAAGAGGCTCCTGTGATGAATGCTTGGTCCCTGGCTGCTGACATAATTTGGGGAGTCAGGATCTAGCTAGAGGCAGTAGGTGGCCGGGGGTGGGGGCAAGGTGGTGGTGGTGGTGCCTTTTGAAGGTCACCACTGGTTCCTGGTCCTTTCCTCTCTCTGCTCCTCCTCCATGTGCATGCTCCTGGGCTTTGGAGCTTACTTAAGGCCTAAAGTAATGGAGCTAGCTGACCACTAGCTGAAACCTCTGAAATTGTGAGTGAAAAGAAACCATTCCTTCTTTGACTGTGTTTTAGTCACAGCCCTAGAAAGGTAAATAACAAGGAAAATTGGTACCAGTTGTAGGGTCATTGCTGTGACTAAACTGATACTCTAGCTTTTACATTTTTTTTTTTTTGGGACCGGTCATGGGGCCTGAACTCTAGGCCTGGACGCTGTCCCTCAGCTCTTCAGCTCAAGGCTAGTGCTCTACCACTTGAACCACAGCGCCACTTCCGG
>NW_012267327.1:4054687-4057029 GCF_000151885.1 Dipodomys ordii
CTACCACTTGAGCCACAGCGCCACTTCCGGCTTTTTTCTTTTTGCTTATGTGGTGCTGGGAATCGAACCCAGGGCCTCAGGCATGCAAGGCAAGCACTCTACCACTGAGCCACCCTCCCAGCCCAGTGATAATACTTATTTATGATTTATTTTTTTGAGACAAGATCTTACGTTGTAGCCTAGCCTAGCCTTACTTTGGTCTTGATTTCACTATGCTTCTTAGTCTAGCTTTGAACTCAACATCTTCATGCTTCAGCCTCCCAAGGATTGAGATTACAGGTATGTGACACCATACCATGCCCAGTTGGAGGCCCAGGCATTTCCCCATCCCCAGTACCAGGATTTGAACTGACGGTCTTACACTTTCTTGCTTGGTTGGTGCTCTATCACTTAAGTCATGGCCCCAGGCCACGAATATTTGCCAGGAACTCAATAGAAATGGTGCTATATTCTCCATATATACATTAAGTATTTGTATATCAGTATTTGCTCCAGGGTTCTTCATAAGAGGTTATTATATATATAGATCACATCTGTCAGAAATCAAAACTGTCTTTGGATCTTATGTTGGAAATCTTATTTGTAGCACGTCTTGCTTTCCAAGGTGTGATATTTATATGCAGATATACTGTCCATTGTGAAATGTTGTTGGATACTCAAATGCTCAGTTATATTCTCTCTCACCCCCAGGATGCTCCTTGTCAATATAGCTTTCCCAAGTAAAAGTTTTTGTTTTTAATGCCTCTTGTAACAAACACATTTTAATAGTGATAAGTATTCCTCTCGGGGAGTTACTCATAGTTCCACAAATTTAACCATTACTTTTTTTTGAAGGTTATATCCAGACTTGTTATATTTCAAGCTTCACTTCAAAAAGGACAAGTAAGATCAAGTAGAGACAAAACTAAAAGCAATTAATTGATGGTGAGCTGTTTAATATTGGGATGATTATAAACCCAAGTGAAACTTAAAAGTATGAAAGTAATCGCAGCCCTACTCTCTCTGGTTGAATAAGCAAGGTGGGAACCGCCTCTTCCCAAACTATATTTTAATCTTACTCAATTTTTCTGCTGTCTATATAATTAGTGACCAATACTTACTAATTTATTTGGCATTTATCATGCCAATGTTAATTCATGCATATCTAATATGCATTAATTAAGAATTGGGAGGAATTTTCTGATATGATAGACTAATTCTAGCAGTATTTATTGAGAGAGAATAAATATATTCACATGGATCCCTCTGCAGACTTCTAATTAATTATTCACACTCTGGGATAGACAGTGACATTGAAATCTATGCTAAATAAACTATCAGCAGTTTTAAAACTAGTCCATATTTATGCTAGTACTTAATGTCTCCTTCTTGAAAGCCACACATAAGAACCAATTACCCAGAAATCAAATTTTCCTATGGACTCTAATTTTACTTCAGATTTCATAGGCTGGAATTCTTTTTTTTTTTTTTTTTTGACATTTAGTGTACTTTTTCTGATCAACAGTCATAGGCTGGAATTCTTACATGTTGAGCTAGGTCTCTTTGTACAGAATGGATGGGTAAATAAATCTTGTTTACTGTTATCCCTGAGTTATTTTATTACTCTCTCCCATTTCTTTCTTCTTTTCCTGCTTCGGTCTTCCCTCCCTCTCTCTTCTTTCCTTCCCTCCCTCCCTATCTTCTTCACTTTCTCCCTCCCTCCTTTCTCTTTTCTTCTTTCTTTCTTTCTCTTTCTCTCTCTCTCTTTCTCTCGCCCTCTTTCTTTCTTGGAAAGCAAACCAATTTTTACTTTTTTATTTTGTAGCATAGCAGAAACTAAAAGAGTTTTAGTGCTTCAAACATTTTGTTTATATATATATATATATGTGCATATGCACTTGTGTATGTGTTGTGTATATATATATATATATATATATATATCCTTTGTTTTATTTACTATAATCACCATGATTGTTGAGCAAAATATAGCTATTAAATTAATGAATTGGTACTGGGTATAGTAGTGCATGCCTTTAATGTCAGGAAAATGGCTAGTTCATCAGTTTTGTACCAACCAAGCTCTAGTCCAGCCTGTGATACATAGCAAGACTTGTCTCAAAAACAATGAATTGACAGAAAATATGTAATCAAAAGTATTATCTAGACCCATCTTTGAAATGGAAAGGTGAGTTTAAATTAAGGTGGCTGACGAGAGGTAGAATGGAGAAAGACTTCCAAAGTGGAAGCTCAGCAAAAGCAGTTGGAATTGGGTAATACAGTCATTCTTTTTCTTCAGAGGTGGAGTGAATGTTTAATGAAATGACTCTGTAAGGACCAGAAACAAGCTAGCACATAAAAAAAAA
>NW_012267327.1:4060459-4064200 GCF_000151885.1 Dipodomys ordii
ATGAACACACAGCTAGATGGTTAGTAGCATTTACTAACAGTGGCAAAGACATGACTAGACATCAAAACACTGCCCAGATGGGCCAAGATCTGGGATTAACTATGACATCTCTATGCCCACTCTTCCTCTGGCTGCTGGAACTTGCAATTCAGTTTTGTCTTGAGTCTAGGAAGAAGGAATAAATGGTCAGTGCAGAGTTCAAGGGAGACAGGAGGCCCGTCCTAGTGGAGCTGTAGTTTCTACTCCAGCAGTGGGAAGAGTGGGGTGTTTAGGGTAATAGTCTTTTCTCATCTGTTTGTCATAAGAGGGTGCGAAACTGAGATGATTTATGGGAAACTTTTTTCATTTGACTTCTATTAAAAGATAAGATCCTATCAAGAGGTTTCCTGCTTTAAAAGTTTCTCTGCTGTCTGGTTAGGTACAGCATCATTGCTAAAATATCCACCTAATAAAAGTAGATCAGGGATATCCAGCTGTTTTTTTCTTAGTGAAAAGACATCTTTCCCTTTCCTATTTATTTATTATTTTGCTTAGGGCCCAACAACCATTAGAGAGTGACAAATTTTTTGAATTTTCTTTATTGTAAAGATACTATGCAGGGCGTTACAGTTACAAGAATAAGGGAATGAGTACATTTCCTATCGAACGTTGTTACCCTCTCCTCTTTTTTTCCCCTACTATCCCTTCCCAACCCATCTCCTGAACTCCTCCCTCCCTCCCCCCAACTTGTAAAGTTCGTTTTCAACATAGTGTCTTGTACATCTCATTATTACAATGGGTCAATCTGTATCCTTGTTTCAACATTTGTTATTTCTCTTCCCTTCCCCAAATTAGAAAAATGTATATACAAGATGCAGAACACTGGAATCAAATACAGTAAAAACAGGGTTATACCATGAGGGAGGACATAAAAAAGAAATAAAATAAATCACATAATACGTTAAAAACAACAGCGACAAAGAAAAAAATTCTTGTGTCCCTAAATTGGGGCTCATTTCACTTAGCATCATCTTATATGGTCATATATAGATAGCTTTTGACCTTTTCTGCTTGTCTGGTAAGATTATCCTAGACGTACACTAGTTATTGCAAACAAGGGAAACCATGGAACCTATGTTTCTTTGAGTTTGGCTTATTTCACTTAATATAATTTTTTTCCAAGTCTTTCCATTTCCTAACAAATGGGGAAATGTCATTCTTTCTGATGGGGGCATAGAATTCCATTGTGCATATATACCACATTTTCTTGATCCATTCATCTACTGAGGGGCATCTGGGTTGGTTCCATATCTTAGCTATGGTAAATAATGCTGCAATAAACATAGTTGTGCTGGTAGCTTTAATATAACCTTGTTTGTGATCATTTGGGTAAATGCCCAAAAGTGGGATTGCCGGGTCATAGGGGAGCTCCATGTGGAGTCTTTTGAGGAACCTCCATACTGCTTTCCAGAGTGGTTGAACAAGTTTACACTTCTACCAACAATGCAGTAGGGTTCCCTTTTGGCCACATGCCCTCCAGGATCTGTTGTTATTAGATTTCTAACTGGGGTGAGGTGGAATCTCAATGTTGTTTTGATTTGCATTTCTTTTATGGCTAGAGAAGTTGAGCATTTCTTCATGTGTCTTTTGGCCATTCTTGTTTCCTCTTCAGAGAAGTCTCTGTTTAAGTCTTTAGCCCACATATTAATGGTGCAGTTGTTTCTTTGAGGATTTGTTGTTGGGGGATTTAGTTTTTTGAGTTTTAAGTATATTTTAGATATAAGACCCTTGTCCCTTGTATGGCTAGTGAAGATCTTCTCCCAATCCATAGGCTTTGTATTGATCTTGCCAGCTATGTCCTTTGCCATGCAGAAGCTCTGCAATTTCATGCAATCCCATTTATGTCCAATCTTTCTTGGATTTGTTGTGTTTCTGGGTCTTTATTAAGAAAATTTTGGACAAGTTGTCATGTCGAAAACGAACTTTACAACTTTGGTGGGAGGGGGAGGATGGGGGGGCGGTGAGAGGATGGGAAGGGAGGGAAGGGGAAACAAAGGAAGAGGTTACAATGCTTGATAAGAAATGCACTCATTATCTTGCCCATGTAATTGTAACCCCTCTGTACAGTATTTTCACAATAAAAAATAAATTAAAAAAAAAAGAAAATTTTGGCCTGTGCCAAGGAGCCTTAGAGTTTCTCCTATTCTTTCCTGTAATGTCTTCAGGGTGTCTACTTTGACTTTGAAGTCTTTGATCCATTTGGATTTGATTCTGGTGCAGGGTGATATATAAGGATCTAGCTTTAGTTTTCTACAGGTGTTTAACCAATTTTGCCAGCACCATTTACTGAATAGGCTGTCTTTCTTCCATTCTATTTTTTTAGCTCCCTTGTCAAAGATTAGGTGGCTATAGGTCTGTGGGTTCATTTCTGGGTCTTCAGTTCTATTCCATTGGTCCTCAGGTCTGTTCTTGTGCCAGTACCAAGCTGTTTTGATTACTATGGCTTTGTAGTAGAGTTTGAAATTTGGTGTTGATATTCCTCCAGCATTGTTCATCTGCTAAAGGATTATTTTTGCTATTTGGGGTCTTTTATTGTTCCATATGAATATTTTGGTTTGCGTCTTCTATTTCATTGAAGAATGAGGTTGGGATATTGATAGGTATTGCACTGAATTTGTAATAGCCTTTGGCAGTATTGCCAATTTTATGATGTTGATCCTTCCAATCCAGGAGCATGGGAAGTTTTCCACTTCCTTAGTTCTGCTTTGATTTCCTTTTTCCAGTTTTTAAAGTTTTCATAATAGAGGTTCTTCACTTCTTTAGTTAACTCCTAGGTATTTTATTTTTGTGGGCTATTACAAAAACAGTTGCTTTCCTGATTTCAGCTGTGCTCTTCTTGTTATTGGCATACAGAAAAGCTGTTGAGTTAATTTTATACCCTGCGACTTTGCCAAAGTTTTGAATCAGCTTGAGTAAGTTGGGAGTGGAGTCCATGGGGTTCTTTAAATACAAGTTCATGTCATCTGTGAAGAGGGAGAGTTTTCTCTATTTGGATCCCCTTTATGTTTGCGTCTGAGAGTGACAAATTTTTATCCCTGAATAATCAAATAGTCCATTAGAAGTAGCCAATGAGCTCAGTGAACACCTGGGCCTTACCTATATTACCTTTTCTTGAATATCTTTGGACTTGGACTTGACTCAGAGAGATGGATGTCAACTAGAGGTCAAATTTTAATGTATCATGTCAGGTTTATTTTTGAGAGGCCACCTGTTCCCACAGGATCAAAAATGGTGGGGCTGAAGGGTAGAGCAAAAGGACACCAAATTTATCCTTCTATCTCAAAGCAGTCCTCAGAGTAACCCAATTGTAACATGCATTTTAATTATACTTGTTCTGCTGAGCTGGGCAGTGTGTCATATCCTGCCTGTGTCTCTCAGCTGAAGATCCTTACAGTGTGACCTGTCTAGATAGCTGCTGCCATTATGTCATCTAATAAAACAGTATCTGGTTTTGTGATGAAATAGCAGATGCTACCATTATCTAATTAGATTATTCTAAATATCTTTCCAAAGATACATTTGTTCTTTTGTCTGCTTTGGTTTTCCTAAAGTCCTGAGGTCAACTTGCTATTCAGGACAAGTGCTTTCCATCAATATAGAAATAATTCTCAGGGATGGTGGAAGAAGCAAGAAACACACTTATGGACTTCAGAGTCTCTCTTTTCACTCTTTCCAAGTTCATCTCCATAATATCATTTTTTT
>NW_012267327.1:4072095-4074896 GCF_000151885.1 Dipodomys ordii
CCACCTTCCCAGCCCCAGTAATCTTAATTATATTAATAACTGAAGAGTCTTAGGCCAAAACAATGAATAATTGCTTTATTAACTATTTAAATGTGCCTCAATACATATATTTTATGAAGTATACAAACATTATTATTTATGAAGTCAAGTTTTATTCAGGAGGATGGTTAGTGTAATTTGTTTTCTCATAAAAACACTCAGTAAAACAAATTTTGCAGTGCAATCTGAGGATCATTTACACCCAGTCCTTTGTCTTTCTTTTAAAAACAATTCATTTCAGAAATATGTGGAATATGTTTTCTTGGTGATGTAAACAATGTTAACAAAAATATTGTATTTTAATTTCAGCTAGCATTTTAGAATTTGAAAAGCACTTTTGCATTTGTATGGAATCCTTTCATTGATTCTATTTCATAGGCTTTTTAATTTTTTTCTTCTAGTCCTAGGGCTGGAGCTCAGAGCTTGGGCACTGTCTCTAAGTCTCTTTGTGCTCAAGGCTAGTGCTCTATCACTTGAGCCTCAACACCACTTCCGGCTTTTTTGAGTAGTTTATTGGAAATAAGTCTCACGGGGACTTCCTTTCCTGGGCTGGCTTCAACCAGAACTCAGCCTCCTGAGTAACTAGGATTACAAGTGTGAGCCACCCACACCTGGCTTCTTAGGATTTATTCAGTCTTTTGTACAGAACATAAGATTGTCAGCTCACTGCATGGTTTTCCCAAGGTCACATGACTGGAAAGGGGCAGATTTAGGGAGGGAAAAATTATTCATTAATTTTGATAAAAGTCTATACAGTTCCTGAACATTGATGCAGCAGGAAAAGTCATCTTTCTGAAACATTTTCTGCATTTCTCAATTTCTGGTGGATAGTAACACTTATTTATAAATTTATAAATTTATTTATAAATTGGCACCAGTGGCTCATGCCTGTAGAGCTAGCAACTAAGTAGACTGAAATCTGAGGATTGTAGTTCAAAATCAGCCGGGGCAAGAACGTCTGTGAAACTCTTATTTCCAACTAATTATACACACAAACAAAGCTGAAAGGAGCTCTGGATCAAGTAGTAGAATGTTAGCTTTGAGCAAAAACACTCAGGGACAGCGTTCAGGCCCTGAGTTCAAGTCCCAGGCCAGCACACACACAAAAGGACTTAATAGATTTTTAGCAATGCAGATTGTTCTTTGTGGGGAAAAAAAAACCCCAAAACTGCTTATAATGTAAATAAACATTTTTCCTCCTCTCTTTAGATCAGCAAGTGAAATGAAGGCTTGGATTACTTTGGAAATAACAAGCCTGAAACAGCTACAGAACAAACACAAAGCAGACCTTGAAGGAGGGACACATTTTAATCTCAGAGTTATGTATCATATTTGTCACTGTAGGAGATGACAGCTGCGGGAAGAATCAGCGTTGCAATTAGAAGCGCAATCATTAAGCTGGGCATCCATGTCCAGGCTCACGCCTGTAATCCTAGCTACTCAGGAGGCTGAGATCTGAGGATTGCAGTTCAAAGCCAGCCCAGGATGTAAGAATCTTTTTTTTTTTTTTTTGGTTGGTCTGTCATGGGGCCTAAACTCTGGGCCTGGGCACTGTCCCTCAGCCCTTCAGCTCAAGACTAGTGCTCTACCATTTGAGGCATAGCCCCACTTCCGCCTTTTTCTGCTTATGTGTTATGAGCTAAAAAGCTCAGGGACAGTGCCCAGGCCCAGAGTTCAAGCCCCACAACTGAACAAAATAAAATAAAATAATAAATAAATAAATAAAATAAAAAAAGAAGTGCAATTACTATTGACAAATACTTGTATATATCTTTATTTGTAAAAGGTGCTTAAAAACTGTTGTGTTGAGAAGTGGTGCTGTGGTTCAAGAGTTAGAGAATTTACCTTGAGCAAAAGAAACTCAGAGACAGTGCCAGGCCCAGAGTTCAGGCCTCAAGACTGGCAACAACAACAAACTAACAACTTTCACTATAGGCTGGAAATATGTCTTAGTGGTAGAGTGCTTGCCTTAACATGCATGAAGCCCTGGGTTTGACTCCTCAGTACCATATACACAGAAAAAGCTGTAAGTGGCCCTGTGGCTCAAGTGGTAGAGTGCTAGACTTGAGCAAAAGCAGCTTAGGGACAGCCCTAAGTTCAAGCCCAAGACTGGAAAAACAAAGACAAAAAAACAAACAAGAACACCCTGACCCTGCTGTTTTGCTGAAAGACACCACCCTTAACTTGGACTTCTGAATTAACTGAAGGCAAGATAAAGCTCAGCATATCAGTCTCCTCCATTTTGTATTTATGCCCTTTGTCCTGAGCTATTCTCTCCTGGAGACTTTGTGCAGCATATTTAAATCCAGGAAGAACAAGACCACCTACCAGGATCCACCCGACCAATCCGGAGACTATTGGATCCCTGACACCACCTCTGGACATATCTGTGACTTTGGGACTGTTTTAAGTATCTACAAATACCTTTTCATTCCCAACCCTTAATTCTTCCCATCTAACCTAGCACAGATGGCTGTATCCTACAAGATAGCTGAAGATGTACTCAGTGCTGTCTTCCTATGGCTGCCATGTAGTAAATCTTTCTGTGCCTGTTACCATGTCTCCTAATTTGGCAAGATCTGACATGTGGGGCTCTTGAAGTTTGAGGACTCCTGGTATGAAAACTTTAGTGTCAGCTTGCATCTCCTTTCTTTTCTTTTTTTTTTGGTCGGTCGTGGGGCTTGAACTCTGGGCCTGGGCGCTGTCCCTCAGCTCTTCAGCTCAAGGCGAGCGCTCTACCACTTGAGCTACAGCGCCACTTC
>NW_012267327.1:4074946-4076457 GCF_000151885.1 Dipodomys ordii
AAAAAAAGAAAAAGAAAAAGAAAAAAAGAAAAAAGAAAAAAATTAGCCCCTCCAAAATAAACTCTCAAAGAAACAACAACCCAATAAATAAATGGGCTGAACACTTAAAGATAGACTTCTCAGAAGAAGAAATAAGCATGGCCAATAGACACATGAAGAAACATTCAATATCTCTGGCCATAAAAGAAATGCAAAGCAGGGACTGGGAAGTTGGCTAAGTGGTAGAGTGCTTGGCTCGCATGCATAAGGCCCTGGGTTTGATTCCTCAGCACCACATAAACAGAAAAAAGCCAGAAGTGGCACTGTGGCTCAAGTGGTAGGGTGCTAGACTTGAGCTGAAGAGCTAAGGGACAGTGCCCAGGCCCAGAGTTTAGCCCCCACAACCAACAACAACAACAAAAAAAGTAAAAATGAAATGCAACTCAGAGCAACTTTGAAATCCTACTTCACTCCAGTTAGAATTTCATTAACAAGAAAACTAACAATCACAGATACCGGAGGGGATGAGACAAGCAGAAAAGGTCAGGTAAAAAGACGTTAAGCGAAATGAACCCCAAGATAAGGACACAAGTGGTTTTTTCTTTCTTGCTATTGTTTCTAACATATTTATAAGGTACCACGTGATTTTTTTGTTGCTTTGTATGCCCCTCCCCCATGGTACAACCCCTGTTTTCACTGTATCTGATGTTGGTATTATTTGGGGAGTGAAAGGGAAAAAACAAATTGTTTAGATAAGGATACAGGTTAACTCATTGCAACAATGAGATGTACAAGATGCTATGTCAAAAAACAAATTTTACAATTTAGGTGGAGGGGGGTGGGGAATGTAGTTGTGGAGATAGGAGGGAAAAACAAAGGAGGAGGCAACAATGCTTGCTAAGAAATGTACTCATTACCTTGCTCATGTAATTGTAACCCCTCTGTATGGTATTGTCACAATAAAAAAAACTTATTAAAAATAAATATAAAAAAAGAATGGTGGAAATGTAAAATTGTTCAACCACTCTGGAAAGCAGTATGGAGGTTTCTTAAAAGACTAAACATAATACTATTTTTAATAGGAGAAAAACCAAAGTAAGTTAATAGTTAATGTGTTTTTTCTGAGAAATTCACTCAAGTTTCTGTTTCTTGGGATATATTGAAAGGGAGCTGATAACTCTGGCTCCTTTGTGTCTCTAACACTTCTACTGAGATCCAAAGAATAACTGAGCTCTCTGCCTCTGTTAGCCCATACTGCTCACCCATTGCTCAATATGGTGAAATCTAGCTCATGTACATGATAAAGAACAATTCTTTTTGGTTAGTCCCCTAGGAGAACGAGACTGTTCCATAATTCAGGAATTAAAAATCTAAATTTTATTTTATGATTAATAGCATAACACAAAAGCATGTAGACCTTTTTTTTTTTAAATTTATTGAGAGAACACCGTACAGAGGAGTTACAATTACATGGGCAAGATAACGAGTACATTTCTTATCAAGCATTGTTGCCTCCTCTTTGTTTCCCCTTC
>NW_012267327.1:4085792-4100890 GCF_000151885.1 Dipodomys ordii
ACCAGCACCCAGCTTTGCATCTCCTTTCAATGAAAATCAAAGCAAGGGAGGGATAAGGGAAAGTAATAGAAGGGATAAAGTTGGTAGGGGTACATTGTATGCAAGCATGGAAAAGTCACAATGAATCCCCTTGTACAACTAATGTATGCTAATCCTTATAAAAGTTCAGGATCCCGAGGACCTGTTCTGCCCTCTTATTCTGTGTATACATTCATTGTATTTATTACTGCTTTCAGGATGGATGGATTATGACAGAAAAAAAGTAATAAGGGGTTTCTGAGAGGGCTGCATGCAAGATGAACAGCACGGTGGAGGAATGGAGTGAGCATGGGTTAACTCCTGCACCTCCCTAAAAATGTGGACAAGGAGAAATCAACAAAAGGTAAAAACAAAACTTTCACGGAGGGCTGGGAATGTGGCTTACTGGTAGAGTGTTTATCTATCATGCACGAAGCCCTGGGTTAGATTCCTCAGTACCACATAAACAGTGTGGCATTGTTGCTCAAGTGGTAGAGCACTAGCCTTGAGCAAAAGAAGCTCAGGGATAGCTCCCAGGCTCTGAGTTCAAGCCACAGTTATGGAAATAAAAAAACAAACAAACAAAACTCTCATGGAATGATTTTATGCTTTCCCAGAGATAATTGTTTAAGAGTGTAAAAGGAGAAGACATTTAAGGATGTCTATATGATAGAAATTTTGGAGAGGGAGAAATAATGATGACAAATTCCTGGAGCTCAGAGAACTGAGACTTTGACCTTTACATTGGGTCTTGTGACTTAATGATACTTGTTTTTTGTTTTTGTTTTTTTGATACTTCCATTTCTTTACCTCTGTGGTTTTCTGTCACCCTTGATAGAGGTTGTGTAGGGGACAAGGTCATATTTGTGAAGCATTCTCTACTAGCTATTGAGTTTTCTCTCATAATTTACTGCTTCCATCGATGATTGAAGCCTGATAGAAATTCTTCAAGGTGACTATGATGTCATCTGCTCAACCAGGGGGTAAGTCTTTGTGTTCCTCTGTTTTCTGCTGACTGCTTATGGTGCCTTATTGCTAGGAACATGTCTTATTCTATCCATTAGTGTAAAGGTATTCAGAGTTAATGATGAGTAAACAATATACATTTTATGTGTTTTACAGGTAATTACCTTTCTTTTGCATCTTAGATGGAACAATTTGACTGCTCTCACAACTGTTATTTGAGTACATTTTACATATTGCTTTGGTCATTATTTAAGGCACTTGTAAGGTTGCCACTTAAGATTTTTGCTGAAAGGCTTCTGAGTTAAAATGTAAGGCTGTGTCCAGAGGATTTTTTGGGTTTGTGACAAGCATAAATACCTGTCAAAGTACAATGGGTAGTTTGGAAAAGTGATGACCACTGTGCCTATCAATTGTATGGAAGTCCATTCTCACATCAAAAGTGATCACACACAGAACATACAGATAGCCCCTTAGGCCTGAATGGCTACTTCTGAAGTAAACAATCTCTTTTGGTATATTCCATTTGAACACAAAAAAGTGAGGCCCTAAGCTTTCTCTGCATTGTGCTTCTCTCTTAGAAAGACAGCATAGATGTTTGGTTAAGTGAAAGCGAATGACTTTGCTGTCTCTTATTAGCTTTATCTCTTAAGGCTGATGCTCTATCACACGAGCCACATCTCTATTTCTGACTTTTGGTGGTTAACTGGTGATATAAGAGTGTCATAAACTTCCCTGCCTGGGGTTGACTTTGAACCACAACCCTCAGATCACAGCCTTCTGGTATCTAGGACTTCAGGTATGAGCTACTGGTACCTAATTGTGATTTTGACTTTTCCTCGAAATGGGTCAATGAATAGCTTTGTTACCTTGAAGTGTATGATGTTGGTCAAAATTTCATAAACACTTGAGTTCCCACCTCCTTATTTATACTTATTTATATTCATCTCCTTATACTATCTTACAAATTAAATGACTAATCCTTAGAATGAATTGTAAAATAAAGGATTGTATAGTAAGGACTGAGTATTCTAAGAAATTTCAAAATTTCTTTCCAGAATTGTTCTGTAGTGGTGTCATCATTGTAATATATGCAAATCACACATCTGCAACTGGAATACAAGTTCCAAAAGCTTCAACAGCATCTTCATTAATGTCCCTGGCCCTCAGGGGGCAAAGCATTCAAGAGGTAAATGCTTCAACTGCTCTCTCTCTCATAGTTGTGATGACTTGTGTTGTGACATTTTATTCTCTTAGAGGTTGCAAGGAAATGTATTTGAAAGACTGCTGTTTTGAGAAAGGCTTGCTGATAATAGTGATGGATTTGGATTTCTTTCTCCATGAAGCCATTTTTGTCCTGGAATCCAATTTGTTAAGCCTAGGGCCCTGTTCTCAGAAACTCCATGTTCTGGTTACTGGCTGAACTGCTGCCTTCCAAGGGCTTGTCACCTTTCTCACGAGTTGATCTACACTGAATGTGCAGGTCCAGAAAAATGATTAGAGTTCATGAGTTCAGAGAGGCCCCAGAAGGGTTTTGCTCTAGGTCTTGTTATTGTTCATGACAAGCAGCTGAGTTTTGGAGGCTTAGAGTATTATATGGTTTCTTAGACTGAATAAGACAGGAGGAATTATAACTTCAGCCAATGAGAAAATTAAATATTATCTCTTTGGACATTTTATTTTTCACTGTCAAGGTTTCTAACTGGAATTAATTTTGTCATTGTGGTGTATCACACATGTATGTTGCTTGACTGTACTTTGATCAGATTAACCCTTTCTTTTATTCTTCCTCTTCCTCACCCTTATTTCTTCCTATTAAAAATAAAAAAAGGTTTTAGTGACGTCATTATGCTATCATCATACACAGGCGTAATGTACTTGCATCATTCTCTTTCCTTCTGCCTTTCCTTCTTCTAGTAATCTCATAACTGAACTATATGTACATATATAAGAATAATCATGCATATATTTTAGTTCTAGGTTCTGCATATTACAGAAAAATGAGATATTTATCTTTATGAAGCTGACTTACTTTACTTAACATTCTATAGTTCCATTCATTTTCCTGAATATAATATGATTTCATTTTTATAAGCTGAATAAAATCCTATTAGTTCTATAATTATTTAATCATATAGATAGGCATGATTTTTAAATTTTGGAAAATTATCTTTTTTTGTGTGTGTGTCCGGTCGTGGGGCCTGAACTCTGGGCCTCAGCGCTGTCCATCAGCTCTTCAGCTCAAGGCTAACACTATACCACTTGAGCCACAGCACCACGTCTGGCCTTTTCTGCTTATGTGGTGCTAAGAAATCAAACCCAGTGCCTCATGCATGCAAGACAAGCACTCTACCACTGAGCCACCTTCCCAGCCCGGAAAATTATCTTTAAGTTGTTTTACAAAGGTGTTTATGAGTACAATGCCTCTTGATCAGTGTCACCCCCTTCAACATTTGATATTTTTGTTGTTGTTGTTGTTGGTCATGGGCCCCGTCTGGGAGCTGTCTCTCAGTTCTTCAGCTCAAGGCTAGTGCTCTACCATTTGAGCCACAGCGCCACTTTGAACTTTTTCTGCTTATGTGTTGCTGAGGAATCGAACCCATGGCCTCCTGCATGCAAGGTAAGCACTCTACCACTGAGCCACCTTCCCAGCTCCCATTTGATTTTTTTAATATAAGAAAAATAGATAATTATAAAAAACAAATAAATGTCACTCAATGTGGAAGAAATAACTGTATTGTCAAAGCTAATAGAATTCACAAACTTTGTAGACCACGATAAAGACAATTTGCTCCATGTAGGTTAGAATGTGTTTGCGACTTTAAGTATCACTAACTCACAAGGCTATGAAATTTGTGAAATTTATGTAATCACTTAATCACAATAAAAATACTGCAGAAAAACAAAAAGAATCTATAGAAGAAGCAGCTCTTTTACATATTGAAAATTCTGACCAAAAAAGCAGAAAAGTCTGAAAGTAGTGCTGTGGCTCAAGTGGTAGAGCACTAGCCTTGAGCTGAAGAGCTGAGGGACAGCACCCAGGCCCAGAGTTCAGGCCCCACGACTGACAAAAAAAATAAAAATAAAAAATAAAAAAAGCCAATGACCAACCAAATAACCAATAAATAATCAAAGTCAGTAACCTAAAAGAAAGTGAATAAATGGAATTACTATGTTCTAAGTTTAAATGCTAATAGATATTGGCCATAGCCTATGGCCAAGACATCTCAATATCTCAGGAAATCTTTTGTGTGAGCACACATATATGCACACACAAACACATGCATACATATGTAAACAAATACACCAGTTGGAGCAATAATTTTCACACAGTGAGTTTTTGGTAGCAGTTAGTAACTGTTGCTATATGTTTCTCTTGATGAATCCTACTGTATGGAGCAGATATGACTCCTAGCTCCATTTTGAGGATGTAAGTACTGAAACATACAGAAATGAAGAAGCTTCCCTGCTTGAGAACCCTCAGTGAGTAATGGAACAGGAAAAATGTCCTGCTGACTCTATTATGGAAGAGCTATGCTCTGAACTCACACACTAGACAGCCTCACAAGCCAAACCAACATTTGGATTGGCTAATCTGTCCTTGTTTATTCTTTACACTCAACAAACAGAATCTGTTATCATACAAGAATGCATTTACTAACTAGTTTCACAGAGGCTGGCACTAGCTAGAGGATTTACTTTTTAATTTTTCCATTTGAGTGATTCGGGTATTTTCCAATGGAAAGTCAGAAAAACAGTTACACAAAAGTTCTTTGATTTCGGTGCTGGAAAATGTGTGGCTTCCTTTTAAACTTTGTGACTTTTAAAATGAGAAACCTGATGCCACTTGAATTATTTTTTTTACCCTCATGTCATTAAAAATTTTTATTTTAGTTTTTAATAAGTTTTTTAATTATGAAAATATTGTACAGAGGGGTTACAATTACATGAGTAAGGTAATAAGTACATTTCTTATCAAGCATTGTTGCCTCCTTTGTTTTTCCCCTACCATCCCTGCCCTCCCATCTCCACGACTACATTCCCCCCCCAAAGTTGTGAAGTTCTTTTTTCAACATAAAATTTTGTACATTTCATTGTTGCAATGGGTCCACCTGTATACCTATTTAAACAATTTGTTTTTTCCCTTCCCCTCCACAAATTATACTAACATCAAATACAGTGAAAACAGAGGTTATACCATGGGGGAGGGACATACAAAGCAACAAAAAAAATCATGTGGTATCTTATAAATATGTTAGAAACAATAGCAAGAAAGAAAAAACATAAAGGTGATGTACAGAGGGGTTACAGTTTCATAATTCGGGTAATGAGTACCTTTCTTTTTGGAAAATGTCTTCTTATTTTTTCTTACATATTAAGTGGGCCTTATCTCTTCCTACTTTATTTATTTATTTTTCTTTATTTTTTTATTGTGAAAATACTGTACAGAGGGGTTACAATTACATGGGCAAGATAGTGAGTACATTTCTTTCTTTTTTTTTTTTTGCTTGAACTCTGGGCCTGGGCGCTGTCCCTCAGCTCTTCAGCTCAAGGTGAGCGCTCTACCACTTGAGCTACAGCGCCACTTCTGGTTTTCTGGTGGTTTATTGGAGATAGGAGTCTCACGGTTTTTCCTGCCCGGGCTGGCTTTGAACCGCAATCCTCAGATCTCAGCCTCCTGAGTAGCTAGGATTACAGGCGTGAGCCACCAGCCCCTGGCTGTGAGTACATTTCTTATCAAGCATTGTAGCCTCCTCCTTTGTTTACCCTTCCCATCCCTTCCCATCCTCTCTCCCCCCCTACCCAATCCTCCCCCCCCCCCAAGTTGTAAAGTTTGTTTTCAACATGACAACTTGTACTTCTCATTGTTGCAATAGGTCCAGCTGTATCCTTATTTAAACGACTTGTTTTCCCCCTTCCCCACCACAAATTATACCGACATCAAATACAGTGAGAGCAGGGGTTACAAGGGGGAGGGGACATACAAAGCAACAAAGAAATAATCTTATAATTGCGTTAGAAACAAATGCATGAAAGAAAAAAATACATTTAAACTACATATCTTAGGGTTCATTCTCTTCCTACCTTATAATATTGAGATTTGGTCTCTAGTCAGAATGGCCTTTGTCAAGGATATGTACAATGAACAACAAATGTTGGTGAGGATGTGGGAGAAAAAGGAATCCTTTTACAATGTTGTGGGAATGTAAATTAGTGCAACCACTTTGAAAGACAGTATGGCGATCCCCTGTGATTCAGCAATATCAGCCTTGGACATTTATTCAAAAGATTGTTGCAGCTGGGAATGTGGCTCAGTGGTAGAGTGCTTGCCTAGCATGCATGAGGCCCTGGGTTCAATTTCTCAGTACCACATAAGCAGAGAAAGCCAGAAGTGGCACTATGGCTCAAGTGGTAGTGTGCTAGCCTTGAACAAAATAAACTCAGGTATAGTGCCCAGGCTCTAAGTTCAAGCCTCAGTCAGAACTGGAAAAAAAAAAAAAGATTGCAGGTCAGTATACAATAAAGATACTGGCAAACCATGTTTATTGCAGCATTATTCACAATATCTGAGTCATGGAAACAGCCTCAATGTCTTTTTTTTTTTTTTTGGGTCCGGTCATGGGGTCTGAACTCTGGGCCTGGGCGCTGTCCCTCAGCTCTTCAGCTCAAGGCTAGCGCTCTACCACTTGAGCCATAGCGCCACTTCCGGCTTTTTTCATTTTGCTTATGTGGTGCTGAGGAATCGAACCCAGGGCCTCAGGCATGCAAGGCAAGCGCTCTACCACTGAGCCACCTTCCCAGCCAGCCTCAATGTCTTATAATCAATGAATAAGCAAGGAAATAAACAATGAGTTTTATTCCTGCATCAGGAAGAATAATATATCATTTGCAGGGAAATAGAAAAACCTGGAAACAAAAGACGTTGAGAAAACATGTATTCTTTGTCTCTCGGATCCTATGTTACTTCTCCAATGAAACCAATGGCTGTTGTGAGGTGATTTGGCATCCCATTTATTTATTTATTTTTAATATCAGCCATCTTCTAAAACCATTCTAGTGGGAGAGTCCAGATGCTCCAATGAGTCCTTCCTACCACTAAAGCAAGCATATTCTGTGTACTCTGTGCTGGTGTAGAGTATTATGCATGCAGTAACACTACTCTGGCTGAGAGCATTCAGGGTGCCTTGTAAATGCTTCTGACAGTTTTAAGGGGGGCATGAGGTGTTGGTAAAGGCTCTTCCTTGCCATAATGCCTCTTTGGACACCAGCTTGTCAGGTAGTACCTATAGGTGGGCATGGAATTACCGGTGTCCTGTGTGATCTCTACTTTTTTTTTTGGGTCAGTTTTGAGGCCTGAACTCTGGGCTTGGGCGCTGTCCCTCAGCAATTTAGCTCAAGGCTAGTGCTCCACCAGTTAAGCCACAGTGCCACTTCTGGCTTTTTCTGCTTATGTGTTGCTGGGGAATCGAACCCAGGGCCTCATGCATACAAAGCAAGCACTCTACCACTGAGCCACCTTCCCAGGCCCCTTCTTCCTTCCATTTTAAATGATCCAGTCAATAGTCAATATAGCACTGCTGAATTTGAGACTGAAATCATCACTGTATTGTTCAAAATCCTCCTGTTTCTTTTTCGTTTTCTTGAGGGTAAAAACCAAAGTTATGCAAAAACCCACCAAACCCTATAATCTAGACCACTTGGAATTGTCATATACAAATGTCCAGACCCTGATGATGTTGTCTGTCTAGAGTGTGACATACTGTGGCAGCTTGAATCCTGCTATCCCATCTATCTTCCTGACTTTACTTGCTACTATTTTTCTTTCATTTCTTCTATCTCAGTCTCATGGCTTCTTTTTCTTTGGGAGGGGGAGTCCAGTCATGGGGCCTGAGCTCTGCGCCTGGGCACTGTCCCTCAGCTCTTCAGCTCAAGGCTAGTGCTATACCATTTGAGCCACAGCGCCACTTCCGGCTTTTTTTTTCTGCTTGTGTAGTGCTGAGCAATCGAACCCAGGGCCTCATGCATGCAAGGCAAGCGCTCTACCACTGAGCCACCTTCCCAGCCCCTCATGGCTTCTTAATTACCCATTTCTCCATTGTGCCAAGTATTCTTCAGGGATTTTTCCCTTACTATTACTCTGTCAGAAATAAGTGTACCTTTTTTGTTTTCTAGAGTTATTTGATTTATTTATTGTTGTTTTTTTTTTTTTCAGTTCTGGGGCTTGAATTCAGGGTCTGGGCACTTCCCTTGAGTTTCTTTTGCTCAAGGTTAGCACTCTACCACTTGAGCTACAACATCATTTCCAGCCTTTTCTGAGTAGTTTATTGGAGATAAGAGTCTCATGGACTTTCCTGTGTGGGCTGGCTTTGAACTGTGATCTTCAAATCTCAGCCTCTTTTTCTTTTTTGGTTGGTTGTGGGGCTTGAACTCTGGGCCTGGGTATTGTCCCTGATTCCTTCAGCTCAAGGCAAGCACTGTACCACTTAAACCACAGTGCACTTCTGATTTTCTGGTGGTTTATTGGAGATAAGAGTCTCATGGACTTTCTTGCCTGGGCTGGCTTTGAACCATGATCCTCAGATTTCAGCCTCCTGAGTAACTAGGAATACAGGCGTGAGCCACCAGCACCCAGTTAGAGCTCACCCTTAGAGTTCGTAACTATTTCCCTAGCCTATTGAAGAATGTATCTAGTTTTATTTTCTGTTTTACCTATTTCATGATTTTTTTCCTCTAGCATTTAATACTATATAAGATAATATGTTAGTTCATTGTTTTTTATTCCCTCCTAGTTAAATTTGCTATATAATCTCAAAAGAAGGGATTTTTTTCTGTAATATGATCTAATACCCAGAGCTGTACATAAATGCAGAATAAAAATTCAACATATATTTGTACTTTTGATTATGTAATACAGTAATCTCGTTACTATCTCCATACTCTGTGTAGATCTGATCTCCCTTTAATATAAGGAACAAAAGTGCTTGTAAATTTAAATCCTGGAAAAGAGTAAGAGTCTGTACCAAAATGTTCATTTGTGTGGCAAGACATGAAATTTATAAAATAGAAGTTAGATTGAGTCAAAAACTAGATATGAGCAATAGTAGAATTGTGTCATATTGCTAAATGTGAATAATACTTAAAACTTTTATGGACAATTGCTGCATCCTCTATCCACCAGAATATATAGCTATAATGGTTATTTAGTCAATGTGAATCCATTAAAACTGTTTCTGTAAAGAAACAAAATCATTGCTTACTGAAATGCCTTCTGAGAGACTAGTTTTGTACCTTCTTAAAAAAGTGGACATGCATGCAATTTTAGAATGCATTAGCAAAGAAAAGAAGTTCAGAAAGCAGAGATCTGAAACTATATATGTAACTAGGAAATTTAGCACTGAGTGAGGCAACTTATTTTTGTCAGTGTGGGGCTTTAATTTAGGGCCTGGGTGTTGTTCTTAAGCCCCTTTGTGCTCCAGGCTAACTCTACTATGTGAGCCACTTGTAGTTTTTGAGAAGTTAATTGGAGGTAAGAGTCTGATAAGGATTTTTCTGCCTGGGCTGGCTTTGAACTGTGATGATCAGATCTCAGCCTCCCAAATAACTAGGATTACAGGCATGAGCCACGGGTACCCACTGAAGTTGTGGTTTTGATTTATTTCAACTTCACTCTTTAAAGGTGACTAACAGGATGAAGTAAAACATTACAATTCTCTCCTTTGACAAAGGTATGTATTAAGCAGAATGATAAAGACACACTGGATCTGAAGCAAGCTACAAGGATTGGTGTGACAAGCTTTTCATGTTCTCAGCTTACCCTCTCTACGAGGGTTTAATGGAAAATAGGAGGACTTTCAGTGTGTGTGTGTGTGTGTGTGTGTGTGTGTGTGTGTGTGTGTGTGTAATACTCAATGCCTAATGCTCTCACTTGACTTTTCTATTTACAGTGATGCTCTATCATTTGAGTTTGTTGGCTAATTGCAGATAAGTGTCCCTCAGTTGTTCTGCCCTGGTTGGCTCTGAACCATGATCCTCAGAGTACAGCTTCCTGAGCAGTTAAGATTATAGGTAGGAGCCACCAGCTCCCAGCTTGGGCTTTCTATCTTGAATGAGGCATAAGAAATAAAGGAATCAATGATCTATAGAACCCATTACTATTTTCCCTTTGATACTATCAAGTAAATGAAATAGCCCAAAGTAGAAAATACATTTAGAACCGATTTTGTGGGGGATCAGAAATAGGGAAATTATAATACATTGTGTTCTCCAGCAAAAATACCCACTGGGTAACACATTTCTCTTGGATAGTATCTTTGCCATTATATAACTTCACACACACACACACACACACACACACACACGTTATTGTAAAGATATTGTACAGAGGGGTTACAGTTACATGAGGAAGGTAATGAGTATATTTCTTATCGAGCATGGTTATCTCCTTCTTGTTTTTCCCCTACCATCTCTTCTCTCCCCACCTCCCCAACTCCTGTCTCCCTCCCCGCAAATTGTAAAGTTCTTTTTCAACATAGTGTCTTGTACATCTTATTGTTACAATGGATCAACATGTATCCTTGTTTCAGCATTTTGTAACTTCCCTTCCCTTCTCCAAGTTAGGAAAAAAATGTATATACAAGATGCAGGGAATCCAAATCAAATACAGTGAAAACAAAGGTTATACCATGGGGGAAGAACATAAAAAAGAAATAAAAAAAATCACATAGTACATTAAAAAGAACAGCAAGAAATATAAAATCTCTTGTGTTCCTATCTTGGGGTTCATTTCACTAAACATCACCTTATATGGTCATAATATACATAGCTTTTGACCTCTTCTGCTTGTCCTAGACATAGGACAAGTTATTGCAAATGAGGGAAACCATGGGACCTATGTTTCTTTGGGTCTGGCTTACTTTACTTAATATAATTTTTTCTAAGTTTTTCCATTTCCTAACAAATGAGGTGGTGTTATTCTTTCTGATGCAGGTCTAGAATTCATATATATATATATATATGTATGTATTTATATACATACACACATACAGACAGACAGACACACATACATACACACACACACACACACACACACACACACACATATCACATTTTTTTGATCCATTCATCTACTGAGGGGCATCTGAGTTGGTTCCATATCTTAGTTATGGTGAATAATGCTGTGATCAACATAGTTGTGCTGGTAGCTTTAGTATGGCCTTGTTTGTGATCATTTGGGTAAATGCCCAGAAGTGGGATTGCTCAGTCATAGGGGAGCCCTATGTGGAGTCTTTTGAGGAACTGCCATATTGCTTTCCAGAATGGTTGAACAAGTTTACACTCCAACCAACAATGCAGTAGGGTACCCTTTTGGCCACAGCCCTTTCAGCATCTGTTGTTATTAGATTTCTTGATGATAGCCATTCTAACTTGGATGAGGTGGAATCTCAATGTTGTTTTGATTTGCATTTCTTTCTTTTTTTTTGTTTTGCTCAAATATCTCATGCATACACACACAGTATTTATTCTTACTATTTTAATGCTTCAAAATTTAACATATGTCTTAAAGGAAACATACAAAGACAGTGGGAGATCAGACTGTAGAAGTTACTTTGGATAAATGAGTTATATATTTGCTTGGGGCAGGAATGTGGAGACTCTATGTTAAATGTTAACAGGGTATGAGGGAAAATTCAGTTTCCTGGGTTCGCTAAGGAACTGGATACTACATGAAAATTTAACAAATTCCCAGAAGCCAGATGTCCTTGTGTTTTGTGATTATTGTCTGCACAAGTTGCTAAAAACAGGCCCTTAATAAATAACATCATCTCTCTGTCTTCAGGGTATCAATAAGCCTTTCTAAAACACACCAAGAGGAGCAGAGACAGCGTGACTCTGTGCAGGTCAGTGACTGAGAAGAGGTTCAAGTTCAATTATCTCTTGTCTGCAGGTCTGCAGGTCTCCTGAAAGGCCAAGAACATGATTTGCATTTCTTTTATGGCTAGAGAAGTTGAGCATTTCTCCATGTGTCTATTTTCTCTTCAGAGAAGTCTCTGTTTAAGTCTTTAGCCCACTTATTAATGGAGTTGTTTGAGGATTTGTTGTTGGGGGATTTAGTTTTTTGAGTTCTAAGTAAATTTTAGATATGAGGTCCTTGTCTATTGTATGGCTAGTGAAGATCTTCTCCCAATCCGTGGGCTTTCTATTGATCTTGCTAGCTATGTCCTTTGCCATGCAGAAGCTCTGTAGTTTCATGCAATCCCATTTATGTCCAACCTTTCTTGGATTTGTTGTGTTTCTGAGTCTTTATTAAGAAAATTTTGGCCTGTGCCAAGGATCCTTAGGGTTTCATCTATTCTTTCCTGTAATGTCTTCAGGGTGTCTGCTTTGACTTTGATGTCTTTGATCCATTTGGATTTGATTCTGGTGCAGGGTAATATATAAGGATCTACCTTTAGTTTTCTACAGGTGTTTAACCAATTTTACCAGCACCATTTACTGAAGAGGCTGTCTTTCTTGCATTCAGTTTTCTTAGCTCTCTTATCACAGATTAGGTGGCTATAGGTCTGTGGGTTCATTTCTGGGTCTTCAGTTCTATTCCATTGGTCCTCAGGTCTGTTCTTGTGCCAGTACCAAGCTGTTTTGATTACTATGGCTTTGTAGTAGAGTTTGAAATTTGGTATTGATATTCCTCCAGCATTGTTCATCTGCTAAAGGATTATTTTTGCTATTTGGGGTTTTTTATTGTTTTATATGAATATTTTGGATTGTGTCTTCTATTTCATTGAAGAATGAAGTTGGGATGTTGATAGGTATTGCACTGGATTTGTAGCTAGCCTTTGGCAGTATTGCCATTTTTATGATGTTGATCCTTCCAATCCAGGAGCATGGGAGGTTTTTCTACTTCCTTGTAACTTCTCCTTTCTTCAAGTTAATGATTTAAGCTGGGAGCCCCAGTGGCTCATGCCTTGTACTTCTAGCTATTCAGGAGGCTGGAATGTGTCTGAGGATTGTGGTTTGAAGCCAGCTCAAGCAGGAAAGTCAATGAGACTCATCTCCAATTAACTACTCAAAACCCAGAAGTGGAACTGTGGCTCAAGTGGTAGAGTGTTAGCCTTGGGCAAGAAAGCTCAAGGACAGCACCTAGACTCTGAGTTCAAGCACAGTACTAGCACACAGTTACAAAATTATTGACTTGAGAATTGTAATTTGATGAGAGGAATCCACCAGCAGTAAGCTGAATGACAGATAAATGAGATAATTTTTTTGAGGATTTTTTGTTTTTGTTTAGTTTATAAATGGTTATTTTTGCCACTCATTCTAGTATCTATGCATCCTCTCCTTTTTAAAAAATTCTACAAATAATATTGATGACTTCTTTATGTCAGTTACCATTTTGATATAATAATAGGCAAAATACTGAGGAAAGATGAAAAATAATCAAATAAGTCAATAAGAAGAGAAGGTCAAATAATAAAGATTTTATGAAAAAAATTAAACAGGGTGGATTGAGAGAAAATGGCTCTGTGCAAAGCTGGGATTGGGCTGTCTGAGCTAGTTATGTATAAGTTGAGATGGGAATGTCAGGAAGCAAGCACTTGTCAGATATGAAAGAAAACAAATTTCTAGAATTTGAGATATCTGATTACATAGGTACATCTTTTGTTTTTACTGTATATGAAATCACATAGCCACCAATCATAGTCAGATTGGCAATTGGTCAAACTTCCTTTAAAAAAATCCCTATCATCTGAAACCCAAAGTTCTGAGAACTGCTGGTTTAGGATGGTCCTACTCAAATTCTCTGCTTATTCTGCAGCAATCACATAGGAGCCAGAGAAAAGGCACACTCTGGCTCCCATTTATTGAGTCAGAAATTGCAGGTAGGTTCAGCCCCCTGTGGTTTAACAAGTCATCCAGGCAATTCTGAGGCACTCTAATATTTGAGTTCCAATGTTATGGTTTTCCTTTGTTTAAAATGGGCCACTTGAGTATATGGACTCAGGAATAAAACAAAGAAGTTTTCACTTCTGGGTCTTTAACTGTGTGAGGTATTTAATCTTCTAGGATTTGATTTTTCTCATCTCTGAAGTTTTTTTTTTTTTTTTTTTTACTATCCACCTTCTTAGATTTTTGCTAAGGTTTGGATGCAATAATGGTATTGCTATTAAACACAGTTTGAAATAGCAAAGGCTCAGTGAACAGTAATTAGTTTTAAATGTTATCTTTTTCATGTTCTCAAATGTTCCTTTCGTTTTTCTTGATGCTGGCAGAGGCAAGTGTATCTTAAGCATATAATTCAAACTGCTATGTGACTCTCACTGTTGCGATTCCATAGACATCAGCTCAAAACTCATCAGATGCTTCTCTTTTTTTTCCCCAAGTGCTCAATGCTTTCCCACCAACTCCATATGTTTGTTTTTGCCTTTTCTTAGACAAAATTCTAGTTGAGAAGAGAGACTGTGGATGGTGTTTGGAAGGCAGCATACATTTCCACTTCAGAGTAAGAATAGCTTTGCTTATTTATGTTTTAATTTTTAAATGAAAAATTAATTGACTA
This sequence comes from Dipodomys ordii, assembly GCF_000151885.1. Lineage (NCBI taxonomy): Eukaryota > Metazoa > Chordata > Mammalia > Rodentia > Heteromyidae > Dipodomys > Dipodomys ordii. The sequence continues at coordinate 4,100,329 of NW_012267327.1, forward strand.
ACCTAAAGCAGAATACTCGGTAGCAGATATGAGTATGGAACTTTGTCCTTTTGATTCAAAATCTATTTGCAAAAAAAAAAAAAAGCCAGGTGATGTGGCTCACCCTTGTACCCCTAGTGACTCAGGAGGCTGAGATCTTAGAATCATAGTTCTATACCACATGAGGCAGGAAAGTCCATGAAACTCTTACCTCCAATTAACCACCAAAAGCCAGAAGTAGAACTGTGGCTCAAGTGGTGAAATGCTAGCCTTGAACAAAAATGTGCAGGGATAGCTCTTAGGACAGTTACAAAATTATTGACTTGAGAATTGTAATTTGATGAGAGGAATCCACCAGTAGTAAGCTGAATGATAGATAAATGAGATAATGTTTTTCTTGAGGGTTTTTTGTTTTTGTTTAGTTTATAAATGGTTATTTTGGCCACTCATTCTAGTATCTATGCATCCTCTCCTTTTTTTGTTTTTTGTTTTTTGGGTCCGATCGTGGGGCCTGAACTCTGGGCCTGGGCACTGTCCCTCAGCTCTTCAGCTCAAGGCTAGCGCTCTACCACTTGAGCCACAG
>NW_012267327.1:4107450-4110763 GCF_000151885.1 Dipodomys ordii
AACTTATGCAAGAATCCAGACACTGTTGTCTCTTGCCAGTAATCCTAGCTACTCTGAGAATTTTGAAACCAGCCTGGGCATACATATCTCTGAGAATTTATTTATTTATTTATATTTTTATTTTTGTTGGTCCTGGGGCCTCAACTCTGGGACTGGGCATTGTCCCTCAGCTCTTTAGCTCAAAAGGCTAGTGCTCTACCACTTAAGCCACAGTGCCAATACCAGCTTTTTCTGCTTATGGGGTACTGAGGAACTGAACACAGGGCCTCATGCATGCAAGGCAAGCATTCTTCCACTGAGCCACCTTCCCAGCTCCCCCATTTTTGGGGTTAGTCATGGGGCTTGAACTCTGGGCCTGGGCGCTGTCCCTCAGCTCTTCAGCTCAGGCTAGCGCTCTACCACTGAGTCACAGTGCCACTTCTGGCTTTTTCTGTTTATGTGCTGCTGAGGAATTGAACCCATGGCCTCACTCATGAGAGACAAGCACTCTACTACTCACCCATCTTCCTAGCCCTCTGAGACTTTTTATCTCCAATTACCAATAAAAAGCTGGAGATAGAGACATAGTTCAGTGGTAGAGCCACCAGCCTTGAGCAAAAAAGCTATGCCTTGAGTTCAATTTCCAGTACTGGCAGAAACACACAAGACACCTAAGATCTTTACACTTTAGCTTTCTTGCTAATAAAAAAGGTGAGAACAGCAGCAAATACTATACAGGTTTGTTTTAAAGATTAAATGAAATAACACAAAAATGTTTATACTTTGGTGTGGTTTTCTCCCAATGAATATGAATTCCTTTTTTTTTGGTCCGGTTGTGGGGCCTGAACTATGGGCCTGGGTGCTGTCCCTCAGCTCTTCAGCTCAAGGCTAGCGCTCTACCACTTGAGCCACAGTGCCACTTCCAGCTTTTTTTTTTTTTTGCTTACATGGTGCTGAGGAATTGAACCCAGGGCCTCAGGCATGCAAGGCAATCACTCTATCACTGAGCAAACTTCCCAGCCCGAATATGAATTTCTTATTGTTCCTATTCTTTCTGAACCTTTTTTTAAAAAAACCAGTTTTGGGGCTTGAACTCAGGGCCTAGGGATATGTTCCTGAGCTTCATATGTTCAAAGCTAGCACTCTACCACTTGAGCCACAGTGCCACTTCTGGCTTTTTCTTTTTATGTGGTACTGAAGAATCAAACTCAGGGCTTCATGCATGCTGGGAAAGCATTGTACTACTAAGCCACATTCCCATCCCTTTGCACCTATTTTGTATTATAGTCCATTGTGTGACTTTATTGTTGTTGCTATTATTATTATTTTTGCTGGTCGTGGGACCTGAACTCTGGGCCTGGGAGCTGTCCCTCAGCTTTTCAGCTCAAGGCCAGTGCCCCAGGGCTGGAAAGGTGGCTCAGTAGTAGAGTGCTTGCCTTGCATGCAAGAGGCCCTGGGTTAGATTCCTCAGCACCACATAAGCAAAAAGAAAAAAACCCGGAAGTGGCGCTGTGGCTCAAGTGGTAGAGCACTAGCCTTGAGCTGAAGAGCTGAGGGACAGCGCCCAGGCCCAGAGTTCAGGCCCCACAACCAGACCTTCCCCCTCCAAAAAAAAGGCCAGTGCCCTACCACTTGAGCCACAGCACCACTTCCAGCTTTTTCTGCTTATGTGGTGCTAAGGAATCAAACTCAGGGCCTCATGCATGCAAGGCAAGCACTCTACTACTGAGCCATTTTACCAGCCCTATTATTATTATTATTATTTTGGTCTTTTCTTTTTAGTACTGGGGATCGAATCCAGGATGTTGCACTTGCTAGGCAAGCACTTTGCCACTGAGCTACATCCTAGTCCAGCACTGTGTGACTTTATATGTCATCATTTTTTTTTTGTTGTTGTTGTTTTTTTGTTTTTGCTTTTTTTTTGTCGGTTGTAGGGCCTGAACACTGGGCCTGGGCACTGTACCTCAGCTCTTCAGCTTAAGGCTAGCACTCTACCACTTAAGCCACAGTGCCACTTCCAGGTTTTTCTGTTTATGTGGTGCTGAGGAATCGAACCCAGGGCCTCATGCATGCAAGCCAAGCACTCTACCACTGAGCTACCTTCCCAGCCCTTTATATGCCATTGTATATGGACCTTGTTGCAATTCAATATCAACTTCTCTGTCTCATTTACCTTTTGTCATTTGTAATGAACCTTCTCTTTCTCATTGTTCTAGCTCTTTTATGGCTTATAACTTAACATAACCTTGAACTTGACGTTTTCATTGTTCTGCCTTCCTTGGTGTTTGCTACTCTTGCTGCCTTTCTCTTTGTCTTTCTGAATGGAGACTGTGTACTTAAACTTGCTGGAGAGCAAATCTGCTATTAATTCAGCAGCTGTCATTTGTGTGAAGCATGGTCAATAACTTTAGAGATCACATAACTTATCAATCAATAGTGATCACCTTCTTGTTGCTGCTTTTTTTTTTTTTTTTTGGTGCTGGTCTAGGTGCTGTCTCTGAGCTTTTCACTCAAGGCTAGCACTCTATCATTTGAGTCAAATATCCACTTTTGGCTATTCTGGTGGTTAATTGGGAGAAAAGAGTCTCACAGACTTTTCTGGTTGGGCTGGTTTTGAATCATGATCTAATCCTCAGATCTTAGCTTCTTTTTTTCAAAAAAATTTACTTTATTGTAAAGATGCTCTACAGAGGGTTTATATTTATATGAGTAAGATAATAAGTACATTTCTTTCAAACATTGTTACCCCCTCCTTTATTTTTCTCATACTATCTCTTTGCTCCCCCTTGAGTAGCCAGGATTACAGGTGTGAGCCATTGGGGCCTGGACCTATTTCTGCAATTTAAACCTCTGTCTGAGGTGCTCTGAGGTGTTCAACTTTAACTATGCTTTAATTGTTGAAAGAGACCATATCTATTTCTTCATTAAAATTTCTACGGATGTCAGTGCTCTTGCATCTCCCAGCTCAGGGTAATGCTTGAGTCAGGAGCAGCTGGCTACACTGTGAGATTGTTCTGTAGGAGAGTGACTCCACTTGTGCTGCTGTCTTTTATGGGGGCAATTGTAAGAGCACAGAAAAGGCGCATCTTGTGTTTGGGTGCCAAATCAGGTAAACTTAGATGTGATTTACTTAAGAGATTTCATGTGCCGGGCGCTGGTGGCTCACGCCTGTAATCCTAGCTACTCAGGAGGCTGAGATCTGAGGATCGCGGTTCAAAGCCAGCCCAGGCAAGAGAGACTGTGAGACTCCTATCTCCAATAAACCACCAGAAAACTGGAAGTGGCCCTGTAGCTCAAGTGGTAGAGCGCTCGCCTTGAGCTGAAGAGCTGAGGG
>NW_012267327.1:4110813-4122580 GCF_000151885.1 Dipodomys ordii
AGCTCAAGGCTAGCGCTCTACCACTTGAGCCACAGCGCCACTTCCGGCTTTTTTCATTTTGCTTATGTGGTGCTGAGGAATCAAACCCAGGGCCTTGAGCATGCAAGGCAAGCGCTCTACCACTGAGCCACCTTCCCAGCCCCGCATCCTCTCCTTTTAAAAAATTCTACAAATAATATTGATGACTTCTTTATGTCAGTTACCATTTTGATATAGTAATAGGCAAAATACTGAGGAAAGACTAAAAATAATCAAATAAATCAATAAGAAGAGAAGGTCCAGCATAAGAAACAACAACAATCAAAAGGCTGGGTGCTGGAGGCTCACACCTGTAATCCTAGCTACTCAGAAGGCTGAGATCTGAGGATCACAGTTCGAAACCAGCTTGGGCAGGAAAGTCTGTGATACTTTTATCTCCAATAAACTACTCAGAAAAATCTGGAAGTGGAGCTGTGGCTGAAGTGGTAGAGTACTAGCCTTGAGTACAGAGAGGCTCAGCCAGAGTCCAGGCCCTGAGTTCAAGCCCCAGCACTGCCAAAAAAAAAAAAAAAGGAGAGAAAATGTAGAAAAGAGTGTGGACCCATCTTGTAGAAGTTTTAAAAGTATTATCTCTCAATACTTAAGCCACAGGGAATTAATCATTTTGTGTCAGTTTATCGAATTTGAATTAATAATTTCTAGGGGAAATACTTTTTTTTTGCAATGAGAATGAAGAACTCCTGGATATTATCCTTTGTTCTGTTTCCTGTAGGTGGCAAGTACTTGCTTAATAATTCATATGACTTAATAATGCAAGATCTTTTCAAGTAGAAGAGACATGCCAGGGTATTTTACCATGTCCCTTTCACCTTTCACTCAATATTCTGGAGCTTTATTGCCTTTTGCATGATCAGGATGAGAGCAAAATAGTACATTTAGTTTTTCCATAAGAATTTTGCCTTGCATATTGGGTTAAATTGAACTGGAAAGTATAACTGAAATAATTTTTAATTGGTTGTGGGGCTTGAACTCATGTATCTTGAATGCATGTGTATCTGTAGGAGAGGCTTATGGATCAATTAACACAGTCATTGCATTTGAAAACTTTGGTGGTAGTGAGAATATGCTTTATAAATAAGGCATTTAAAGAATTTTTAAATCTAATGCCCTCAGAACTACATACTCATATTCAAACTGGTTCTACAAACACCTGACCCTTACTGGGAGCTGGGGATAAGGGGTTGCATATTAAGTCAGCCTACCATTGCTTTAAGAAGCTGTATAAAGAGTGGGGTGTCTTTTGGTCCTTCCTTCCTCATGCAGCTATTATGTGGAGTAACGCACATAACTGAGGACTCTCATCTTCCCTAGGGACCCATTACTGGAGCTAGTGCCTCTTTATGGAAAAGCAGCAAAGTTCTTTGAGGTCTCTTGCTTTCTTTTTCTTTCCCCTCCCTCTCATGTGTTGCCTTGGAAGTTGAGGGCAAATCCAGCAAAAAAGAACAAAACAGAATAAAAGTAACAACAAGGACAACAACAAACACTAGAAGTTTAACATTGTATCTGCTTAATGCAACACTCAGAAAACTTTGTTACCAGTGGTAATTATGACCTTTCTCTCTCTCTCTTTTGGTATTTATTGCCTCTGATTATCCAGCTTTAATAAGCTGCCAGTTTTCTTTCGTGGGGAGGAAGAAAAGAATTCAATAAATATGTAACTATGAAGAAAAATAAGTAAACTTCAAGTGAACAGGTAAAATGTTTAGCACTTAGGTTACAGCTATTAGTGGATCAATGTGTTTGTTGATCAGAACTAGATGCATATCATGGGTTTCTCAGACTCTGAGATAAAAATAACTGAACTTTGCACAGGATTGTCTAAAAGTGTTGACTATATTAGGAAAAAGCCGCCATAGCCTACTGAAAATTGCTACATACATCCAGCTGCTTATTTAAAGGCATTGGGAATGGGTTGCACAATGGATTCCTCGTGTCCTGGATTCTCTTTTTGTACTGGCAAATCCCATAAAATGCTACCTGACCTAACCAAACTCCTAAGGCAAAAGCTGTAATTGTCTCTTAAAATTATAAACAACAAAGCCAGCAAAATATTGTCCTCCATCAGAGGATTGTTAAGAAGTTTTCACCTTATATTTGTGAAGAAGTTAATAGGTTAGATGGAGAAAACCAGCAACAAGCTAGCCCAAAGACATGTGCTGAGCCTGTGTTCTGTGAACAGTTAAATGACAATCCACAGCTTCCCATCCTAATGGCTCAATTCTACAATGGATGACATAAGCATGCCTGTCAACCTTGTGACTCAGTCTTATCACTCTATATTTGGTATTATTAGCCTTGGCTTCCTCTTTTGTCTGATCTTCAAATAGTTGTATAATTTAATATGCCCATTAATATGTTCAAGTTTTTATTTCATTTTTTACTTTTATTTTTATTTGTTGGCTATAGGGGCTTGAACTCTGGGCCTGTGCTCTGTCCCTCAGCTCTTCAGCTCAAGGCAAGCTCTCTACAGCTTGAGCCACAGCGCCACTTCTGGTTTTCTAGTGGTTTATTGGAGATAAGAGTCTCAGGAACTTTCCTGTCCGAGCTGGCTTTGAACCGTGATCCTCAGATCTCAGCCTCCTGAATAGCTAGGATTACAGGTGTGAACCACCGGCACCTGGCTAATATGTTCAAGTTCATATGTACATTTATCTGTATCTTGATCATAGTTACCTTTTTGGTTTTTCTCCTCATCCCATCTATCCCACTGTTACTCACTTCAAGTTTCCTAGTTCCATTTTCTTGTATATGCTTGAGTATTATAACTGCATTGCCATCATTCCTTTCTCCATTTGGCTACTTTTCTTCTCCTTCTTGTTTTTTTCCTTTTTCTCCATGCCCCCCCCTTTGCTCCTCACCCCCATTTTGTTGGTCGTGAGGCTTGCACTTTGGACCTGGGCGCTGTTCCTGTGCTCTTCAGCTCAAGGAGAGCTCTCTACCACTTGAGCCACAGTGCCACTTCCTGTTCTCTGGTGGTTAATCTGAGATAAGAGTCTCTTGGACTTTCCTGCCTGGGCTGGTTTTTAACCACGATCCTCAAATCTCAGCCTCCTGAGTAGCTAGCCACTGGTGCCAGGCTCTACTTTTCTCCTTTTGCTCGCCGGGTCCCACCGCACCACCCCAAGCTCCTAACTCAAGACATATTTGAACTTCCAATGGGCACATGTTTCTAAGTGGAAGTTAACACCCCCAGTATAAACACATATAAACATATGCCATAGTAGAATACGGAATATGTAGGGGTGGGATTCCATGGTGTGACCCTTTTAAATAATCAGCAGATATTTTGAAAAATAAATACTAACTTTCATTTTTCTAAATAGAGAATTGAATCTTAGAACTTTCCCCAGTGTGTGATATGTACTATGAAAAGATTCTCAAACCCGGTGCCTGACTGCCCATATAGCTAGTTACCTAAGTAACTAGTCTTCTAAGTCTCAGGAGCTCTTCATGAGGCAGATTTTAAGTAAAGCCAGTTTTTCTTTCAATGCTGTGCACTCCCTGGCACATTTAAAACTATCTATCATCCAGATTGGCATAGGCTGACAATTGCTGAATCTTTTAAGTCAGCAAGGCCATATATTTCCAAGAGAATGTCTATGGCATCTTCATTTTTGATTCCAAGGGCTAATAAATTCATAATATTTAATTTATTAAGGTCAGTACAAATTCCACAAATAATGTAGTGAGAATATCAATAGATTCCATTGATGCATTTTTTCCTAGCTCAATTACTAATAAAAATTCTAAATAAAAGTAGCATGATATTTTATTATACTTACTACCTGGTTGTCTTTGTTTAGAGGTAATATAAATACATATTAGTAAAACTGGTATACAATTAACATGAGTATTTGTTTTGTTTTATATTTGGAACACGTCTTCTCATTATGTATAATTGTCAGTTCAGCTTAGGATGAGTGACTTAAAAATGAGTTGTGGGTGAGAGCTATGAGAGTCGGGGGCACATGAATGAAGGCGGAAGGTGAGCTATGTACATTATGTGAATATTGAACTGTGTAATGAGGGTAGGTAAGAAGGGAGAAAATGGGGGAGAGCAATGGAAGTAGTGACATTGATCAAGATGTATTGTATTTATTACTTGATTTATGCAAGGGAAACCTCCTTGTTAAACCACTAAACAATAAAGTAATTAGAAGAGTCACCAATAACTTTACTTACTTTAGCCTTTGAATTCCTTGGAAGTTGAATAAAGTCTTTTTGTCTCTGTTTCTCTCATTCAACTCATTTGGATCTTGGACAAACTCATTTTTTCCTGTTTTAATTTCTGCATTTCCAATATGAAAGGACTAAAAATAACAATTGGTCAAAAAATAAGCTGACAGACTGGTGATTTTTAGAGAGTTTTGTACATGAAGTACCAATAATAACAAGAAAGAAAGAAAGCATGGTAAATTTTGTATAAATGGCCATGATCTGTAATTTGTATTCTGAATAACAGAGGTGGAAAAGTCTGCAAAGGCCTAATATTAGTTGCATTCAAATGCACTTTCCTTGTCTAATGTAGTTTCATTTTACCAAATGATTCTATTCTGTTTGTCTGTCTGTTTGCATGCACTCACATGCATGATTATGGTTTAGATCTAGAATTTCCCCCATATTCCCTAAAGATGTATGCATTGAAGGCTTGATTTGCAGCCAGTGGTGCTATTGGCAAGTGATTGAATCTTGAAAGGACAATGGCTTGATCCATCAACAAGTTCATAGTGGAGTGTGCCATTACAAGACGGGGCCTAGTTACAAAAATGGGCCACTGGGAATATGTTTTAAAGGTCATGCCTTGTCACTGGCCCCATTCTCCTCATTAGTCTCCCTTTCCTCTTCCCCCTCTGTGTCTTGGTTGCCATCAGGTGAGCAACTTTCCTTCATTACATGCTTCTGCCTTGCTGTGACTGTTGTGCCACTGGCCTAAGAGCAATTGAATTAGGTGGCTGTGGACTGAAACCTCTGATATCAGAGCCCAAATTGTTCTTTGGTCTTTTAAGTTGACCTGAACATGCACAGTTCTATAGAAATACAGGTAGTTTTACTAGTACACCCGGCTATAAAGTTGTGGCCACAGTGTATGATAAATACTTAGTTAAGATGCAAAATGTAGGTATAGGAAGCAGTATTGTGTATGTAGGGCTTGTTACTTGTTTATGTTTTAGGCTAAGCATCCACTAAGGATCATGAAATTTATTCTTGTAAAATATTTTCTTATAATTTTATTTTATTGTAATATTGTATATATATGGCTAACAGTCACATAAGGTAATGAATACCTTTCTTTTCAAAGAGTATTACCGTCTCCCTCTTTTGTGTGTGTGTGTGCCAGTTCTAGAGCTTAAACTCAGGATGTGAGCACTGTCCCTGAGCTACTTTTGCTCAAGGCTAGCACTCTACCACTTGAACCACAGCTCCACTTCCAGTTTTTTGGTAGTTAATTACAGCTAAAAGTCTCACAGACTTTCCTGCATGGTCTGGCTTCCAATCAGAATCCTCATAGCTCAGCTTCCTGAGAAACTAGGATTACAACCACCAATGCCTGTCATGATATTTATTCTTAATAGATAAATATATAATATTTATTGCATAAAATTATACATATAAGATTACATAATATTATATAGTTGATTAAATAAAGAAAATAGAATTTAATTATAATAATAGCAGTATCACTTGAGTCAGGCAAAATTAAAATACCCCACAATTAAAAATAATTCAAATGTAAATCTAATTATACATTATTTACTATTGTTGTTGCTATGATAGTCATTAAGCTAGGTAAGACAGTTTTTGTGTCCTACTCTGTCTCATTAAAAGATCTTAAAATAGGGGGGCTGGGAAGATGGCTCAGTGGTAGAGCGCTTGCCTTGCATGCATGAGGCCCTGGGTTCGATGCCTCAGCCCCACATTAGCAAAAAAAAAAGCCGGAAGTGGCGCTGTGGCTCAAGTGGTAGAGTGCTAGCCTTGAGCTGAAGAGCTGAGGGACAGCGCCCAGGCCCAGAGTTCAAGCCCCATGACCGACAAAAAAAAAAAAAAGAGATTCTATGTATGTCTGCTACACAGAATTAGGCCATATTATCTTTTTTTTTTTTTTTTGTCAGTCCAGGAGCTTGAACTCAGGGCCTGAGTACCATCCCTCAGCTTCTTTTTGCTAACACTCTATCACTTGAGCCACAGTGTCACTTCCAGCTTTTTCTTTTAATGTGGTGCTGAGAAGCTGAACCCAGGGCTTGGGTGCATGCTAGGCCAGCACTCTATCACCAAGCCACCTTCTCAGTCCTATGTCATTTTTGTTTATTTTGGGAGAAGCAACCAGTGGTTCCTCCTGGCTCAATGTCAAGAAGTGCGGGAAGCCAGGCACCAGTAATCCTCACTGCTCAGGAGGCTGAGATCTGAGGATTAAAGTTTGAAGCCAACCTGTTCAGGAAAGTCTGTGAAACACATCCCAATTAACCACAAAAAGCCAGAAGTGGTAAATTCAAGTGGTAGAGCACTAGTCTTGAGCAAACAAAGTTCAGGAGATTATAGACTCACACCCATAATCCTAATTAATAATTAGGCTCAGATCTTAGAATCAAGGCTCAAAGCCATCTCAGACTGGAAAGTCTCTTAATTTCCAATTAACCACCAGAAAACCAGAAGTGGTACTGTGGCTCAAAGTGGTTCAGTGCTAGCTGTAAGCCATAAAGCTCAGGGACAGGGCCCAGGCCTTAAGTTCAACCCCCAAGACTGGAAAAAAAATGTTCAGAGACAGCACACAAACCCTGATTTTAAGCCCTAGGACTAGTGCATGCACACATGCACACACAAAGATTCAGGAAAAATTCACTTTCATCTTTTACTGGACAATCCTTCCTGTCAGCCACAATTACTCAGTCAGTAGTTATTACATTTTATAAATAGTAATTAGTTAATTACAATCTAATAGTGGCTAGTAGAGCCAATTAGAACCTGTGATACCTTAATAAAGCTGAGATTGAATTGGAGGCAGAAATCATGTGAATGAAGGAGAGGACCAATAAGAGGCACACTGAAAGTCAGATATTAGGTTTCCAAGCAGCTATGACAGGAATGAGAATCCATGGGTGGTATTTTAAGTTGAAAGTTACACCATGAAGGTAATGTTGTGGGATTATTAGTCCAGAAGCAGCAATCAGCTGGGGAAAGATGAGAGCAATAGAAACTTGTTCTGGAATCTGGATGAAAAGCAGTAAGTACAGAAAAAGAATAATTAGTAAGAGTTAGGACTGACCAGAAATTAGTATCTACCCAAAATTCAAGAGAGAAGGGGGAAACACTAAGATCATCCCATTGTAGGCCATCACAGATTGTATTTAGTTGGCTTGTGAGGTTTCAAGGAAAGAAAATCTCAAAGCTCTCATGAGAAGATAGCTACATTTTAGTTGGGTGTGTATGTGTGTGTGGGTGGAGTATAATTGCAGTGGATGAAATTCCCTGAGAATACTAAAATACGAAATCCAAAGATAATTTCTTAGTTTTCTAGAGTCAGACTGATCTGAGTTTTTAACTTTTTCTCTATCAGTTACTCAGCATACTTGGTCCTACATTTTTTTTTCTTTGTTAGTCATGAGGCGTGGACTCTTGGCTTGGGTGCTATCCCTGAGCTCCTTTTTTTAAATTTTTTTATTCAAGGCTAGTGTTCTTGAGCCACAGAATCACTTCCAGCCTTTTCTATGATTAATTGGAAATAAGACTCTCATGGACTTTCCTTCTTGGGCTAGCTTTGAACCTTGATCCTCATCTTTCAGTCTCCTGAGTAGCTAGGATTACAGGTATGAGCCACTGGTGCTCAACTTGATCCTACATTTTGTTGACTTAACTTTTGTGTTTATAAAGTAGGGAAGAGATAATAATTTCAACCTCATAGTGAATGTGTCATAGGGTATTGGTATATTTAGCACAGTTAGGAGTGGCAGCACCCCCAAAATGGAACTTGATGAAAATATGACATGTTCAGATTTGTGTGGTTGGGAATAAATATTGGAGAATGTTGTAATGGGGAGATGGAACTGAGTTAACCCCAGGAATTTCCTCTTGTTCTCCTTCCATGAGGCCTCAAACATAGAAATACAGTAATATTACCCAAGTTTTTTTTTTTTTGGCCAGTCCTGGGGCTTGTACACTGTCCATGAACTTCTTTTGCTCAAAGCTAGCACTCTACCACTTGAGCCACAGCGACACACTGGCTTTTTTCTGTTTATGTGGTACTGAGGGATTGAACCCAGGGCATACTAGGCAAGTACTCTAGCACTAAGCCACATTCTCAGCATTATCCAATTTTTGAGGATGCAGTCTTTTATATAGGTGAAAGCATTTTGGCCTTTCATCCTGGACATAGAGATTTTTATAATCCCTTGGAGATTACTAAGGACCCTGCAAGGGAAGGTAGATCTTAATGACCAGCTTGTCATAAAATGCATCATTAATTTGTCCACTTTGATAGAGGTTATTTATTGAGATAACTGTGTATTTCCCTGTGTCTGCAAAATCCTCAGTGACTCTGATCTTGCTCTTTTCTTTAAAGGGAGGTTTCATGCTTAGTCATGCATCAAAGGACCTAAAAATTAAATCTCCCAAGACATGAAAAAAAAGTTTTTCCTGACCCAACAACTTGCATCAAATATAATTAATAATTTTGCATCATTTCCTTAAGTAACATAATTTGGAATAGTTAATGAACAACAAAAACTTAAAAATTATGATTAAATACAAAACAAATGCTAAATATTGTTTTTTTATTTTTATTTTTTGGCATCATGGTGCTGTCTCATTCCAATATCCAAGGCTTACTTTCTCTACAGCTGCACAAATGTATTTGGTAATTATGAGAATTAATCAAGCTCCAAACTGGATTATGGTAGTGCAGACATCCTTAATTACAGGCAATGGAAGATGAAGGTCATTGCTGGTTTGAATCTAACATAGGTCAGTTCAGCAAAAAAGCCATTAACAGATGGATGTGATTTTGTGTTCTGAACAGAATGAATTTCTGCTTCAGTTCAATTTCTTAGTAAATAGATGTCCCAGGTCCATGCTAACGATCACACACACACACACACACACACACACACACACACACACACACACACACACACACCCTACAGGTCCCTTATCTGGCAGCCTGAAGGAGTAAGATTCTCAACCCAGTGATCCAGGATTTTCAGGTAGGACCCAGACCAGTTAAAACAGAATCTCTAAGACTGGACATATGGCACCCAGTGTTTTTATTTTCCTTTTCTTTTTAAACGGATTCTCTTGGTGGCAGCAAGGAGCATCTACATTTTCAAACCACTGCTCCACAGAAGGGAAAAGCCAAAGATCAACTCCCTCCCCACTAAACCCACATTTCTTCAAGACAACTTTGTAATGAACCACAGATTACTGCAGAATGTTTATTTCAATATTGTCACGTACCTGTTGATAAATAATATATTATAGTTTATTTGGACACCTAATTGAACATTCTGAAGATTATCTTGTTACTTTAAAAACTGATCTGTAATTCTGACCTCAACCTACCCTTTGGGTATTTGATGCTCTAACTTGCCTGCAGACATGGATGTTTGAGGTGGAGGAAAGGTTTCTGAGGTTTCATAGCCATTTATCACCCTGTTCATGTTTGATTTAAGTCTTTGTCAGAGGATAGGAAAACTTTTGTGCTTACCAACTTTATGTGAGAAATACAAATCCTTGAAATGTTTTTTTCAGTCTGTCACTCTCAATTTCTGTCAAGCATCAAGAGATATTATAACTCTCCCTAACCCCTATTTCTGCTGGGAAGGTGACAAGAAAGCCCAAGCTTATGGCAACTGTATAGAAGTATGCTTGGAAAGGTAGATGGATTTTTAAAACATTTGATATTCCATGAGCTCCAGAGTTCTAAGAACCTTTTTCTAGGTTGGCATGGTTTTCTCATTCATTTTGCTGACAATGTTACCTTTTATTCAGAAGACAGCCAGAGAGGACCCTAGCAAAGACCAGTCAAACATGGTAGCACACTAGCATGTTTTGTTTCCTACGGGAGCTCTATGTTTTATTTACTTATTTTTATTTAATTTTTTAAATTGTTATTGTAAAGGTGATGTACAAAGGGGTTGCAGTTACGTAAGTCAGGTAAAGAGCACATTCCTTTTTGGATAAGGAGCTCTGTGTCTGATCTTGGTGATTGTACTCAGTGGTCAAATTTAAGTACCACGCAATTGTCCAACAGGGAAAGAAGGATAATTTGTACAACTGTTCATAACTCAAGAGTTAGGATTCAGTTTTGTGCCTATTATCTTTTTTTAGTTTTTATATTAGTACATAGTAATTGCATAAGACAATTGTTTTCATTACATTTTCATACATTATATAACATATTTCAATCACATTCATTTCTTATTCCCTCTTTTTTCTTTGACTAGATTTCAAGTCTTGTCCTCACACTTGGATTTCTTGCTTGTCAGTCTGTCTGTCACTTGAGCCTTTAGACTGGCTTTTTGCTTTTTGTTTTGGTTGGTCATGGGGCCTGAACTCTGGGCCTGGGCGCTGTCCCTCAGCTCTTCAGCTCAAGGCTAGCACTCTACCACTTGAGCCACAGCGTCACTTCTGACTTTTTCTGCTTATGTGGTGCTGAGGAATCAAACCCAGGGACTCAAGCATGCAAAGCAAGCTCTCTACCATTGAGCCACCTTCCCAGTCCCTGTTTTTTGTTTTTGTTTTTGAGGTGGAGTTTCTGAAACTTTTTTCTTTCTTTATTTTCTCTTCCTTCCTTCCTTCCTTCCTTCCTTCCTTCCTTCCTTCCTTCCTTCCTTCCTTCCTTCCTTCCTCTTTCTTTCTTTCCCATTCCTGGGGCTTGAACTCAGAGCCTGGGTATTGTCTCTGAGCTTCTTTTGATCAAGCTTCTTTGATCTCTATCACTTCTGTCTTTTTCAGTTTATGTGGGACTGAGGAATTGAACACAGGGCTTTATGCATGCTGGGCAAGCGCTCTCTAAGCCACATTCCCAGCCCAAGGTATTTAATGTTTGAAGTATAGAATGAGTGGAATTGTTTTTATATTTAATTTTCAGCCTTTATTACTGGTATATAGAAAAACTACTGATTAATTTTGTATTGTTATTATAAAAGTGATGTGCAGAACAGTTACAATTATGTAAGTCAGGTAATGAGTACATTTGTTTTTGGACAATGTCACTCCTTCCCTTGCTCTTGGCCAGTTTATCCCTCCCATCCTCACTCACAAGGTGTATAGTTAATTTTCAACATAGTGTCTAATGAGTACCACGGACAAAACTACTGATTTTTACGTACTGATTTTTTTTTATCCTTCTGCTTTGTTAAAAGTCTTTATCAGGTCAAAGGGTATTTTAGAGAGAGACTATAGAGTCATATCATCTGCAAACAAGAAGAGTTTATTGTTTTTCCTTTCTGATTTCTATCTATTTAATTTCTTTTTCATGCATTATTACTCTGGCTATGAATTCAAGAACTACATTGAATAAATTAGGAGAATCGATACCATTATCTCATTTCTGACTTTAAAGAAAATGGTTTTAATTTTTTTCCTATTTGGTATAATATTGGCTATATGCTTATCATACATAAGCCTTTCTTTTTTTAAATTTTATTTTATTTTATTTGTGAACATACTGTACAGAGGGGTTACAATTACATGGGCAGGATAATGCGTACTTTTCTTACCAAGCATTGCAGCCTCC
>NW_012267327.1:4122630-4124619 GCF_000151885.1 Dipodomys ordii
AGAGCGCTAGCCTTGAGCTGAAGAGCTGAGGGACAGCGCCCAGGCCCAGAGTTCAGGCCCACGACTGACCAAAAAAATAAAAAATAAAAAAGTAAATAAATCTACAACAATGGAAGGTCAAGTCTCCATATTTTTAGTCACTCAGTTATGCATACAGTGATGTATTTGTGTCTTCTGTATGCTGATCTCTGGAAAAGTCTTTCAAATGCTCAGTTTAAAATCATTCAAGGGCTGGGAATGTGGCTTAATGATAGAGTGTTTGCCTAGAATACATGAAGCCCTGGATTTGATTAATCAGTACCATATACACAGAAAATGCCAGAAGTAGCATTATGACTCAAGTGGTAGAGTACTAGCCTTGAGCAAAAGAAGCTCAGGGACAGTGCCTAGGCCCTGGGCTCAAGCTCCAGAACTGGCAAAAAAAAAAAAAAAGAGCATTCAAGTTACATAAAACAGTGTAAATCATAATCAACGCAAAATTATCAGATTTATTTTAGTGGTTGAAAGTGAGCTTAGTTATAGAGAAATATGCTTATACACAAAGCTTATTCGCTATTTTACCTGATTTGTCTTACTTGGAAAAATGGAACTGATAAAATATACATGGAGGTGTTTTGATGAAGGTTAAAAGAAAGGTGTAAAGGGCTGATTGCAGCTCAGTGGTAGAGTGTTTACCTAGTAGGTGAAAGGCTCTGTGTTCTATAGGGAAATAATAAGGTATTAAATCAGTCAATACTTACGAAGAGCTTGAAATTTCTAAACATAGTGGAAAACCAATTAATATAGTATGTGGCATACAATAGGCACAGAATATATGGAAACATTTATGAATAGCTTAATATGTATTCCTTATGCTTAAATATCTTATGGATTGTTCATTTGCTTTCAACAATATCCTCCAAAGTGAAGTCTACCTTGACAACCTTGTTTCTTTTGGTGTCTGAACCTACAGGCTTGTGGAAATGTGCATGACAATTTTAATTCTTGGCTAAATTTACCCTGTTCTGGAGAGAGTCTTGAAAGTATCTCTTGTTCAAATGTCTAAAACCTAAAATAAGCGATGCTGAATCTCGCAGTAGCCAAACAGCCGAAAATAGCCTTTGCCCTTGTAGGTTTTAAAATATGGTATTAAAGAATTTGGTATTTTATTTTTTCAACTTGTGAGGGAATCTATAAAAGCACTGTTAGTGTATATATATTATTTATCAAGCATTGCATTTATGATTGTTTTTGGAGAAATTGTATGGCATAAAAGTGATCAAGATGAGTCCATATGATGCATCAGTGGCTTGAATTATTTAAAATCAATCACAAAATAAACTTTAAGGGATTTTTTTTTGGGGGGAGAGGGGCAGACCTGGGCTTGATCTCAGAGCCTGGGTGCTGTATCTGAGTTTTTGTTTTTCAAGGGCAGTATGCTACTATTGGAGCAACAGCTCTACTTCTGGCTTTTTTTTTTTTTTTTTGATTAGAGATAAGAGTCTCAGACTTTCCTGCCTAGGCTGGCTTTGAATTTTGTTTCTTAGAACTGAGTCTTCTGTGTAGCTAGGATCATAGAAGCCCAGAGACAACTCCTAGCAGTGTCTTTAGAAAAGAGGGCTCATGCCTCTGTGAGCACTTGCAAGGTGTGCACAACACCAATATATTTTAGTAAATTGCACAAAGTAATGGGTTTCATTATGAAATTTTTATAATGTATATAATATACATTGGCCTTATTCACCTCCCTCACTCTCTTGTCTCCCCAGCCCCCAGTCAACATATTTCATAGGTTAGGAGCAAGTGTGGTACCTAGAATCAAAATGACCTGGGTACCAGTTTTGCTTCTGCTATTTGCTGGTTTTCTTTTTTTTTTTGGTTGGTCGTGGGGCTTGAACTCTGGGCCTGGGCACTGTCCTTCAGCTCTTCAGCTCAAGGCAAGCGCTCTACCACTTGAGCTACAGCGCCACTTCCGGTTTTCTGGTGGTTTATTGGAGATAGGAGTCTCAC
>NW_012267327.1:4140955-4168029 GCF_000151885.1 Dipodomys ordii
TACAGAGGGGTTACAATTACATGGGCAGGATAATGCGTACATTTCTTACCAAGCATTGCAGCCTCCTCCTTTGGTTTACCCTTCACATCCCTTCCCAGCCCCCCCCCCCCCCCCCAATCCCAACCCTTCTCCTCCCCCCCTTCCCCCCCCAGAGATAATCTTATAACATAAGCCTTTCTTAAGTTCAGCAATGTTCCTTCAATTCCCAGTTGCCTCAGGCCTTTTATCATAATGAAATTCATTTTCTAAAATGTGTTTTCTTCATCCATTGAGATGATCAAGTGATTATATTTATGTGGTCTATTACATGTATTGATTTGCATACGTTGAACCAAACTTGTCTGCCTGGAATAAGCCAAACTGATCATGGAGTGTGCATTTTCATTGTGTTACTGAATTTGGTTTATAAGGATTTTTAACTTATTAATTTACTTTATTGTTATTGTAGTGGTGATATACAGAGAGATGACAATCACATGAATCAGGTGATGAGTGCATTTCCTTTTGTAGACTGTCTTCTGTTCCCTTGCTCTCTCCCCATCCTTCCATCCTATCTCCACATGAGTTGTATAGTTCACTTTCATTGATGACTAGTGAGTGCCACTGCTGCACTTTTTCACCCTTTTTCCTCTCTCATTTTAAAAAATTATCTTCAGGTGGTTGTGCAAAAGAGATGCCATATAACAAAGCAATACATGAATATGTGGATCAGTGTCACCCCTTACAACCTCTCACCCCTCTTGACCTACCCTTCCTTTACTTTTCTTCCTTTTGTGGTATATACGATAAATTCTTAACAAGTTTTGTTAGAACATATTAGCTGTACAAGATGCAGAGGGTGGTATTTCCATACACGTCCAATAAAAGGCATCCTGATCAAGCTCACCCTTTCCGTCACTCTTCTCCACACCTCCTTGCCTCTCCTTAAAACAATCTCAACAGGTCTCTCTCACTGTCCTGTTTCGACATGTACATATGAAGTACTTTAGCATTACCTGCTGTGATCTGTTGGTACTCCTCAATTGCTGTTATCTGACTCTCTGTTGGCTCTCCTCCCACTGTCTCCCAGCAGAGCCTATTTACTTTCTTATATATTTTTTTCACTTTTAATATAAATGGAACAAAACAGTTTCACATGGTTATTTTACACATGTACAATTTGATCAGATTACCTCATCTCTTTTCCCCCATTCCTTTACTCCTCTATTGTTCAATAACTTGCAGTGATTTTTCTTTTGCTGTCTTTATTCATAGATGCAATATATTTCAGTATTATTTTCCATCATTCGCTTCCCCTCGTCTCCTCCCATTTGTTTTCCTGTTATCTCATAGTTATAATCATTATATATGTGTACATTTTTAAGATCTAGATTTCACAACTGAGTGAAAATAGGTGGCATTTAGCCTTTGGAGCTTGGTATTTCATGCTCAACAAAATCTCCTTTTCTTGTATTACTTTTGGCCTTCAATGATTAACATATCTTTGTTATTTATGCAAGCAACATGTTTTAAAAATATTATGCACATGGGCTGGGAAAGTGGCTCAGTGGTTGAGTGCTTGCCTCACGTGCATGAGGCCCTGGGTTTGATTCCTCAGCACCACATAAGCAGATAAAGCCAGAAGTGGCATGGT
Source organism: Dipodomys ordii (assembly GCF_000151885.1). Classification (NCBI taxonomy): domain Eukaryota; kingdom Metazoa; phylum Chordata; class Mammalia; order Rodentia; family Heteromyidae; genus Dipodomys; species Dipodomys ordii. The sequence continues at coordinate 4,142,589 of NW_012267327.1, forward strand.
GGCACAAGTGGTAGAGTGCTAGCCTTGAGTTGATGAAGTGAGGGACAACACCCAGGCCCAGAGTTCAAGCCCCACACCGACAAAAAAAATATTATGCATAGCACTCAGAGGATTTCAGAGGGATCTTGGGATGGAAACATTATGGCATTTTAAAGGATTGGGATGCTATATAAGAATAGATATGTATTATTTACTCTTTAAATAGGTTACAAGATTGCTGCTAAATGAACATGTTGAGACATGCAGTTCAAATATGGAAATATTTGGGTTGATTGATGTTTTAGCTATGTGTATGATAGCATTAACATTCATATCTAACAATTGCTGTTATTATGCAGCCTCATTCTTGTCCCAAAGGCCATGCTGTCTCCACATCAATGTCAGCTGTCTGCAGCACGATGACATTCCATGGGCTTGGGAATGACTGAGGCTGGTTCTAGCCTTGTCTCTTAGGCTTGTTCCAGCTTATCCCATAGGCTTGTAGCACTGACACTGGAGTCTTATAGGTACAAATGCTTCTTGCTATTTCCCCCCACTTAGTTCTCTGCTGGGCCCCAAAATAACACTGTAGAAACATAGTCTTATAACTTTTATTTTGTGTGTGTGGTTGTGGGGCTTGAACTAAGGACCTAGGTGCTTTTTCCCTGAGCTCTTTTGCTCAAGGCTAGCATTCTACCACAGTGGAACCACAGCTCCATTTCTGGTTTTTGAGTAGTTAATTGGAGAGAAGATTCTCATGGGGACTTTTCTGCCTAGGCTGGTTTTGAACTGTGATCCTTAGACCTCAGACTCCTGAGTAGCTAAGATTATAGGCATGAGCCCCCAGGGCCTGGCTCATAACATTTTTAATAAACATAACTCCCTCTTACTCCTTCACAGATATTTAAATTGAGATAATCAATTAAGTAAGGAAATAAAATGTCTATCTTTTTCACTGTCTTTATCATAGCACTTGTTTTCCAAGGATATTTGTCTTACTAGTACCATCAACATAGACAGCAATGGATGTCTCTCTCAGTTAAAAAAACTAAAACTCCTTCTTATCTATAGACACAAATGGACAAGTGCCCATAGCATGCACAAAAAAGAAGTTTCAGCTCAGCTGTGAGGTGTAGATATTCCTACAATGATAAATAAAGTGGACCTTTGAGTATTAGCTGGACAAATTGGGTAGTGTTTGGTTCATACAACTACTTAGTTGTCTTTTATTCTAGCTAATGTAGAAGTTCAGGGGCCCAAACAACCCAAAGTCCCTATTTTGGTAGTTATTTTCAAGTTCAAATAGGGAAGCAATGGACTGTTAATTCACTTAGTGAAATAAAATTTGTTAAAATGTGCCATTAGCAAAAGGAATGAACCAGCTTGCTTAAGTTCAGTCAGAAACAGATCAATAAAGCAGAAACATCTGAGGTTCCCTAATAGCTGTTTTCTTAGTTGTTTTTGAGTGATCAGTAGCTTGGAGAGGAAAAAACATGTAAGAACATATTTACAAGTATTTATAATTGAACACCTGGTACTTACATGTGCAGGTTCAAAGGAATCAAATAACATTTAAAAAGTTTTGTTTTTCTTCATGACAGACTAATATAGGAAAAGGATAGGTATTTGTATTATAATTTTATGGACAGAAAGAGTGAAAGTAAATGATGCCTGTACTACTTGTAGACAGTAATTCTCTGCCCAAGACTCATTTTAAAGTCTCTGTGACAATACTATTGAAAATATGGATTGTAGTTATATGTTTTCTCCTTTCACATGCACTTATCTTTACGTTTTCTGCTTTCACAGCACTATCTATACTCTGAAGTTCTTTGCAGACTATTTTTTCTTATCTGAAATTTTTACTCATGTAAATCTTGACTGTAGCATTTTTCACAGCATGAAAGTATTTTGGCATTTATAAGAATATAAATTCCTAATGGAGGGACAAAGGGTGAACAAATGCAGCAGTGGTGATCCCTACACATGCTATTGTAAAGGAACTATACAATTTGTGGGGAAGGGATGGGGGGAAAAACTGGGAAAGAGCAAAGGAAGGGCTGACACTGTCTAAAAAGAAATGTACTCATTACCTGACTCATGTAACTGTAACCCCTCTGTATATCACCTTAGTAACCCCTCTGTACAGTATTTTTACAATAAAAATATAAAAAGATTTATTTCAAAAATAATAAAAAATTAAAAAAAATTTCTTTGGTATACAATTTCATATAACAACTCTAACAGATTTTAGATACATTGTATTTTCAGGATTTTTCTTCTATTTTCATTTTTAAAATTGTTATTATAAAGGTGATGTACAGAGGGGCTACATAAGACAGGTACAGAGTACATTTCTTAAGCCGGGCACCTGTGGCTCACGCCTGTAATCCTAGCCACTCAGGTGGCTGAGATCTCAGGATGACATTTCAAAGCCAGTCTGGGCAGGAAAGTCCTCATGAGACTCTTTATCTTCAATTAACCAATAAAAACTAGAAATAGAGTTGTGGCTTAATGTGACAGAGTACCAGCCTTGAGCAAAAGAGCTCAGGGAGAGTGCCTAGGCCCTGAGTTTAAGCCTCATAACTGCTCCCCCCCTCCCTTGCCCGCAACACACACACACACACACAAAGAGTGTGGACAATGCCATCCTCTCCCACAAGATGTGTAGTTCATTTTCAACATAGTGAGTACAGTGAGTATTAGTATCACTCTTTCTTCTTTCATTCTGTGCCCTCCTTACCTTTCTAAAGTCAGATAAATAAACAAACAAGACAAAAAGGTAAATGAAAACAACAACCAAAAATCCCTTGTTTCCATCTCTCTGTTGAAATTGCTCCTCAATTGTGCTCTGCCAGCTGAATTGACAAGTCACTGTTTGAACTTGAAGCAGTTATCTTCCTTAGTGCTTTCTGCAGAGTCATCAGGATACATTTCAATCTCCATTTATAAAGCTGGCTTGGTTTGGATCTCTCTCTCTCTTTAGCTAATGAATATAATTCTGTCTGTCCCAGACAATTATACGAATAGTTGGTCTCCAGGAAGGATATCCAGATTAGAGTTATAAAGACACACATCTTTTGTTGTGGAGAAATGACACTTTCTTGTTTTTTTTTTCCTCTTCAGAATTCAAAATTGCAAAAAAACATTTCAAAGAACACATTTTCTTCCAGGATAAATAAACGGTACCTCTCTGAGGAGCTCATGGTACTTCAAAGATGCTGTATTTTCACAAAATATTCCTATGATGTAAATGGGGAGAGACTTTAATATTCTTTTTATTGTCATTGCCAATGTTGACTGAGATTTTATTATGCTAGTCTAAGAGGAAGCAAGGATGTGTAAGGTTGCATAAGTCTCGGAGCCACTTATGTTCTACACGGAGTAGAAAAGACATATTTACTAAAAGACAGCACTGAAAAATACACACTAAATATGTTGAGTAAAGTTCATGTCCCAGAGTACCTCTACTTACCAATTTTCAAAATGGGAAGTAGAATCAATGCAAGTTACATGTTGTCAGAGCAAACGCTGACCAACAACAGATGTTGTTGATACCTGTGTAAGTCACTTTGGCTTTACAAATTAGCAGGGAATTCTTTCTTTTCATTGAGAAGAGCTGGAGGAGTTTCTGAGACCGAGTTTCACTATATCCCTCAGGTGATCTTTGAACTTGTGCTGCATCTCCTGTCTCCTCTTCCTGAGTGCTGGATTATACTGAAGTGTCACTAGGCCCAGCAATAAGTGGAATTTCATAGAGCCTTTCTGATCCTAAAAACTGTATGTATCTGTGATGCCAAAAGAAAAGGCTGTGCCATATGTACATATGACCATATAAGATGATGCTAAGTGAAATGAACTCCAAGATATGGACACAAGAGGTCTTTCTGTGTTGTTGTTTTTCATGTACTATGTGATTTTTTTGTTTCCTTTGTATGTTCTTTCCCCTATGGTATATCCCCTGTTGTCACTGCACTTGATTTTGTACCCTGTATCTTGTATATACATTTGTCTAATTTGGGGAGGGGAAGGGGAATAACAAACATTGAAACAAGGACACAGGATGACCCACTATAACAATGATACAGTGTATTGGAAAGGAACTTTACAACTTCATGGGGGGGGGTTGGGGAGAGGAGGAATGAAGGAAGTGGAAGAGGGAAGGGATAAAGGGAGAACAAGGGAAGGGGTAACAATGCTCAACAAGAAATGTACTCATTGCCTTATTCATGTAACTGTAAACCCTTTGTACAACATCTTTACAATGAAATAAAATTTAAAAAATAAAGAAAAAAAGAAAAGGCAACACCAAAGACTGAAGCATTTGAAGAATAATGCAACATTAAGATATGCTTTAAAGAACAAGTTAGATTGTATTAGGGGACAGCAAGAATAGGAAGGAAGTTATCATGAAAACAGAAAGGGAAATGTGAACAGCCATCTGAGGAATACTAAGATTAGGTAGAATTAAGAACATTGCTAGAACCCGGGCGCTGGTGGCTCACACCTGTAATCCTAGCTACTCAGGAGACTGAGATCTGAGGATTGCAGTTCAAAGCCAGCCCGGGCAGGAGAGACTGTGAGACTCCTATCCCAATAAACCACCAGAAAACTGGAAGTGGCACTGTAGCTCAAGTGGTAGAGCGCTCGTCTTGAGCTGAAGAGCTGAGGGACAGCGCCCAGGCCCAGAGCTCAAGCCCCACGACCAACCAAAAAAAAAAAAAAAAAAAGAACATTACTATACATCTTTAGATTTGATTTGATTACACAGTGGGGTAGAAAGTAAGAATAAAAATGCACATAGAAAGAACTCTGCAAAGTGTGAGAACTGGGCAAAGGAACAAGTTGACACCAAGGAGGAAGAGTATGGAAAAGATGAATAAAGTTCTAGTATGTGTCACTTATTGTGGTAAATGCTTAAATACTGCTCTTCATTAGGCTTCTGAAATACCTTCAGAATACAAGCAGAATGTCATAGAGTGTGTAGTACTCCAAAGATCTATTAATGATAAAGGAAGGAACATTTTAACATGACAAGACTTAAAGTCTGATGCCATGGGGTAAAAGAGGATGGATCTAGTATAGCTCAAAAAGTCAGGTACTCATGACTCATGCCTGTAATTCTAGCTACTCAGGAGGTTGAAGCCAGCACAGGAAGAAAAGTCCTTTATCTCTTATTAGCTATCCCAAAGCCAAAAGTGGAGCTGTGGCTCAATGACAGAATGCTAGCCTTGAGTGAAAAAGTTAAGAGACAATGACTATGCCCTGAGTTTAAACTCCAGTATTTGCATGCATGTGTGTACACACACACACACACACACACACACACACACACCTCAAAATATTTGAAGTAAATTTGAACCAGAAACACTCAGATATTGGTAGGAGGAATGGAAACAGATAGAACAAAGATAAAACATGAACTATGGCACACAAAGTTATAGAACCTAAGGGTGGCACAATTTGAATTTCACTAGGAAAAACTTCAAGAGATGAAGCTAACTGAGACCCCATAGATTCTAGACATCTCTTCAAGTAATTCTGAATGCTGGATTTATGTTTGTTCTTCGTACAAACAATTCACTATATGAGCAGTGAAAAATAGTAGATGATAGCTATTGGCAGCGGACAGACTGATACTACTCCCCCCCACCCCCACACATCCTTTTTTTAATTATCAGAAGGAAAATCAGTAATTCACTACCATACAGCAAGGCGTACATCTCTCCTGGTCTTCATGACATCATTAGCTGGTATTTTTCATGTGAACTTCCTTCTAATTAATTTATCTATTTGTCTTATCTTTTGCTTTGAATTCCTGGGAAACAGAGCTAATGAAAAACTAAGATGTTAGAATGAAAAAGTCCTTAAGAACCTCCTTACCTCCAAATCCTTTGCTATTTAGTTAATGTGAGAAAATGGTATCATCTAGGATCACGAACTCCAAAGAATGCTCCCTGATGGAAATCTGGATAGTAGGATCACAAATTTTGAGGCATGGGGAAAATGTCACCAGTGTGACTTCACTGTAAATGTCACTGTTCTCATGAAAATATTTTCTTCTTTCAGTACTGAAGCCTCATTCAATAACTGGATATTTGGCTTATTGTTGTGTCACCTTATTTTTATTTTAATTGATAAAAATATCATATTTTTTCTTGATCTAATAGAAACCAAACGGTATAGTTTTTGTCTTTAATCAAATAGGTATGATCTAAAAATGATGTAAAACTTAATTAAGAAGAAAGATAACTGCATTCATCCCTCAGACTCATTGTCTACCAGAAGAGACTTAATTAAATGAATCCTTCAAAACATTTGTGATATGATCTATTATAGAAAGGGGATCTTCAAGAAGAAAGACAACAGGGGAAATTAAAGCTCTATTTACATCATGAAAAGAGTATTATATTAAAATATCTTATTTATTTATTAGATATTGCCTTTTATTTGTGGGTATAAGGTAAGAAGGATGTGAAGATTGAATATGTATATTTAATGCATACTTAACACTAGATTTTTCTACACTTTGTCTATGAATGCAAATCAGAGAAACAGGTTTGGATTGTAAATTGGCATACAGTATAATTGCATAAAAGCTAAAAGTTTGTAGTAGGCAAACCTTAAAAGTGTGTAATAATATGTATCTTGTGAAGTGTGTGTGTGTATGTGTGTGCATGTGTGTATGTGTGTTTGTGTGTGTGTGTGTGTTTTATGCTGGTCATAGGCCTTGAACTCAGGCCTGAGAGCTGTCCCTGAACTTTGGAGCTCAAGGCTAGCCTTCAATCTCTTGAGCTACAGCTCCACTTCCAGCTTTTTGGTGATAAACTGGGGATAAGAGTATAAAGGACTTTCCTGCCTCAGTTGGCTTTGAACTTTGATCTCAGATCTCAGCTTCCTAAGTAGATAGGATTATAAGCGTGAGCCTTCAGTAAGTGGCTCATTTTGTGAGTTTTTTTTTTTCCAGTCCTAGAGCTTGAACTCAGGGCCTGGGCACTGTCCCTGAGCTTATTTTGCTCCAGGCTAGCCCTCCACCACTTGAGCCACAGAGCTACTTCCAGCTATTTCTGTTTATGTGGTACTGAGGAATCAAACCCAGGGCTTCATGCATGATAGGCAAGCACTCTACCACAAAGCCACATCCCTAGTCCCTTGTGAGTTTTTTTTTTTTTTTAAGTCAAAATACCTGCTTTTTAGCAAGGTGTTAGAGACTCACACATGTAATCCTAGCTACTCAAGAGGCTGAGATCATGGCAGAAAATTCCTGATGAGATTCTTATCTCCAATTATCCACTCAAAAAACTGGGAGCATGGGCTGGGAAGGTGGTTCAGTGGTAGAGCGCTTGCCTTGCATGCATGAGGTCCTGGGTTCGATTCCTCAGCACCACATAAGCAAAAAGAAAAAAGCTGGAAGTGGCGCTGCGGCTCAAGTGGTAGAGCACTAGCCTTGAGCTGAAGAGCTGAGGGACAGTGCCCAGTCCCAGAGTTCAGGCCCTATGACTGGACCAAAAAAAAAACAACCAAAAAAGAAAACAACAACAACAAAAACAACAAAAAAGAAAAAAAAACTGGGAGCAGAGCTGTGCATCAAGTGGTAGAGCACTAGCTTTGAGCACAAAGTGGCTCAAGGACAGAGCCCAGGTCTTGAGTTCAAGCCCCACAATTGACAAAAAAAAAAAAAAAAGATCTGTTTTTTGTTTAATTTCCAAATGACATTGAAGAAGACCATTTCTATGCTGATAAAAACAGTATATGAGTTAAACCAGGATGAGAACAGTGCTAGAATATTATACATCTCCTGGTATTTATGACTTAGACAAGCATTAGGAGCATAACTGCTGGCATATGGGTGCACTCAATAAATACAGGTTTAGTCATTTACCTGTAAAATGTCTTAATCTCACTGAATCCTGCTTTCTAGTGATTACGTTTTTTGTTTTTTGTTTTTTTTTGGCCAGTCCCAGGGCTTGAACTTAGGCCCTGGGCACTGTCCCTGAGCTTCTTTTGCTCAAGACTACTTGAACCACAGTTCCACGTCTGGCTTTTTCTGTTAATGTGGTACTAAGGTAATGAACTCAGGGCTTCATGCATTCTAGGCAAGCACTCTACCACTAAGCCACATTCCCAGCCTCAGCAATTGTTTTGATGGCCAAATTTGACTACAAGATAGAAAGCTCAGAGTGACCTTCTGCTGAATAGTTCTGATGTACAGATACAACTTCGTTAGGTGTTATTGAAATATAGCAGCAACTCACTGTGTAATGTTAGGCTTGTTGCAACTGTAAGTCTCTGCCTAAACACCATTCAACCAGAAACTGCCTGGTGTATGATGTGAATTGTGTAAAACTAAATCATAGGAGACTGGGTATGTATGTGTGTATGTGTGCATGTGTGTGCATGTGGTGTGTGTGTGTGTGTGCGTGTGTGTGTATGTGTGTGCCAGTACTGGGCACTGTCTATGAGTTTTTTTTGTTCAAGGTTAGCACTTAACCACTTGAACCACAGCTCCACTTCCAACATTTTTTTGGTGGTTAACTGAAGATAAGAGTCTCATGGATGTTTCTGCCCAGGCTGGTTTTCAACCATGGTCCTCACTATCTCAGCTCCTGAGTAGTTGGGATTATAAGTGGTGTGCCCTTGGCACCCAGCATGATTGGACACAGAAAAAATAAATCTGAGTCATATAAGAGTAAGCAATTTGTCCAAAATAAATGAATTGGAAGGCAAACAATTCACCCACATGGATCATCTATTGCACACATATCTAATTACACTGCCACAGGCTAGCACTCACTTTCGAAAACCAACCATAACATTTTGCACATGTCAGAGACAGATTTCTGTTCAATTTTATGGATTTTATACATGAAATCATTTTAAACGTTAGTGGCAAATTGCTGTAATTAGAAATTACCCTCCAATGAACATTCACCACAAAGAAATTTGAGGTGGCATAATCACTCTATTTTACTTGATCGGAATATCATAGGCAAGCAGAAGGTAGCAAGCTTTTCCAGGGCAACTAACTCTGTATTCTGAAATCTAGCAAATGCTAGAAAGCCATGGGTATCAGGGTATGAGCTATACACACTTATTTATTTTACTTTTTAATGAAATATTTAACTAATACCTTTACTACCATCAAGAGCAGCATAAATGTCAACTCCTCCAGTAATCTGGAATCCAGAGTAATATCACTTCCAAATAAACTATGCTGAAGATTAGGGGAAGGTATTTGTCCTGTGGGATAAATAAATAGGATATGAGGCTCAGATGTGCATAAATCTAGAGGGCTGTGGATGGGCTCCACATCATGTAATTTCTGTCTCTATGTGTGGCTTGGCTTCTGGAACATAATGAAGGTGTAAAAGCTGCTTAAAATGAATGAAAATACTGTTAGATGCATGTGTATTACTTCAGGAAGCCCCTGAACAGTTAGCATCCACTAAGGAATATGAATGACAGGCATGTAAAACAGGTCCTTTCTGAAGTATAAGCACTAATGAGAGTGGGCAGCAGATGACTAGAGAGGGTAGATAGTTTATATATGTTTATGTATGTATGCTTAAGTTAAGCTTATAAGCTTGAGTTTAGCTTGGATAAGGAGGATAAGGAGAGTAACAGAGGAAGTTAGTCTGATCAAGGTACATTACACACACACACACACACACACACACAATATCTATCCTGACATGTCAAGAGGAAACCTCCTGCATAACTAATCAATGCTAATATCAAATAGAGAAGAAAAATATTGATTTGGGAAATGTCTGTTTTTGACGCTGGCCATTTTTTTTTCTTTTTCTTGTTTTGTTTTGTTTTTTGGGTCCCATCATGGGGCCTGAACTCTGGGCCTGGGCATTGTCTCTCAGCTCTTCAGCTCAAGGCTAGCACTCTACCACTTGAGCCACGGCGCCACTTCTGGCTTTTTTCTTTTTTGCTTATGTGGTGCTGAGGAATGGAACCCAGGGCCTCATGCATGCAAGGCAAGCGCTCTACCACTAAGCCATCTTCCCAGCCCCTTTTTTTTTCTTTTTCTTTACCCTCTTATCTGTGAACATTATCTCCCTCCCTGGAGTGTCTCCTTCCCAATTGTTATAGAAACAATTATTGTGGAAAAATATTTAGGTTTTCCTCAAATATACAGATTGCAACCCTAAGCCTCCACTCCTCAGAATATGATTGTGTTCAGAAACAAAGCTTTTAAAGAGGTGATTAATTTAAAACAAGCATTAGTATTTTTAATTATTTTGAGGTGGTGGTACTTAGAACTCAGGGCTTTGTGCTTGCTTGTAAGTCCCTACAACTTCAGCCATGCCTCCAGCCTCTTTAGCTTTTGTTATTTTTCAAATAGGGTCTCAGGGCTGGCTTTGACTTGTCTTCCTCCTATCTTTGTCTCCCTAGTACCTGGAATTACAGAGGTATACTAGGCATGCTTGACTTCTATGTTGAGTTGAGGGGTATTGATAATTTTTTTTTTTTTTTTTGTCGGTCGTGGGGCTTGAACTCTGGGCCTGGGCGCTGTCCTTCAGCTCTTCAGCTCAAGGCGAGCGCTCTACCACTTGAGCTACAGCGCCACTTCCGGTTTTCTGGTGGTTTATTGGAGATAGAGTCTCACAGTCTCTCCTGCCCGGGCTGGCTTTGAACCGCGATCCTCAGATCTCAGCCTCCTGAGTAGCTAGGATTACAGGCGTGAGCCACCAGCGCCCGGCTGTATTGATAATTTTTGTACTGACTCTCCTTGAACCATGATCCTCCTATCTTTACTTCCTATGTGTAACCATACATAGGAAGAGATACATTTATAAGAAAAGGGATGTTATAGTTGGGTGAGTGCTCCCCAAAGTCCATCTGTGAAGGTGTGTTCCCCTGGGTGGTGCTGGTGGATGTATTATGGATCTTTAGGAGGTGAGTCACAGTTTACCAGGGTGTGCTCTCAGCGGGATTGTAGGACTCCAGCTATCGCTCTCGGCTTCCTGACTCCAAATGTAGCCGCTTATTTCATCTCATGTTCCTTCCCCAGACTGCTACCTGTGTGCCCTCTAGAGAACCAGTCTATGGGGTCTCTTGCCCTCGGACTCACACTTCCTGAAGTAGGTACTCACTAAATCATTTCTCTTCATTAAGCTAGTTGCCTCAGGCATTTCACTGTAGCAATGAGAAGCTGACTGATCCAAGGAGCAATACGTGGTGAAATCAATATACTAGCCTACCCTTATTAGGGTTCCACATAGGTCTTCATGCATCATAATATTACACAATCTTTTAGTTTCTTGCTGCATAGGAAAATGTGAATTACTATAAATTCCTTGACAATCATGAAACATTCACACTCTTGAAGCTCACCTCAATATGTAACCCCACAGCGAGTTTCTCAACCTCATTATCCATCTTTAAGCTGGCTTACCCTAATGGATGTGTCTAGGTACCCACAGATTTTTTTTTTTTTTTTTTAGAGCCAGGCAGATGGATTTTCTCTCTGGAAGACGTCCAGGGAGTAGAGTCTGAAAGTATATTGAAGGCTCACCGGTGTCAAAAGTGTTTCACTTTAAGATAGAAGCTGTTCTGACCCAGTAGGAACTTGGTTGTATGAAAAAATGACATGTGTTTAATTGATCCTGACAAAAGAAAATCCTTATTGTATCGGACTAGTCACCAGAAAAGGTCTAGGTGCTCTGTGTGGAAGCCATGCATGAAGGGTTTTAAAGAATGGCAATTTTCATCTGTGTACCGAGGTTCACTGTGCAGATCATGACACGGGAGTCAGGTATTAGAAAACCTCCTAGGGATATTCTGTATTTAAAGGCAAGAGCATATTTCTGAATAGTTAATCTTAAATTGTGGCTGACACTTAAAGTTTTGGTATGATCTGAGATAATGTATATTTAAAAAAAAGGTATTTCTAAGTAAAACATACCTCACAATTCTTATCATTTTCTTGTATTTATTATTTCTAAAATGGATTTTGAAACATGTTCTCTTCTATCCACATCACTTAAAAAATCCGAGTTTGAAAAACAGAATGAAAAGGAGTATTTTGCTTTGGTTTAGCTTTGCATCAATTCTCTAAAGTACATTTCTAGGTGTTTGGGGCTGTGGAATCCTGGTGTTATCTGCATAAATCTAAGCATGGATAAACTAGAAAAATGAAGAAACACCTGGGCTTTGTATTTGTCTTTATCTAAAATGTGAATTTTTGGATTAAAGAAATTGTCTCAAGAAAAAATTTGTATCTACAGCCCCAGGTGAATCAAGGTGCATCATTACCATGTATAATTTTGCTAAAGTGATCTAGGCGGTGGCCCTCTGGATAGACAATTGCTACTTGAGGATGTTTGCATACACAGAAATGAAAAAACTCCTTTGCCTTCTCATGCACTGATTACATGCTGCTGGTAAGAAAACAGGATTTCACCATGATGGTAGCTGGTTTTGTGATTACATAAAGCCAGACAGATTTCACAGCAAAGGTATATCTTCAGGATATACTTCTCGTGTAATTAATGTGATTATAAACTAGCCCAGCATTCTGGATGCCAGTAGTTTATACCTATAATGCTAACTATTTAGGAGGCTGAGATGGAGGATTTTGGCTTGAAGTCAGCTGTGGCAGCAAAGTCCTTGAATCACCAGCAAAAGGCTGGGCTATAGGTATAGTTCAAATGGTAGAGTGCCAGCTGTGAGGGAAAAAACTGAGAGAGAGCTTGAGGAACTGTGTGCAAGCCTTAGTACTGGCACACACACACACACAAACACACACACACACAAAACACCAAAAACAGAACTAATGAAAGTATTGTAGACATGCAGAAACACACACATGCATCACCAAACCATGCTTGGGGGAAGAGTAAGTTCTAATGTGGGAAAAGAGGGTTAAATGTTTTCATTTTCTTTCTTTTTTTATTACATGCATTTTAAAATTGTTATTTTAAAGGTCATTTACAGAAGGGATATAGTTATGTAAATCAGATAAAGAATACATTATGGGGCTGGGAATGTAGCTTAGTGGTAGAGTGCTTGCCTAGCATGCATGAAGCCCTGGATTGGATTTCTTCGTACCACATAAACAGAAAAAGCTGGAAATGGTGCTGTAGTTCAAGTGGTAGAGTGCTGGCTTTGAGCGAAAGAAGCTCAGAGACAGTGACCGTCTGTGAGTTCAAGCCCAGAACTGGCAAAAAAAAAAAAGTATACTACTTGTTGAACAATGTCACCGCTTCTTTTGCTCTCTCCTCTTCCCATCCCCAAGTTGTATAGTTCATTTTCAACAGAGTGTCCAGTGAGTATCATTGCAGCTTTTGTTCACCCTTTGTCTTATCATTTTGGTGCCCTTTCTTACCCTCCCAAAGACAGATAAAACAAAAAACAAAACAAAAGGAAAAGAAAACAAAAACAAAGGAAAAAGGAAACCCCTGTTTCCATTTCTTGGAATTTATTTCAACAAATATTGTTTCATATAATCAGATGCATATAGGCATTGTGCTTTTGTGTTCTCCTAAAAATATCCTCCTTTGGTCTCAGTCTGTGTGAATGCCTAGAAATATATAATGTGCCATGTCCCTGTGTATTTTTTTTAATCGTCCAGTGCCCTTACTTGTAGAGTTATTTGTACATTCTAGCTACTACAAATGAGGCAAACCATGCAACCTATGTTTCTTTGGGACTGGCTTACTTAATATGAAAGTAAAAAAAAATATTGGAAACATTGAATGGACAAGCAATGACTTGGGAAAAAATATAGATGGAGAGTGCTAAAATGGACAAATTTATAACTCTGGTGTAGCCATTAATAAATGCTTCATTATGACTGATTATGGATGCAGAGTCTTGGGATCCACTTTATCTGGGTATATATTGCTTACTTAGGTTAAAACTAATTAATTTTGTGAACAATTCAACACATTTTAACAAATATATACCATTGTGTAGCCACACAATTATCACATAGATATTTCATTGTCCTGAAGAGGTTCTTTCTGCCACCTTCCAGTCTCCTCCTTCTTCAGCCTCAAGTCATCACTAATCTGCTTTCTCTCTCTCTCTTTCTTTCTCTCTCTTTTTTTTTGGGGGGGGTCTGGTCGTGGGGCCTGAACTCTGGGCCTGGGCGCTGTCCCTCAGCTCTTCAGCTCAAGGCTAGCGCTCTACCCCTTGAGCCACAGCGCCACTTCCGGCTTTTTTCTTTTTTCTTATGTGGTGCTGAGGAATCGAACCCAGGGCCTCATGCACGCAAGGCAAGCGCTCTACCACTGAGCCACCTTCCCAGCCCTCGTTTTTTTTTTTTTTTTTTGTCGGTCATGGGGCTTGAACTCTGGGTCTGGGTGCTGTCCCTCAGCTCTTGAGCTCAAGGTGAGCGCTCTAGCTCTACCACTTACCACTTGAGCCACAGCGCCACTTCCGATTTTCTGGTGGTTAATTGGAGACAAGAGTCTCACAGACTTTCCTGCCTGGGCTGGTTTTGAACAGTGATTCTCAGATCTCAGCCTCCTGAGTAGCTAGGATTACAGGTGTGAGCCACGGGGATCTGGCTCCTTTCTCTCTTTCTCTCACAGTCCAGCAGCTTGAATTTAGGACCTGGGCACTGTCCCTGAGTTTTATGCTCAAGCAAATAGTCTTTTACTTGAACCATAGCTTTACTTCCAGCCTTTTGGTGATTGATTGGAGATAAAAAATGATGGGTGCTGGTGGCTCATACCTGTAATCCTAGCTACTCAGGAGCCTTTGATCTGAGGATTTCAATTCAAAGCCAGCCCAGGCAGGAAAGCCCATGAAGCATTTATCTCCAATTAACCACCAGAACACTGGAAGTAGAGTTGTGGCTCAGAGCAGAAGAGCTTAGGGACAGTCCCCAGGCCTTCAGTTCAAGTCCCAGGAGCAACAATGACAACAGCTAAACCTCAAGGACTTTCCTTCCTGGACTGGCTTAGAAGTACCATACTCAAATCTCAGCCTCATGATTTGCTAGGATAACAGGTGTGAGCCACCAGCACCTGTCTTAATCTATTCAGAGAAGTAGAGTTGCATAGTTTGTATGAAGTCTTTTGGGTCTGATTTCTTATATTTACATAATGTATTTGATATTCATTTATGGTTGTGTGTATATTAGCATTTTCTTTTTTTTTTATTACTTATCAGTAGTATTTTATGTGGATGTAGAGCAATTTCCTTATCCAGTCATGAGTTCCTTTCAAGTTTTGTCAATTATAAATAAACCTGGTATAGCATAAACTTTGTGTGTTCATAGAGCTTTCATTCTCTTAGTAAATTTCTAGTGTAGAATGGATGGGTCATATAATAAGTGGATGTTTGTAATAGAACATTGCTAAACAATTTTCCAAAAGTGTTGAGAGCAAGTATGCCTTAGAAGGCTCTCCCAGTGTCAGTATGCACACATTTTAGCTGTTACTTATCCTCACCAAAACATTTTGCTGACATTGTTTTTGGTCATAGTGCATGAATTCTATGCCTGGGCTTTGTCCCTGAGCTCTTCAGCTGAAGACTAGCACTCTACCACTTGGGCCATAGCACCACTTCCTGCTTTTTCTGCTTATGTGGTGCTGAGGAATTGAACCCAGGGCCTCATGCATGCAAGGCAAGCACTCTACCACTGAGCCACCTTCCCAGCCCCAGCCAAAACATTTTTCTTTCCTTCCTTCCTTCCCTCCCTTCTTCTTTCTTTCTTTTCTTTTCTTTCTGGTACTGGATCTTGAACTCAGGGCCTCATCTTCTTGCATAACTTGCTTATTCTATTGGAGTTCTGCCTCTAACTCAGCGTTTTGTTGGTTAATTGGAGATAATCTTGCTCCCTCTCAACAATTAGTATTTCAGCACAAAGCTAGGTGCTGGTGGCTCACACCTAACTACTCAGGAGACTGAGATCTGAGGATTGTGGTTTGCAGCCAGCTTAGGCAGAAAATCCCCTGTGAGACTCTTATCTCCAATTTACCACCAGAGAACCAGAAGTGGTGCTGTGGCTCCAAGAGGTGATGTGGCTCAAAATAGTAGAGCACTAGCTTTGAGCAAAAAGAGCTTAGGGACAGTGCCCATGCCCTGAGTTCAAGCCTCACGGCTGAAAAAAAAAAGAGGCATTTCAGCACAAATGTCCATTTATTTACATTTGATTAGTAATTCTTGACAGAGTCTTCTTCTTGCTCCATAGTTTACAAAGACATAAAATATGATTCAGTGAGAATGAATGAGCATATCAGGAAGTTAATTATACATGAATTACTAAAGAGTTCACTTATGCATAAACAGTCACAAATAATATCTAGAAAAATTTATGCCATTTGCAATGTTTGTTACTAATCATTTTTTCCCCAGAGATCTTGGAATAAAACTCTGTCAGCACTGCTAAGGATGTTTCCTTTCTAAACCCTGCTCATGTCTGCTCTCTTGGTATGCTCTTTGGTGCTGTTGATCCTCTTCTGTATACCGTGCTGGGCTGATACATGCCAGCCGCTTCACTTCCTGCTTTAAAACTGATACACTGATTAAAGGGTTTCTCAGTCTATATTTCTGTAAGTCTAACAATGCTTCTCATTGTAAAACCTCTTGAAATGACTCTTCCTATATTTGCTAATGTTGACTGTGGTTGCTTATTACAAACTATCTTCATCTATTGATGTGCAGTGACCCAGGTTCTATTTTCTTGTACAATTCTCTGCTTAGGGTGGCATGCTTTCATTTATTTTAATTATTTTAAATATTAATTATTAATTAATTTGTTGATCATGGGGGTTGAACTCTGGGTCTGGGTGCTGTCCCTGAGCTCTTCAGCTCAAGGCGAGCACTCTACCACTTGAGCCACAATGCCACTTCTGATTTTCTAGTGGTTAATTGGAGATATGAGTCTCACAGACTTTCCTTCCTGGGCTGGCTTGGAACCGTGATTCTCAGATCTCAGCCTCCTGAGTAACTAGGATCCTAGTTACTGCGTGAGCCACCAGCACCCAGTTTATTTTGATTTTTGAACTACTCATTTAATACATCTGTTTTTTTGTAACAAAGAGAAGAAATGTATAGGGAAGAGGAAGTTGATGGATACTGTCAGAGATGATCTCGAAAGATGGCCAGTGCAGTTCCCCTGTCCTGTGTTGTGGTTTCCATCTTGACAGGAAGAGAGAGTTCTGTCTGTTCCCATGGAATCTGGATGCTCTAGAACTGTTCTGACCAATAGGATGTTCTGAGATTTCTGGTTCTAGGCCTAGAAGACTAATTCCACTTTGTTCTTGTAACAGTTTGGCAAGACTCCTTAAAACTGAGCATGATTATTTTATAAACTACATGAGCATTGAGATTTTCTCTAAAGCCCCAAGTTAGCTGCCACTGCACAGCCAGCTTCAAAGTGACCATCTTGCATGGTCCAGGGAGCTGAGACTCCCTTGTGGTTGTAGAGCCAATCAGCTTCTGGTGAAGCAGAAGAATTACTCTTGTGAGTTAACCTACACACATGTGAAGGATATGAACACACACAGAGATAAACTGAAAATATCCCCATAACAAGGCTTGTTACATAGTATTTTTAATGTGTGGAAGTTAATGAATCTCCTGTGGTTTACTGAATAGACTAGCTTATTATATTAAAGTATCAGTGACCTCTGTTTCAGTTTTGTGTTTTGGAAAATTATTTCTAATGACCAGAGTGTTAGTTATCCTATGCAAGGGAAGAGTGAAAATTACACTGGAATTTCAAAGGCTTACTTTGAGAAGAATACATGGTCTAGAGGCAAAGAATCTTGGATTAGCCGCTGAATATCCTTTTATGGTTAAAACTATACTTATTGCTTGACATTTGAGACTCAGTACTGCCAGCATCTATGCTTTTTGTGGACTTAAGACATGGAAGAAAACAGTATAACAGAATGGAGATGCCAGGAAGTATTTTCAAATACCAGGGGATTTTGTAGCATTGGGGTAGGGAAACTGGACGGTAGCGCTAAGAAAAATGTTAGACACATTTTTCCTACTGAAAATTATGACAGGTTCTTAGCAAACATATGACCTTCCAGAATTAGTAAGCACAGGCATCATAAAAAATTATCAACAAAGGCACGGATACAGAGATTGCATAGGTAATACACATTTGTTAACTAAAATTTATATCATTTTTGCCACATGCTAGGCATTATTCTAAGTGTATAGCATTGATTTCTTTAATAGTTACAAAACTATGACATAGCCTGTACTTTCATATCTACTTTATAAATGAGGAAAATGAATCACAAGCAGGCATCTGACAGCTGGCAGCTGTCCATCTTATTCTAGAATGACAGAGAATGCTTGAGTAATGGGGAATGGTAACCATGACAGCTACAAAACTGATCATATACAAAAGACTGTAAGAGCAACTAAGGTGCTATTTGCCTATTGTCTGGCTCTCATTAATGTCTTCCTCTGGAAAACAGGTTCAGCTGTTCAACAAGGAGCTTCTGCATCAAGTACCCTATTATCCAAGGTGTAATACAACGCAAGGAGAAAGCAAAGATGGCATCACACCTCTAAAGATGGCTCCATCTACTTAAAATCCCATACAGAACATAACTTGTTCTTTGTGAAAACCCATTGTCTTGCTTCTTCTGCTGTCTCTACCCAGCTGTGCATGAGGATGAGGAGACATCAAGGCAAAAATTTTGCTGTCTATGGGGCTGGGAAGGTGGCTCAGTGGTAGAGCGCTTGCCTTGCATGCCTGAGGCCCTGGGTTCGATTCTCCAGCACCACATAAGCAAAAAGAAAAAAAGCTGGAAGTGGCACTATGGCTCAAGTGGTAGAGCGCTAGCCTTGAGCTGAAGAGCTGAGGGAGAGCCCAGAGTTCAGGCCCCACGACTGGACCCCCCCCAAAAAAATTTTTGCTGTCTGATTTTGGTTAGAGTGTACCTGGATTATTAAGATCTTCTCATCCCTTTCATGCAAATAACAAATGTTTAACACCCATCGAACCTAGATGGCATAACAAAAATGTGAATATTTCCTTGTTCAGTAACCGAATTGCTTGTTTCTTTTTTATTATTTAGTAGCTGGAAATATATGCTAATCATGACTTTGATGAAGTCTTTCTGAAAAGAGACTAGAAGCCATACCCAGGAAATTACACACTCAAGTAGCTAACATACGATGATTAAAGGTAGGATTTCAACAAGGTAATTTCATATCACCAGAGGTAGAAGATTGTGCCCAGGATAACCAAATGTATGAGAAGAAAGAAACACTAAAATGTTTTGTTGTTGTTGTTTTGTCAGCCATGGGGTGTGAACTCAGGGGCCTGGGTACTGTTTCTGAGCTTTTCTTGCTTAAAGCTAGTGCTCTACCATTTTGAGCCACAGTGCAACTTCTGGTCTTTTAGTGGTTAATTGGAGATAAAGAGTCTCGGGGGCCTTCCTGCTGCTCAGGCTGGCTTTGAACCACAATCCTCAGATCTCAGCCTTCTGAGTGGCTAGGATGATAGGCATGAACCACCAGTGCCTAGTGATCTAGATCTATTATCTATCTATCTATCTATCTATCTATCTATCTATCTATCTATCTATCTATCTATCTATCTATCTATCTATCTATCCATCTCTTTTTAAAAAATCAATAGGCAGCTAATGTTTAAAAGTGTTTTTGAGGTAAAATTTACAGAGTTGTGGATCCATGTTACGTTTAATATCTATTATATCTGATATAATTTAATCTATCTACCTACATAAAATTTATATATATATATACAATTTTGTGGTTTAAAGGTTTGAACTCAGGACCTGGAGAACACTTGGCTTGCTTGCTCTTGTGATACTGTACCACTTGAGCCACTTCTTCTGCCCTGATTTTTGCTAGGTATTTTGGAGATAAGTTCTTATAGACTTTTCTGCCTGGACTGGCTTCAAAACATAATCTCATCCACCTTTGTAGCTAGGATACCAGGCATAAGCCACTGGCATCTGGCTCAAAAGCATTGCTTTCCAGATTGTTACTATTCCCTCTGCTGTTACACTCAGTCATTTTACAAAGGTGATTATTAGCTAAAATAAAATTCTCTGATTACGTATTTTGTTTTTGGGTGCAGGAACTGGGTCTTGAACTCAGGACTTGGGCACTGTCTTTTAACTTTTTTTGCTTAAGAGTGGTATACTACCACTTGCGCCACATCTCCATTTCCACAAGACAGTTTTGATACTTGATAATTTCTCATGACCAAATGATAAAGTAATCCATGTCTAGTTTTGTTTTTATGCTGGTACTGGGGCTTGAACTCAGAATTGGGGCAATGTTCTTGTGTTTTTTTTTGTTGTTGTTATTGCTTATGGGGCTTGACCACTGGGCCTGGGCACTGTCCCTCAGCTCTTCAGCTCAAGGCGAGCACTCTACCACTTGAGCCACAGTGCAGCTTCCAGTTTCTGATAGTTTATTGGATATAAGAATTTCACCGGGGCTGGGAAATTGGCTCAGTGGTAGAGCGCTTGCCTTGCATGCATGAGGCCCTGGGTTCGATTCTTCAGCACCACATAAGCAAAAAAAGAAAAAAGCCAGAAGTGGCGCTGTGACTCAAGTGGTAGAGCGCTAGCCTTGAGCTGAAGAGCTGAGGGACAGTGCCCAGGCCCAGAGCTCAAGCCCCATGACTGGACCCAAAAAATAAAATAAAATAAAAAAAGAATTTCACGGACTTTCCTTCCCCAGGCTGGCTTTGAACTGCAATCCTTAGATCTCAGCCTCCTGAGTAGCTAGGATTACAGGCGTGAGCCACCGGTGCCCTTTTTTTTTTTTTTTTGGTCAGTCATGGAGCCTGGGCGCTGCCTCTCAGCTCTTCAGCTCAAGGTAGTACTTTACCACTTGAGCCACAGCACTACTTCCAGATTTTTCTGCTTCTGTGGTGCTGAGGAATTGAACCCAGGGCCTCATGCATACAAGGCAAGCACTCTATCACTGAACCACTTTCCCAACCCTTTTGTTTTTTTCTTAATGCTAGCACTCTACCTCTTGAACCACAGCTCTACTTCCAGCTATTTGGTAGTTACCTGGAGATGAGTCTCATAGACTTTCCCACTTGAGCTGCCTTTGAATCATAATCCTCAGATCTCAGCCTCATGACTTGCTAGGATTACAGGCATGAGTCACGGGCTCTTAGCTACATGTTTGGTTTTTATATCTAGCTTGGCAGTGTTGATTGTGCTGGCCTGAATCCTTTTTCATTTTTGGTGAAATTATAGTTGGAACTCATGGCCTTGGGTTGGCTAGGCAAATGTTCTATCACATGTTCTCAACCATTTTGTGATTTAGTTATTTTTCAGATAGGGCCTCGAGTTTTTCCCAGGCTGGCCTCATATTGAAATCCTTCTAACCATGCCTCCCGTGTAGCTGGAGTTACAGGTATGTATTGTTATCTTTGGGTTGTTTGTTGACAACCCTCCAAAAAAAAAGCCTTCCACCCCCTCCCCCATCTGAGTTTTGCCTGGGTGCCTGGGCTGCTTTGAATCCCAACTTGTTGATCTTCACCTCCTGAGTTGCTGAGATTACAGATGTACGCCATTGTTCCTGGCCTGACTTAAATCTTATGGTCTTCAAAGTTTGCTATTTGCATTGTTAAATTATACTGTTACATTTTGTGATTCTTATGAGATATCTTTGATTTAATGATATTTTGTAGAGGAGTTGCTTATCTTTAGGCATAGAAAGAATAAGTCTGATATGACAAGATGATGTAAAGCAAAATGAACCCCAAGATAGGGACACAAGTGGTTTTTTCTTTCTTGCTATTGTTTCTAATGTATTTATAATGTAACATGTGATTTTTTGTTTCTTTATATGTTCCTCCCCCATGGTATAATCCCTGTTTTCACTGTATTTGATTCAGTGTCCTGCATCTTGTATATACACTTCTCTAATTTTGGGAGGGGAAGGGAAACAACAAAATGCTTAAATAGAGATACAGGTTGACCCATTGTAACAATGAGATGCACAGGACACTACAACATTTAGGTGTGTGTGGGGGTGTAGTTGTGGAGATGGGAGGGAAGGGATGGTAGGGAAAAAACAGGAAAAGGTAACAATGCTTGGTAGGTACTCATTACCTTGCTCATGTAACTGTAACCCCTCTGTACAGTATTTTCACAATAAAAATGTATAAAGAAAAAGAAAGAACAGTCTGTAGTGTCTAGAGAGATGACCAGATTCTGGAAGAGGGATAATATGGTACCCTTGCCCAAAACCAGTCTATCTGCTAGATAACAAACTGCAATGTCTGCAATTTATTCAGATAAGGTTAAGAACAGTGAAACAGGAGCTACTGGGAATTTAGTTTTTAAAAGCCACAAGGGAAGCACAGAAATAGTGGGACAAAGGGTGAACCAATGCAGCAGTGATACTCACTAGACTCTATGTTGAAAATAAGCTTTACAACTTGGCAGAGGTGGGGGGGGAGCTGGGGGAGAGAGGGGTAACACTGTTCAAAAAGAAATGTACTCATTACCTTACTTATGTAACTGTAACCACTCTGTACATCACCTTTGTAATCTAAAATAGCTGTCATTAAGTTGGCTGGGTGGCCATGAGCAAACAAGCTAAAATATCTTATTATCTACCATCCCATGTATGAACAAAATATTTCTGAATTTCCATCTGGCATTACGTAGGCCAATTACATGTACTTTAACCTTCTGAATATAGTCTCTTTATGTATATTGTCTATAGGGATTAGGAACAATTTAAATCCTGTATGTGAAGGATTTAATAAAAAATAAAAACTTATTCTACTTCCATATGAGCTTCTATTTTATATCTAAACACAGAAGGTTAGACTTTGGGTATATTTTAGCAACATTTGAATATCGAATGATTTCTAAAATTGCTTCTAATGATTCACTATCATAGAATTCAAACAAAAACAACAAAATAAGCACATCAAAACATGTTTGACTTGAACAAAAATAGCAGGCAGCTGGAGAAACAGGCCCACTTTGCAAAATAAGCTTGTATATGCCATACTTTACATATTTATAACCATGTAACTCCAGTAGTATTGACAGTTAATGGAGTAGCAAAAAGGAGAGAAGCTGTCTCTAAGGCTTATTTTTTATTGGAAAATGGGAAATAGAGCCAGAAAACCTAGCTTTCTTTTTGCCAAATTAAGTTAGCTAGGAGAGTAGCTCATTCATTTATTTTGGACATATCACATATGTTTCTATTTGTCTAATAGCCAACCCAGTAACACAGGATGGAGCCATCTTCATTTATATCCATATTGGGTGAACAGCCAAAAACATTTTGTACATAGTTATGTTAGGTGTTATGGACCAAGGTAATGTATTTGACCAATAAATTGTTATAAGCTACTACAAACAGGCAAAAATCCCTAAAGTTTTAACCTCAACATAGAAAGAATATGTTATAGTTTGCAGGAGAGGATGGTAGAGGAGCCTAGGGAAAAATAAAACCATCTTTCTTAAATTAAATATATATATATATATTGTACAGTAGTTACAGCAGAAAGAAGATATTTACTAAATATAGATAGTTCCAGATCTGCAATTTCAAATATTTATTTCCTGCCTGGCATTCAGGAGAGTTGAAAAATAGAAAGTGAATCAGAGATATTGGTAAAGGCCTCTGGAAGATATGTTTACTAACTGGAAAGAGCTAATCTCAAGATTTAATGGTTTATAAAAATACATCCAAGGACTTCCAGCCCTAGATCTACCTGCCACTTGGATAAGGGCAGATGCCATGTGCTCCCTGACCCAGGGAAGAAACATCCTCTCTAATAAACCTTATAATATTCTTTCTCCTGTGTGAGCCTGCCTTCGCTTGGTCCGCTGGGATGGTTGTGATGGATCCTAACATTTGATGTGCAAAACCCAGGATAGGTTCCCCTGGTGGATTTGTTCCCCCCTCCACTTCGGTGGGGAGGAGGGTCTGAACAGCTGCCCTGAGACCTAGCCCATGGTCCTACATTGCTGTCACCAGAGGACCACCAAGGATAACAGATCCTACCCAGTATACCACCTGGGAACAAGTCAAGTCCATCTTGTTACTACAGGCAACCAGAGACTTCACTTACACTGCCCTTGCCCAGTGAGACCCAGACCCTAAAGACTCCAGTAACTCGTCCACACTCCCCAGACCAGCAGGAAGTAGCCAAAAGAGCCCATGACACCCATTGGCTCTGATACCTTGAAACATCTCTGCTACCTCCTCTTCAGGTTCCTGTGATCCTAAAGCAGGAAAAGTCTTACCGGCCTCCAACCCCCAGGATACCATGCTATGTCTCCAATCCAAGACAGAAAAGCCAATCTTAGGTCTTTGATAGTCCCTTCTGGGAATCAATCCCTCCCTGACTTATTCCTCTTTTGGACCTGCTAGCAGCAATTTTTGCCTTTTACTAATTGTGCCTTGTATTTTAGATAACTATTCTCATGGAAAAGATGAAGACCATTACCAACTAAATTGTCAAGCGAATACTTCTTGGAGATTCCCAGCCAAACAATGAATCAGGGACCCCTGACTATGCCCCTTTACAGAAGGAAGAGCTCCAGAAAAAATGACTTCTGCCCATACCCCCAGCCTCGTACCCCTAGTTATTGTTAGTATTAAACAACAAAGCTGGGAATGATAGCATAATCCTCACCTCTGGTCCTCCGCTCCACCTGACCTGAGCTCCTCCCTGCCTCGGAGTTCCTGCATGATAGCTGGCCACTCTCTCTCCACCCAGATCTACCTGCACATGCACCCACCTCACTTCCAGCCCCAGAACTACCTGCCACCTGGATAGGGGCAGACGCCATGTGCTTCCTCTCCGGAGGGAGACATAGCCCCTCTAATAAACCTTATAATAATCTTTAAAAATATGCATCCCAGTTCTATGGAAACCACAGAGATTGAATGCCATGGGGCCAAGGGCAATCAGGCAATACCATGTGGAAGGGCTGTGGAATGGAGTGACTCAGAACTGAGGGAAAGGAGGCCTGTGGAGGGATCTGTCTTTGGTTGTGGAATGAAGCCATAATGAACAGTTTTTATAGAAGGGAGTGGAGACATCAGTATTATCATCTTACTTTCCTGTTTTCACTGATAAGATTTCCCTTTTGCCAAACCCAAGAGTCAGAGGCCAAAGAGGCCTACTTAGACAATCCGTCAGCCATCTGGCCAGAGGACAGGGTTGGAAACAGATCTGGAGTGTCAGAGAGAGGTTCCTTTTTTTTCACAAGGTGAGAATAGAACTCAATTGTGAAGGAGCATGAAGAAGCAAAGTTATTGAGAACTGGTTGGCTTATTAAGTGCAATAGATAATAAGAAAAAACAAGGATCTGAAGATGTAGCTTAATGATAGAATGTATACCTAACATATTCAAGACCTTCAGGTGGATCCTAGAACTGTGAAGAAAAAAAAGCACAAAAGAAAATGTATGTGGGGTTAGGAAAATTACTAAAAATAACTTTCATCTACCAAAATAGAAGTTATGTGGTGCATTAAGGTTAAAATAGACTGAATTCA